>NC_088418.1:29725568-30060762 GCF_034236695.1 Oncorhynchus nerka
CTTTTCCTCTATGTGAGGGGATTAAATATCCTTGAGAGGTTATGTGAGAGTCTCGGTGCGGCAGTCTGCTGTGGGGCCTGTATTGTCTTTGAGCTGAGTTGGCTGACTTCACTCTCACCGGGGGTTCATTAGCTGGGGTTGAGCTAGGCAGGGTTGGGCTCTTGTTTATCCAGGCAGTTACATCCAGTTCCCATTGCACCCTTGCAGAGACTGTATATATCTTAATGGCCCAGTCCTGGTGATTTTGTTAAGTGTTTGGAAGTCTCACATAGCCTTTTCGCTTGTTGCAATACAAACGTTGTCTTTCTTGATTTGTTTCAACAGTGAGATGATTTTAATGACGTGGTCCATCATCCTTCGAGGGAAGACCAACTGCAAAACCATCAACGTCTGAACAACTCTTGTGACTCCTCTTGTGACTCCTGGTGTCCAGTGGAGAGGAGGCTCCTCAAACCCCCGGATATTGAGTGAAGCGAGAGGACTTAAAAGGAGGCACAACAAAATGGATGCCGTAGACACCATCCAGAACTCTGCCTTGGAGACCAAGGCTGAGCGCATCGCCCGCTACAAAGCCGAGAGGAGGAGAGAGCTGGCGGAGCGTTACGGAAACACTGAGGAAGTCAGCTCTAAATACACCAGGAGGGAAAGGAAAGCTGGTGAGACTTCTGAGAAAGAGAAGCCGGAGGACAGAAGCTCCAAGTCCGAGCAGACGTTATCTAGCCGGGCCTCCAGGAGTAGGATGGAAGACCGCGAAGAGTCTGACAGCGAGTCCTCCCAGGAGACCGGGGGCGATGAGGAGGCCCAACTGGATACAGCTGCCCCCTCAAAGCCTGCTGCCACCAAGAGGATTAACTCTAATCACAGGTGAGTCCAGTCAATTCCCCTTGTCCACTCCTGGCTCTATTGCAGCCTCCACCCGCCTGGTTTCAATTGACAGTTGTTCTGCCAGAGGTTTGGACGTTGCTATAGGGGCCTTTGGGGCACCCTGTCTGGAGACTAATCTAAGGGGAAAGCTGCCAATGTCAGTGGTTCATCACCATACACCCCTCCTTATAATAGATCAGGATAGGTTAGTCATGCTGCTATCATATCACTCCTTTTTGGAGGGAACCATTCTGGAATGTCCAGAGATGGACAAATTCCGTCAGTTGGGAAATGGCACATATGCCAAATGCTTTTGCTGAGACATGTTTTGCTGCATGTTATGACATCTTAGCTTCTTGTTATGGTTCAATTTACAGCTATTCATCGGAATGGTAATGTTTTAGCCTTTTCGAGAATAAAAAAAACATGGAAATGCTGCATAGGGAGTGGAGATTTGGGAGCAAAACTCATTCGCTGCCAACATTGTCCTCGATGTCTGCACATGGATGAAGCAAAACATGTCCTTTCCTCCATTTGGGATCTTTTCCCTGTAATCATCCCAAATATTCTGCCTAGTGTGCATAAGCCTGTTGGCTCCTGACAAGCAGCTTGAGGGGATGAGTGTAGCAGAGGAGGGGGAGATGGACAGACTGAAAGAGGAGAGAATGAGTGAGAGTACGGGGTTGAATTTGAATGAGTTAGAACACGCACCGTAGTTTGTGCCAAAGCTTTCAGCCCTCTCCTTATTGAACTAGATAAGTCTGACTGACTGCTCGTCAGATCTTATCGTCTCCTTACTACATGTTGATTAGGAAAGGCATGCACTCATTGTATTATGTTGCAATGCCCTCCCGGAAGACCTGTGGCATTTTACGTGTTTCTTCACATGCAGTCAAAGTGTAGTTATGCGGAGATATTAAGCTTGAGGGTGTTGTCGCGCTTGCGGGTCGCTTAAAAGTCTTAGCGCACATTCTGACCTAATCTCCAAGTCTCTTTGTGGCCCGTGCTGTTGAATCAAATCAAATTTTACTTGTCACATGTGCCGAATACTACAGTGAAATGCTTACTTTCAAGCCCTTAACCAACAATGCAGTTAAGAAATTCTCCCCTCCCCCCAAAAAAATAATTAGTAAGAGCTAAGAATAACATAATTAAAGAGCAGCAGTAAAATAACAATAGCGGGGTTATATACAGGGTGTACCGGTACAGAGTTAATGTGCGGGGGCAATATGTACATGTAGGTAGAGTTAAAGTGACTGCATAGATAATAACAGAGAGTAGCAGCAGCGTAGAAGAGGGGGTGCAATGCAAACAGTCTGGGTTGCCATTTGATTAGCTGTTCAGGAGTCTTATGGTTTGGAGGTAGAAGCTGTTGAGAAGCCTCTTGGACCTAGACTTGGCGCTCCAGTACTGCTTGCTGTGCGGTAGCAGATTACAGTCTATGACTAGAGTGGCTGGAGTCTGACAATTTTTAGGGCCTTCCTCTGACACCGCCTGGTGTCTTAGTGTGCTTGGACCATGCTAGTTTGTTGGTGATGTGGAACTTGAAGCTCTCAACCTGCTCCACTACAGCCCCGTCGACGAGAATAGGGGCGTGCTCGGTTCTCCTTTTCCTGTAGTCTACGATCATCTCCTTTGTCTTGATCACGTTGAAGGAGAGGTTGTTGTCCTTGCCCCACATGGTCAGGTCTCTGACCTCCTCCCTATAGGCTGTCTCATCGTTGTCGGTGATCATCGGCAAACTTGATGATGGTGTTAGAGTCGTGCCTTGCCGTGCAGACATGTGTGAACAGGGAGTACAGGAGGGGACTGAGCATGCACTCCTGAGGGGCACCCGTGTTGAGGATCAGCGTGGTGGATGTGTTGTTACTTACCCTTACCACCTGGGGGCGGCCCGTCAGGAAGTCAAGGATACTGTCGCTTAGTGATGAGCTTTGAGGGCACTATGGTGTTGAATGCTGAGCTGTATTCAATAAAAAAAATTCACATAGGTGTTCCTTTTGTCCAGGTGTGAAAGGGGAGTGTGTAGTGCAATAGAGATTACATCATCTGTGGATCTGTTGGTGCGGTATGCAAATTGGGCAGCTGGGCAGCTCTCGGCTGTGCTTCCCTTTTCGTAGTCTGCAATAGTTTGCATTCCCTGACACATCAGATGAGTGTCGGAGCCAGTGTATTATGACTCTATCTTAGTCCTGTGTTGACGCTTTGCCTGTTTGATGTTTCGTTTAGAGGGTTAGAGTCCCGCTCCTTGAAATCGGCAGATCTACCATTTAGCTCAGTGCTAATGTTGCCTGTAATCCATGGCTTTTGGTTGGGGTATGTACGTACAGTCACTTTGGGGACAACATCCTCAATGCACTTGTTGTTAAAGCCAGTGACTGATGTGGTGTACTCAATGCCATTGGAAGAAATCCGGAACATATTCCAGTGCGACACCGTAACATTGTTGTTTTTGTATGCGGGTGTTAAGTAAGGCAGGTATGTTGTTGTTGTTCAGGTATGCTCAGATGTTAGGGTCAGGCTGGTTTGCACACATTCACTGAACCCTCTGACTGTGGTTGTCTAAAAGTGGAATGGTTTAAAGGAAGCCATTAGTTATCTTCTCTGTTCTGGAGTAGAAGGTGAAAGACGGACCGTGCTTTATTTTTGTGTAGGTGGTAGGGCTGACCACATTTAGTCGACTGGTCGATAGGCTGTTGGTGGACCAATTTTTTTTTTTTCAGTGGCAATATAAACAGAAATGTATGCCATACGAGACTTATTCATATGAGTCTTATTCACGCCTGTCTGAGAGGACTAATCCGGAAGCGGGGATGGTACACTAGTATCACCAGTAGTACATTTAGCCTACCCTTAATTCCCATACTTTCTAATCTATAATGCTTGTTTGGTTATGGTCATTTCTGTTAATGCCTTCAATATATTATTATTACAGTCTTACCGTTGTCATTGTAGGAGTGGACATGTTGTTTGCGGGAGCGCACAACCTAGGATACAGTTGTGAGAAAGTTTTGGTTGAATTCATTCCATTTACCAGTTGTCAATTTATTAATTGTCTTTTGTTTGGCGCACTCCTGTCAATCTTGAGTAATGCCACGTACCTGATTTACACATAGAAGTAGGCCTAGTCTACCTGGCCTGCGTGCAAATGTAGACTTATAAATGTGCCCATTTGGGGATCTGATACTATTTCTGATTGTCTTAACTCACCATCACTGTGGAGCTTTTTTCTTTGCCTCAAATATCAAGAAAACAATCTGTTTTTTTTCGTGTTTTTTTTTTACATCTATTGAGAATGACAATAGTTCCTCAGTGTAGCCTATGTGAAAAAATATTTCCATCTCTCTCCCTTTAGATAACCGCTCGGAATGAAAGGGGGAAAAACTCATGCTCTGACGTCAAAAAATACCTGATTTACTTATCCCTTGTGCAAATAGCCTACAGCTGTGTCTATCTGTCAGGAGCTCACTGCGGTGTGAAACTCTGAGGGCCCTGAATTTTTTTATACATTGTTGCAAGTCTGCTAGCACGAGTTAATAGTTGATACAATGTTTCAGTTTCTTTGCCTTGATTTATAGGATATTTATTTTTATAAGCATATTTTCCACCTGCGGGCTGCAATGTTTGCGGGAGGTGGAGATCGGGAACAGGTTTTTTCTTCTACTGGTTAGGCTATATTGATCTTTGGCTCCCTCTTTAGTCATTTCTGTGTCTTCATTTTTATTTGCAGTGCTTAAAGCATCAGACAAGCTCAGTAGCCTACATATAGTTGACTTTATTCAAACAGGTTGTGTCTATATAAGGAAAAATACATGTTTACATTTTTTTACTAATCGATTGGTCGAAAGAACGGATGACTCTCGGTCTACCAATATTTTTGTTGTCTGGTATAGCCTAGTGGGGTGGGTGGTCAAACCTCTCTTCCTCGGCCAAGTGTTGTTTTGTGCTGTGTAAACCCATGCCGTGCTTGTAGTAAACACCAGTAATTGTGGAGTTGGGAGTGATTCAATTCCAGATTAACCAAAGACACTGGCCTCCAGGCTTGGCGGTAAACCGTATTTTACTTTATTGATGCATGGACAGGTTTGGATTTTTACTTTACCTTACATAACGCTATTTCAATGTTTTGTTTGTTAAATATAACATAAATGTAATAATAGGCCGAACTGTATGATGACATTCAAAATGATGGCAATCAAACATTCGTACCGCCAGTAAAAGACTGCTAACAGTTGAGAACTGCCAATTTTCTTGCAAGAGCTTCAGGCGTGCAAATACATACTTTTTTTGCCATATATATTGCCTGTGAGGCTGCACTGTTGCCAAAAGCACCCTAGAAATCGGCACAATGCCCCTTGTGGCAAAAATAAGATCTGCCAATGAATCCATTTAAAATAATTGGTCATAGAGAATAATTATTCAGATAAAGGAAAAGTGACTTTTTCCACAAAATAGAGGCATACAAAGACAAAACAAATGTGGTACACTGGAAATGATAACTAATTTGTGAAGGAAATGTGGTGAAATCCAAAGTTGTGCTATAAATATTAATTGGCTATGTCATAGCTAATTCGTTAACAATACATATTGGTACATTACTAGCTTAAACATGATTAGTGGGTGATGACGATTTCAGAACCAAAGTGGGGGGATAGAAAACAGGATACATTTTTACCCCATAATCTAGTGGTTAGTGGGATGGTAGATGCCTAGTTTCCCTTATGGCTCAGCTCAGGTACCTACATAGTACATCATTTATATATATATTACACACACACTGAAACTCTTTGTGAAAGCTCAGAGGCTCAGCAGATTTGAATTTATAATGTAAAATGAATGTGTTTATGCAACATGTTATCACCAAATCTTTTCAAACTAAAACGTATCGTTCCTGTATCTTATCGGAGCTCATGTATCTTATCGGAGCTCATGTATCTAGATGCCTATTGAATTGTCTTGAAATGGAAAGATGCACATCCCAAGTATGTCATTATTTATGTCTGTAGGCCTAATATGTTGACAAGACAAAACTATCTGCAAAGTAGCAGGCAGGTCACCTCTTTGGGACTTCCTGAAGCAGTGGAAGAAGAGGATCTAGTAACCTCAAAGATCTGGGCCCATTTTCACAGGGTTTGTGTTTGCTGAATCAATTTTGCCTTTCAGATTATAATGAACAGGGAGGGCCTGATTTGACTAATCTTGAGAATATTTTTGAAAACGGGCTCAGTAGTATTGTCCATTGACCCCCCTGAGATAATACACAGCATGCTCAGTCACGAATTAGCCTAATTTTCAAAAATCATTGGGTACTGCTGGATCCTCACTAGTAAAACCCATCCGGAATAAAATTGACCTTTCATGCATGTTCAGGGCAATAATGAATTATTGAACATTATCCAATTTGCATTCCATTTCGTTATCTAAAGACGCCCCCCTCCCCTTTTCATTCACTCTAGGCCAGGGCTCTCCAACCCTGTTCCCGGAGAGCTACTGTCTTGTACGTTCTCCAGGAACAGGGTTGGAGAGCCATGCACTAGGCCCTTTTGTACTAACACAATTATCAATCAGGCTTTCTGACGGTTATCGAAGATGGTGTCTGTCTGGTAGCTGAGAGCATCACAATCTCTCCGTGATCCTTAGAGACAAGTGTTTGAGTACCCCCGACAGCACACATTTTGTTTGTATCCCTGGACATGCTCACCTGCTGCCTGCTGTTGGGGTTACTTGAGGACCAGAGTTGGGGAAACACTGAAATAAGTGTTTGATTTATGACTTCTTTGGTTCACTCTGGCTGTCTGTTTTTCTTCACATTTTTTTCCTACTTCCCCTCATCTTTCAATCTGTCATTCTTTATTTTTTTCTTCTCCTTTTTCTTCTTGTTCTTCTCTGTTTGGACTCTAGCATGGACATGCTGCATGTCGTGGCCCCTCCCCTTCACCCGCCAGTCAAGCCAGGGGCGGGGTCAACCGCGCGTCGCCGACCCCTCCGGTTGCTAAGGGGGGTGTCTGAAGGGAGCCGCATGGCTAGCGGTCGTTTTCGGACTCAGCCGGTGACCGCCAGCGACGTCACAGCGAGTCAATGGTAGGGTTCAAGGAAGAGCCACTAGTCCACTGTACCGAGCTCAAGTGTAGAGACGCATAACATATAGCATAGCTGTGTGCAAGGGCATGCAACCAGTTGCTAAATCAGTTAGTTTTAGTGAAAAAAGCTTTCCTTGCTGTGGTCAATTTACTTAGATACCAGCCTAGTTGTTGTTGCAGTGTACCATTTTGTGGCTCAGCATCACCCTCTATTCCACTGTGCCCTTTTCCCCATTACCCAGCTTTCCCCTCCAGGCTCTTTTTGTGTTAAAATCAGCTCCTTCCTTGTGTTACATCATCATCCGTCCCCACATCAGCTGCTTTCCATCCATATTTAAAGGCCATTACTTATAGATGAACATCTGTCTTCAAATGGTTCAGCTTCGCTGTTATTATGGGTAGTGATGTGGCTGTAGGTGTGCATGGATACACAATGTGAGCAGTCTTTCTAACATCTGTGTATTAATGTTGAATTGAAAATTGAGGCGACGGTAAGTAGCCTTCTAACAGTTCTCAGATTTATGATATCGCGTGGATGTAGGCTTGCAAAATTCCAGTTGGAGGATTACCTTCCATGCTTATTCCTTCATGGGATTGCTGGAAAAACCTTGTGATTTTGGGAAAGTTATCAAAATTTCTTTATGACCTTATGTGATCCTTTGTGTGTGTGCCTGTACCTGTACGTGCCTCAGGGTTTCCATTAGGAAAATATGGTGCCAGACAATGTGACTGGTAAGACTTCAATTTACCAGCCATTTATCAGACCCATATGCATTGGGTGCATAATCCATTAGGGCGTTCACTAGGGCTGACCCCAATTAGTCAACTATTAGTCATTATTTTGAGATATAAAGACCTTATTAAACATTTAAATGAAATGAAAATTTGCACATGAAAACCATAACTGGCACGCAGATCGGTAGAAATGATCAGATAAATTGGCATTCCACATGAGAAATGTTGCAGATTCCTCGGAAACTTCAGGAGAGTAATGGCAGAATCTGCAAAAGCCGACAGGAGGAGGCTAGTTGGGTCAGGTTCCATTTTTTTCCTTTTTTCTAGTTCTCTCGATCTCTGGCAACTTTTGGTCGACCAAGATTTTTTTTAGCCTGGGACAGCCCCAGCATCCACCCACGGTCCTCAGAATGACTGAAATCACATTTAGATTGTGGTAATTCATCTTAACAGAACATGCAACTAATTTAACGAAGCAGCCAAATAAAACGTCATTTTCAAACATTTGCCAAAATGCAATTAGCGGGAAAACACCATTCTAAACAGTGCACATGCTAGCGGTTCCATATGTGACCGATATGAACATCTCTGTTAGAAACCTAGAAACCTGGGTTGCTAATATGACAAGGATTGCCCCTTTGGCATCTGGACAAGAAAGTTGAGATGAAAGCCAATAGAACAGGAGAGAAATGGAAAAGTGATGGGTCCAATAGGGAAGTACATTTATTATTTGGGTGCCATAGTTAAATAATTCCTCCTGTCTGTACAGAAATGAGTAAAGTAATTCAAAATACTTCACCAGAATGCATGACTTAGCCAGAGGAATCGAGGATCATTAGCTTCTTTAAAAATAAATAGCTGTGCTCATAGGCCTTTGTCTATTTGGGAAGGCCTAGCTGACTATTGAGTTGCGGCTGTCAGTTGAAAAGCATCTTAAATATGTGTGAAGATAATGTCTTGGGTATAATTTAGAATGTTGAGACAAGAAGGGGAGGGGTGTGTGGCAAGGATTTAGGCTCAGCTCTCTCTCGCCAATTCTTGCACATTCATTGTTTTATTCACCATTTACATACACTGAGTGTACAAAACATTAAGGACACATGCTGCTCTTTCCATGACATAGACTGACCAGGTGAATCCAGGTGAAAGCCACCATCCCTTACTGATGTCACTTCAATCAAGTGTAAATGAAGGGGAGGAGACTGGTTAAAGGAGGATTTTTAAGCTCTGAGACATGGATTGTGCTTGTGTGCCATCCAGAGAGTGAATGTGCAAGATGAGATTTAAGTGCCTTGGAAAGGGCTATGGTTGTAGGTGCCAGGTGCACTGGTTTGTGTCAATAACTGCAACGCTGCTGAGTTTTTCACGCTCCACAGTTTCCCATGTTTATCAAGAATGGTCCACCACCCAAAGGACATCCAGCCAACTTGACACAACTGTGGGAAACATTGGAGTCAACATGGACTAGCATCCCCACTGAACACCTTGGAGAGTCCATTCGCTGACGATTTTATTTTCAGGCTGGTTATCTCACATTATTAGAATTTTAACTTCTAGATTTTGAGAAACAAAAACATTATTGATATGAAACTATTCCACAAAAAGGGGAATAAAAACTGGCTGATGGAAACCCTGGCATGCCTGTGTGTTAGCAGGTGAAACCATGTCATCGTTTGTCCCCTTGCCACATATCTCAGTGTGTGACCACATTTTTCTTCTCTCGCTCTTTTTCTCTCTTTTAACAGCCTTTTGGAAGCTGGGGACGCCGAGGAGCCAGAAGGTAAGAACTCTGCTTTTACAGGCCTCAAAGGCACCATTGTACAAGGAAGAAAGTTTTTTTCTTTCCACCTCCTTTGTACTCTCTATACATTTCAATGTTAAAGAAAGGAGGCTACAGAGTGCACAGTACATTAAACAGATACACAGGTGCTATAGCTGTCGGGATAAGAGGGCATTGATAGGGCTAATGTCGCTCTTCGGAGCAGAATGAAAAGGGGCGATTTCGGCCCAGAGCCTTTTCAGTTCAGGCAATGTTTGAAAGCTGGCCATCCCACCTCAGGGGTTCATTTTTAGCATCAAAAGCAGAAGTGGTGGCACAGGGTGAGGCCGTGTGTGCGTTGCTTGTGCTTGCGTCCGTGTGTGTGCGCGCGCGTTTGAGAGGGACTGAGTGTGTAAGAAGGAGAGAGTATTCTGTTTGTATTTGTGTGTGAATGAGAAACAGAGGGAGATTGTGGGTGACTTAAGTGCTACTGTGTATAAATCAAGTGTGCGTGCATGACTGCGTGTGAGATGGAGAAATGTTCAGGACCTGAAGGGAAAGTGGCAAAAAGCTCTTTAATGCTGCAGCAATCCCAGTGCTTGTTCCGACACGGAGAGCTTGAGAGAGGGAAAATTGTGGAGTTCGACCATGGATCACTTCTTCGCTTCCTGACTCGCAACCGCCCACTTCGGTTAAACATTGGTGAAACAAAGCAGTGAAATAAATACAAAAGAGACCGAGGAAGAAGCAGAAGAAAACAAGGGAGGAGAAAGGAGGCATCGAACTGATGATACGAAAAGTTTCAGAAGGAGAGGAGACTGAGAAAAGTAAGCTCGTCAATTTAGTGTGTATATGCAGAGTTGGCAAAGCCTCCGTTTTGCTTTTGGAGTTTTCTATTGGAGGAAGAGGAGTGGGGGGATCAGATTCGGTGTCCCGTCATAGATAGTATGGAGTTCCCCACCCGTGAAACTGTTCCACTGGCAAGTGTGGCAGAGTTTAACTCTCTCAAATGGAAAAGGCTGGTCGAACTACGAAGAATGCTGGCTCAGCACATACAGTACCAGTCCAAAGTCTGGACACACCTACTCATTCAAGGGTTTTTCTTTATTTTTACTGTTTTCTACATTGTAGAATAATAGTGAAGAAATCAAAACTATGAAATAACACGCATGCATTTAGTAACCAAAAGTGTTAAACAAAATATATTTTAGATTCTTCAAAGTAGCCACCCTTTGCCTTGATGCCATTTTTGCACACTTGGCATTCTCTCAAGCAGCTTCAGCTGGAATGCTTTTCAAACCGTATTGAAGGAGTTCCCACATATTCTGAGCACTTGTTGCCTGCTTGTTGGCTGCCAGGTCATCTGATGCAGCACTCCACCACTCTCCTTCTTGGTCAAATAGCCCTTACACAGCCTGGAGGTGTATTTTGGATCATTGTCCTGTTGAAAAATAAATAATAGTCCCACTAGGCACAAACCAGATGGGCTGGCGTATCGCTACACAATGCTGTGGTAGCCATGCTGGTTAAGTGTGCCTTGAATTCTAAATAAATCAGACAGTGTCACCAGCAAAGCACCCCCACACCATCATACCTTCTCTGTGCTTCACAGCGGGAACCACACATGCGGAGATCATCCGTTCACCTACTCTGTGTCTCACAAAGACACGGCGGCTGGAACCAAAAATCTAAAATTTGGACTCATCAGACCAAAGGACAGATTTCCACCTGTTTAATGTCCATTGCTCGTGTTTCTTGGCCCAAGCAAGTATCTTCGTCTTATTGATGTCCTTTTAGTAGTGGTTTCTTTGCAGCAATTCGACCATGAAGGCCTGATTCATGCATCTCTTCTGAACAGTTGATGTTGAGATGTGTCTGTTACTTGAACTCTGAAGCATTTATTTGGGCTGCAGTTTCTGAGGCTGGTGACTGCTGCAGAGGATAAGTTCATTAGAGGTAGAGCTTTCTTTCCTGTGGCTGTCCTCATGAGAGCCAGTTTCATCATAGCGTTTGATGGTTTTTGTGACTGCACTTGAAGAAACTTCTCCGGATTGACTGACCTTCATGTCTGAATGTAATGGACTGGCGTTTCTCTTTTCTTATTTGAGATGTTCTTTCCATAATATGGACTTGGTCATTTACCAAAGAGGGCTATCTTCTGTATACCACCCCTACCTTGTCACAACACAACTGATTGGCTCAAATGCGTTAAGAAAGAAAACAATTAAATTAACTTTTAACAAGGCACACCTGGTAATTGAAATACATTCCAGGTGACTACCTCATGAAGTGGTTGAGAGAATGCCAAGAGTGTGCAAAGCTGTCAAGGCAAAAGGTGGCTACTTTGAAAAATCTCAAATCAAATATTTGTTTAACGCTTAACACTTTTTTTTGGTTACTACATGATTCCATATGTGTTATTTCATAGTTTTGTCTTCACTATTATTCTACAATGTATAACATAGTACAAATAAAGAAAAACCCTTGAATTAGTAGGTGTCTCAGCTGTTTACTGGTACTGTACATTTCACTTACTTCAAAGTTGTCTAACCCCTTGAAAATAAGAGAACCAGGTGACATTTTGAATTAATGTGTGAATTCCAACCACAGAGTTCAATTCTGGAGCGTCCCAAGAGATGCTGGGTAATATTCACATCAGCGCTGCTGGATCCATTGGCCCCTCTAGCCATCCCCGCTTTCCAATTGGCTCCCTGTATTTCCCTGAGGGATACAAGCTGTTTCATGATGAATGGGAATCACTTACGGAACAATTGCTAATCTTCAGAGGTGGACATTTTGCCAAGGCTTTTCCAGGCTTTTGTGTTTATTTTGATCTCTGTGAAAGGTCTAGGATGAAGTGATGAGGTTTGGACTTGAGTCAAACAGTATCTTAGAGTAGCAGTGATGATCTGGGATCAGTTTCCCCATGTCTGTATATCTTATTTATTATGATCAAGGCAAAATTGATCCTAGATCAGCACTCTACTCAGACTCTCAAAATGGTTTCTGGCTTGAAGTCAAAACGCAAAACCCCCACTGAGCATAACTAGAGTGAAGCTCAACTTCCTTGTGTGTGTGTGTGTAAAGGGTCTTTGCTGACTTGTGTCAGAAGTAGTTTTGAACAGCCGACTCCGGTGGATTTTGGATTACGTCAATGTAACGGCCACATGTAGCCGCACAGCTAAATATTCCTTTCCTTTGCACTTTAACATTCATTTGCACCAAACGTTTCATGACCAATGCATGGTTTTCATTTTTAAAAATCAGACACATTTTTTTAAAAGTTGTTGCATATATTAATTCTAAGTTGAGTGCACTCTCTTAGATTTATATTTCTAACATTAAAATCTAACAATTATTTCTATGTTTTACCATTTTAGTTTTTGCAGCTTTTTTCTGGTTCCCTGTCTGCAGCATGGTGGCCGGTGTGCTGCTAATTGGCACGATCTATAATCCTGAAATGGAAGGGCGTGTTGGGTGATACCACCACCATCCAGCATAGGGGAAATTGATTTCCCCAGTTTAAACTGTTATGCTACAATGTTCTATTCTAAACAATAGAAGCTTTTAAAATGGTAATTAATCAGGTTATTTCTAATTACCGCATTTGTATCTGCTGTGTTCTGACCTTATGGCTTCAATTAAAGTGAAGGCAGCAAAAACGTAACCACATGTAACATATGGATTTACATTTGTATACACATCAAAAGTCCCAATTCAAAGTTATACCTCCCTGTTAAATTGTATAAATAAAGCTGATCAGAACCGATCTGAATTCCGAAGTCTACTACATTTGCACTGTATGAGTCAGCCAGTGGCTATCAACACCTACAGTAGCTAGCTAATTTAGAGATTTAATAGGGAATTGAGCCACATTAAAGTAATCTGAAACGCCATCTAACCAGTTATTTAATAATATTATATGCAGTTTATCTAAGATAGCCAGCTAGCTAACTAGCCTAGCTAGCCAACCACCAAGGTCAGCATAAGTTGCAAGCCAGAGCTCAACACGATTAACAACTCGAAACTAGCACAGGCAGGAACCCACAGAGCACAATTTAAACGACACCAGCAGATCAAAAGCAAAGAGAGAGCAGAGACTTACACATTGATGCTTGGGGCCCAACCTATGGCAAGAGTGGCTGAAGTTGCTAAGCGAGAGCCAGGGGAGCGAGGCCCTTCAGAGGGATGAGGAAGAATCAGTGTGGCAGATAATCCGATATCTATATAGCGGGGGAAATCCAAAGTAGATTCCAGGAGCAATACTCCAGAAGCGGCAGAGTGCACAGTAGACTAGGGAGACAGTCAACAAGTCGGCGATCAGAGGAAAGCTTCAGGCAGGTGGATGTGATCACACAACAGCAGAGTCCAATGTCAGTCATCTAACACTAAGCCAATGTTTTAAAAGTAATACAAATAAATCTCTGGTAGCCTAATTCAGAGCTACCAGAGAAGCAAAGTTGACAAAACAAATATTTAAAAAATGAGGTACTAAACAATTAAAGCAGGTAGGGAGGATTTTTCTCATTTTGTGAGCCTGAGGCAAGAAGGCACAAAGAGCCTGCCTGTTGAACATGCAGGATGCCTCACGTGTGGGGAATACACGCTGATTGGTAATACGATAGCGTGTTTACATCACATTTCTTTGTGATTGGTGGATTGTAGCTCACCACCACCAACACTCGGTCTGGAATGTAATTACATGCTAGCATGGCTAGTGACTAAAGTTAGCCAGCTCGTGCTAGCTATTAAGATAGCATATGAACTCTGTAGCAGAGTAGGTTCTCTTAATGACAGTCGATATAGTGCATTCTGAGTAGTTCCAAAGTTACCCGAAAAAAAGTTCAATATTTAAAACCCCCAAAACTATTAAGAATAAATTGTTCTACAGTGCATTTGAAAAGTATTCAGACCTTTGACTTTTTCCACATTTTGGTACATTAGTCTTGTTCTAAAATGTATTAAATACATTTCTTTCCTCATCTACACACAATACCCCATAATGACAAAATCGAAAACAGGTTTTTAGAATAAAAAAAAAAAGACTGATGCCTTATTTACATAAGTATTCAAACCCTTTGCTATGAGACTTGAAATTGAGCTCAGATGCATCCTGTTTCCATTGATATATCTTTGAGCTGTTTCTTCATAATTCTTAAATGAAAAGTTTGGAACCACCAATGCTCTTCCTAGAGCTGGCCGCCCGGCCAAAATGAGCATTCGGGGGAGAAGAGCCTTGGTCAGGGAGGTAGCAAAGAACACGACGGTCACTCTGACATAGCTCCAGAGTTCTTCTGTGGAGAAGGGAGAATTCTCTAGAAGGACAACCAGCTCTGCAGCACTCCACCAATCAGGCATTTATGGTAGAGAGGCCAGATGGAGGCCACTGCTCAGTAAAAGGCACATGACAGCCCATTTGGAGTTTGCCAAAAGGTACTTAAAGGACTCTCAGACCATGAGAAACAAGATTCTCTGGTCTGATGAAACCAAGATTTAACTTTTTGGCCTGAATGCCAAGCGTCACATCTGGAGGAAACTTGCCTCCATCTCTATGTTAAAGCCTGTGGTGGCAGTATCATGCAGTCGGGATGTTTTTCAACGGCAGGGTCTGGGAGACGAGTCAGGATAGAGATAAAGATGAATGGAGCAAAGTAGAGATCCTTGATGAAAATCTGCTCCAGAGCACTCGGGACCTCAGACTGGGGTGAAGGTTCATCTTCCACCAGGACAACAACCCTTAGAAAACAGCCAAGACAAGGAGGTAGAGGCTTCAGGACAAGTCTCTGAATGTCCTTGAGTTGCCCAGACAGAGCCTGGACTTGACCCCTATCGAACTTCTCTGGAGATACCTGAAAATAGCTTTGCAGCGATGCTCCCCATCAAACCTGACAGAGCTTGAGAGGATCTGCAGTGAAGAATGGGAGAAACTTTCCAAATACAGGTGTGCCAAGTTTGTAGCGTCATACCCAAGAAGACACAAGGCTGTAATCGCTGCCAAAGGTGCTTCAAAATACTGAGTTAAAGGGTCTGAATACTTATGTAAATGTCATAACTGTTTTACATTTTTAATACATTGCCAAAAATGTTTTTGCTTTGTCATTATGGGGTATTGTGTGTAAATTGAAAAAACAACAACAATTTAATACATTTTAGAATAAAGATGTAACCTAACTAACAAAATGTGGAAACAGTCAAGGGATCTGAATACTTTCAGAATGCAATGTATATTATTTAAAAGTTCCTAAAACATTTCTTTAGGCTGTGGGAACATTGTCGGGATATGACAGGATGTACCGTGCATTCGGGAAAGTGTTCAGACCCCTTGACTTTTTCCACATTTTGTTACTTTACGGTCTCATTTTAAAATAGTTTTTCCCCCCTCATCAATTTAATCCATCTACAGATAGTACCCCATAATGACAAAGCAAAAACAGGATTTCTCTGGACAGTTTTTATGTTTTAGGAACATATATTTTGTTTTGTCCAGCAATGTTCCGACCAGACTGTTCCCACAACCTAATGAAACATTCTGGGAACCTTTTGAAGAACATATCAAATGTGTTCTGGGAACATTCTTGCAACATCAGGCGAATTTCCATAAGTATTGGGATGACTGCCATCTCAGAGGCACATGTCTGTAAAACTGAAACTGATGGGATATCCTCAGAATTCCCAGGCCCTTTTCTGACGTTTTTTGCTCCTGGGAAAGGCCCTTATCACTTTACAGAGCAGGTGGTGAATGTACAGTACTTTTCCCTCCCAGACAGAGTACAGAGTGTTCAGGCCAGCTATGGTAGGATTAGTGCGTGTATCTGTGGGTGGGAGGAAGTAGGTGTCTTTGTCTTTCTCTTTCGCTCTGTGTGTGTGTGTGACTGCATGTGTGCGCACGTGAATGAGCTGTCCTTCTGTGTGCAAGTGGGCCTCACACCAACCAACCAACCCTGTAAACACCGTTACAGCAACAGCTGTTTTAGAAACAAAACACACACAGACTTAATCCAAGACCTGAGGTGACTGATGGGTCGCTCATATCCTCCACAATAATGAAAGAAAAACATTCTGATGTGAACCTGTGAATTTGTGCTTATGTGTGATTTTTGACCAATGTTTAAATCAAATCACATACACGTGTGCTAATGTGTGTTTTTTTGACAGTAACTGACAGAAAGACTGATGACGGAGCCAAGATGAACATGGCTGCCGACATGTCTTTGATTAAGGTATACTCTGTGCGTGTGTGTACCTGTGTGTTTATGTGCACATATGCCTTTGTGTACAGCCATGTATTTGTGCATACTTGTATGGGTGTTTGTCAGCTGCAATTATGAATATGGCTACAGTACACAAGTATGAGTATCTTGCAGTTATGTTGCGTGTGTATTACCTAGGCCCCATTCCAACAATCCTCAAATCTCAATCTCAATTCCTCTTTCTTGCTCCATACATCTGGCCTAGTCCCATATCCCCCAAAGCTGATTACTCCAAAATATCCTCTATAATTGAGTTGTCCTGTAGAGTATGCAGACTGACCCGCACCTGGAGTCAGACTTGGCTCCTCCACTCCCTTGGAGATTGGAGTACAAACCTAGCCAAGATTTGGAAAGGAAAAAAAAGCCTGTGTACTCAGGCATACTCAAGGCCATATGTACACTACCATTCAAAAGTTTGGAGTCACTTAGAAACAGTTTTAAGCTGTGCCAACATAATTGCAAAAGAGTTTTCTAATGATCAGTTAGCCTTTTAAAATGATAAACTTTCAAGAATCAAGGAAATTTCTACGTGACCACAAACTTTTTTTGAACGGTAGTGTATATTAAAAAAATATCCCGGTACTGCCCACCTTTTTTTGTGCACGTGCACACATTTTTAAACCAAATGACAGAAAAGCACAGTAACAGAGTAACTGACTTTTCCCAGGCTGTTGGCCTTCCATGAGGGGATTGTGTAGTCGTAGGCCTAAAAGAAGGAAGCGGTGCTGTTGTGGTTCTAAAATTGGCCTTAGAGTGCCAGGGATTGGCCAAGTGGACCCAGATGGTAGCAAATGACAGTGTTTCAAGAAAGAGATGCACCCACTTGGTGTGTGTTTGTGGGTGCTCATACTCATGTACTCCATGAATGTGCGTTTTGTTTACGCGGGAGTTGGTTATCTTTTATAATACATTGAATTGAGCTCTGAGGCTGTAGGCCCTGCACCACATACAGGAAAACACACGTGGTGTGTACATCTTTGAGAATAGTTCAGAACTATAGATAAAGAGATGTATTCAGGATCATATTCATAAGGTCCCATGGTAACATTTTTCAATTTTGGGTTGTCCCCCTCTGTTCATCCATTTGTTTTTATTTCTTTGGTGCCTAATTAATACAACCCAGGCACCAAATAGATAGAGACGTACACATTGTACACCTTAGATAGTATGGTTCTCATCGACATCTGCTCTGCTGTAGGTCTGGACTCACTTGTTGTCCTGTTCCCTGGGTGTTCTCTTTGTTTATTTATATTGAGGGCTCCAGTCCAGCACTGGCTGGCTGAGAAACACTACTCTCGAGAGACACATCTCTCCTCCCTCCTCGTCAATCTCTTTTCTCCTCCTCATCGAGTTTGTGAATGGTGCCACTGTGTGTGGCAGAGTTGTGGAAAAAAGCCATATCTCAGACTAGCCAATAAAAGATTAAAGATGGGCAAAAGAACACAGACACTGGACAGAGGAACTTTGGGGACAGTAAAACCACAATGTCGCCTCCCCAGGGTTGGAGTAGGGTGAAGCTGCCCCTAGACGCTGATTTGGGTCAGATTCGCATTTTCCCTTACTAATGGTTGAGGTTCAAATTAGGGGAGGGGAAGCTGATCCTAGACCTTTATCTATGGGAAACCTCACCCTGAAACCCCCGGGGACGCTGTCTAATGTGGGAAATACTCATAAATCCCTTTTCCACCAGGGGCTGGAGAAGACTGAAGAGTCGTCTCCCCTGACAACAGAGGGGAGTGGTCGCCATGCCAACAACAACAGCCGAGCGCACACCCAGCCAATCACAAGCAAGGAGATGGTGGAGGCAGGCAGGTAGGCGGCGTCGAGGAGATATCATTGTATTATATTTATAAGGTCATGGGATTGTCTACAAATTTGAATGATTATACACTGGATTATGGACTCAAAACATAAACATGAGCGCACACACACAGTTATTATTTAAGTGTTTCCTGGTGCGTGGGAGCAACATGTCACTAGTCTGCTAGTGTAGTGAGTCAGCACAGATAAATACACAGTACAGTCAGCCTGTCAGATAAGTTGTATCACACGGTGGTGGTGTACGTTTCTGTGTTGTGTGTGTGTTTTCCTTTGTGTATTTTTTTTGTGGGTGGCAGGTACTTGAACCGGTCACTTCAACTCCTCACTCCTCCCAAAGTTTAACATCAATCCAAGTCACCCACATCCCAAGTGGATAGTGCACCAAGTACAGCCATGCTCTCATTACCATAGATACAACAGTCTGCTACCCATCAGCATGGCTACTGTGGTCTGTCTCTGTGTATTTGTCATAGCGGCCAGGCTAGTGCACCTGGTGCCGATTGTAAGTGGTTAGTAAACTCTACGTCCGACAAAATGTGCCCTAAACCGGATCTACAAATGATACCTGTGGCACCACCTGGGTGTAAGCCCTTCTATGAGCTACGCCTGGGACAGATCATACGCCTAGTAGGGAGCAGGCGTAGGGTGTTAAATTGGGACTATGTTATTTTATGATATGCACAGAAAATAATAGCAATCTATATTTTCAAAAGCATGCGAGTCTTGTGGTCATATTTCACGACCTCCGTGTGCTTTTAGCAAAATAATACACTTGATTTATGCTACATTATTGCATGCTAAATGTGTCTAATTAGATATTAGCAAACTACTAGATGAGCTGCCACCTCCACTTATTTGCCTTTTTCGGATATATTCGGGATATAGCCTCGGCTACTACGCGAGTGAAAAGCAAAGTAATCCGCCTGTTATACTAGGTTATCGTAGGCTACATAACAGGCTTTCAAAATGTTCTGATAACACTGTTAGACGAGCAAACTAGACTAAAGATTATTATCACCATTAACACTCAACTCAATTTGGCTAACACTGTCCCAGTCTAATTGTAACCAAATATCCAAATGGAGATTATGTGAAAACAAAAATCTGAGTCCCCACAATTATCTCAAAGCATCGTGATAATGATGTCCCAATCATAACGGTGCTGAAATATTAGTTTTATCCCACACGGCTTTTGCTTTAAAACGGTTTGATGGCTTTGGGAGTTTCAGTAAGCAACCATATGACAAATGCCTTCAATGGCATTAGTGTCCTTTATTCCAATATTTGTCATTCAGTTGTATTTATTCCCACAATAATTATTGATTGATCCATCCAGTTGTGGTTAAGAAAACGTGCACGCATAGTGGTGGGCTTTGCGGAGTGATGGGACATACCTCGCAAAGTTTAGAACTGACGTAAAGATGGTAACAGCCTAGCAACCATCATTATGAAGCACCGAATCTCATGAATGCGCATTGCTTACGGCGGACTTAGCTGGTGCAACAGGTGTAAATTCTGACGTAGCTGCGCCCGACCTTGCATTTAAGACCATGTTTTTTTACACCCAATTGGTGCATCCGGACCCTGTTTTATAACCAGAGTTCCAGACGAACTTGCATAGCATTTCAAAGGGCTTTTTGATCAGTGCAACTCAGCATTCATCAGGCCAGTTTCACAGACTATTGTAGTGGTAGCAGATAATGGTCCCTAACAGATATATAGATGCAGATAATGGTACCTAACATGTATATAGATGCAAACACTTTGTGTGTCTGTGGGTGCTCATACTCATCTACTTTATGTATGTGCATTTGGTTATGCGGGAGTTGGTTATCTTTTATAATATATTGTATTGAGCTCTGAGGCTGTAGGCCCTGCACCACATACAGGAAAACACACTAGTGTAGTGGTGGTGTGTGTTCGTCTTTGAGAATAGTTCAGAACCATAGATAAAGAGGTGTGTGTATACATATTAGAGGTCGACCGATTGTGATTTTTCAACGCCAAAACAGATACAGATTATTGGAGGACCAAAAGGGCCGATACAGATTAATCGGACGATAAACTGCAATTTTTTATTTTTTAAATGTTTTTGTAATAATGACAATTACAACAATACTGAATGAACACTTATTTTAACTTAATATAATACATCAATAAAAAGCTATTTAGCCTCAAATAAGTAATGAAACGTGTTCAATGTGGTTTAAATAATGCAAAATCAAAGTGTTTCAGTTCCTTGCTCAGAACATGAGAACATATGAAAGCTGGTGGTTCCTTTTAACATTCCTTTTAACAAGGTAAGAGGTTTTAGGTTGTAGTTAATATGGTATTTATAGGACTATTTCTCTCTCTACCATTTGTATTTCATATACCTTTGACTATTGGATGTTCTTATAGGAACTAGTATTGCCAGTGTAACAGTATAGCTTCCGTCCCTCTCCTCGCCCCTACCTGGGCTCGAACCAGGAACACATCGACAATAACCACACTCGAAGCAGCGTTACACATCGCTCCATAAAAGCCGCGGCCCTTGCAGAGCAAGGGGAATAACTACTCCCTGTCTCAGAGCGAGTGACGTTTGAAACGCTATTTGCGCACACCCGCCATTAGGCTGATAGGCTTGAAGTCATAAACAGCGCTGTGCTTGCAAAGAGCTGCTGGCAAAACGCACAAAAGTGCTGTTAGAATGAATGCTTACGAGCCTGCTACTGCCTACCACCACTCAGTCAGACTGTTCTATCAAATCATAGACTTAATTATAACATAACACACAGAAATACGAGCCTTTGGTCATTAATATGGTCGAATCCGGAAACTATCATTTCGAAAACAAAACGGTTATTTCAGTGAAATACGGAACCGTTCGGTATTTTATCTAACGGGTGGCATTAACATCTGCTAACCATGTGTATGTGACAAATAAGATTTGATTTGAGTCTAAATATTCTTGTTACATTGCACAACCTTCAATGTTATGTCATAATTAAGTAAAATTCTGGCAAATTAGTTTTCTCAGGCTGCCCAAACTGTTGCATATACCCTGACTCTGCGTACAATGAACGCAATGACACAATTTCACCTGGTTAATATTGCCTGCTAACCTGGATTTCTTTTAGCTAAATATGCAGGTTTAAAAATATAAACTTCTGTGAATTGATTTTAAGAAAGGCATTGGTGTTTATGGTTAGGTACAGTCATCCAACGATTGACATGCGAGATAAACGAGTAATATCATCAACCATGTGTAGTTATAACTTGTGATTATGATTAATTGTTTTTTATAAGATAAGTTTAATGCTAGCTAGCAACTTACCTTGGCTTCTACTGCATTCGCGTAACAGGCAGTCTCCTCGTGGAGTGCAATGAGAGGCAGGTGGTTAGAGCGTTGGACTAATTAACTGTACGGTTGCAAGATTGGATCCTCCGAGCTGACAAGGTGAAAATCTGTTCTGCCCCTGAACAAGGCAGTTAACCCACTGTTGCTAGGCCGCCATTGAAAATAAGAATGTGTTCTTAACTGACTTGCCTAGTTAAATAAAGTTATTTAAAAAATTGTTATGAAAACTTTGGCCCTAATTAATCGGCCATTTCGATTAATCAGTCGACCTCTAATACATATATACATACATACAGTTGAAGTCGGAAGTTTACATACACCATAGCCAAATGCATTTAAACTCCGTTTTTGCATTTTTGCATTTAATCCAAGTTAAAATTCATTGTCTTAGGTCAGTTAGGATCACCACTTTATTTTATGAATGTGAAATGTCAGAATAATAGTAGAGAATGATTTATTTCAGCTTTTATTTCTTTCATCACATTCCCAGTGGGTCAGAATTTTACATACACTCAATTAGTATTTGGTAGCATTGCCTTTAAATTGTTTAGCTTGGGTCAAATGTTTCGGGTAGCCATCCACAAGCTTCCCACAATAATTTGGGTGAATTGTGGCCCATTCCTCCTGACAGAGCTGGTGTAGGTTTGTAGGCCTCCTTGCTCGCACACGCTTTTTCAGTTCTGCCCACAGATTTTCTGTAGGATTGAGGTCAGGGCTTTGTAATGGCCACTCCAATACCTTGACTTTGTTGTCCCTAAGCCATTTTGCCACAACTTTGGAAGTATGCTTGGGGTTATTGTCCATTTGGAAGACCCATTTGCAACCAAACTTTAACTTCCCTGACTGATGTCTTGAGATGTTGGTTCAATATATCTGCATCATTTTCTTCCTCATGAGGCCATCTATTTTGTGAAGTGCACCAGTCTATCCTGCAGTCTATCCTGCAGCAAAGCACCCCACAACATGATGCTGCTACCCCCGTGCTTCAGGGTTGGGATGGTGTTCTTCGGCTTGCAAGCTTCTCCCTTTTTCCTCCAAACATAACGATGGTCATTATGGCTGAACAGTTCTATTTTTGTTTCATCAGACCAGAGGATATTTCTCCAAAATCAAAATCATCTTTGTCCCCATGTGCAGGCTTTTTTATGGTGGTTTTGGAGCAGTGGCTTCTTCCTTGCTGAGCGGCCTTTCAGGTTATGTTGATATAGGACTCGTTTTACTGTGGATATAGATACTTTTGTAACTGTTTCCTCCAGTATCTTCACAAGGTTACTTGCTGTTGTTCTGGGATTGATTTGCACTTTTCACATCACAGTACGTTCATCTCTACAAGACAGAACGTGTCTCCTTTGTGAGCGGTAGGGTGGCTGTGTGGTCACATGGTGTTTATTCTTGCATACTATTGTTTGTACAGATGACCGTGGTACCTTCAGAAATTGCTCCCAAGGATGAACCAGACTTGTGGAGGTCTACAATATTTTTTATCTGAGGTCTTGGCTGAGTTCTTTTGATTTCCCCATGATGTCAAGCAAAGAGGCACTGAGTTTGAAGGTAGGCCTTGAAGTACATCCACAGGTACACCCCCAATTGACTCAAATGATGTCAATTAGCCTATCAGAAGCTTCTAAAGCTATGACATCATTTTCTGGAATTTTCCAAGCTGTTTAAAGGCACAGTCAAATTAGTGTATGTCAACTTCTGACCCACTGGAATTGTGATACAGTGAAATAATCTGTAAACCATTGTGAAAAAAATGACTTGTCTCATGCACAATGTAGATGTCCTAACCGACTTGCCAAAACTATAGTTTGTTAACAAGACATTTGTGGAGTGGTTGAAAAACGAGTTTCATTGACTCCAACCTAAGTGTATGTAAACTTCCGACTTCAACTGTACATACGTACACACAGACTGAACAAAAAAAATTAAACATGTAAACTGTTGGTCCCATGTTGCAGCCAACATTTCCATATGGGCCCCATTAGGGAAACCCAACAGGGACCTAGAGAAATGGGCTATCACACTTACCTACATGGGTCCCAGGTGTTTACCCAAATGGATGTGTATTGTGACCTGTATGGGCAATAAGTAGGCTGTACCATTTAAAAAATAAAAAATTCAATTGTGCTGTCCACCTGGGACGAAACTGTCTCCATGCACGACGCAGATGTTGTTGCCCGAGCAAGCTTTCTTAAGAGATGACAAAAGCAGTTCTTTATAAAATAAATTTTTATTTTAGCACATGCTCAAATCAAATACAATGCAGGAACTCTGAATACAGGTATAGTTAAATAAAATTACCAATGTGCACATTGGTTTCCTCACAATTTATACAATCCCAAAAATGTGCATGTCAGCAATGAAGTTGTCACCGTGTTACCACTGTCAGGTCCTGACTCTTCTTCATCCGTGTCGGAGTCTTGTCTGCGGATCAGAAGTTTCCTCTGCTTTTTTAAAAGTTAGACCCGGGTTTGTTCATAGGTAGCTGTGGAAATAAAACAAAGTATTTAGGCTACTGATCTAGTGCAACATTTCATATCCAGACTAAATGGACATCTTAACTGGGACCTAGTTGGGTTAACCTTTTGGGCCAGACATGGACAAACCCATGTGGGCTACAACATGGGTCCCTATTAGAGGTCGACCTATTAATCGGAATGGCTGATTAATTAGGGACGATTTCAAGTTTTCATAACAATCGGAAATCGGTATTTTTTGGGCGCCGATTTGGATTTTATTTAGATTTTTATATACCTTTATTTAACTAGGCAAGTCAGTGAAGAACACATTCTTTTTCTCAATGACGGCCTAAGAACGGTGGGTTAACTGCCTTGTCCAGGGGCAGAATGACAGATTTTCACCTTGTCAGCTCGGGGGATCCAATCTTGCAACCTTATAGTTAACTAGTCCAGCGCAATAACGACCTGCCTCTCTCTCGTTGCACTCCACAACCTGCCTGTTACGCGAATGCAGTAAGCCAAGGTAAGTTGCTAGCTAGCATTAAACTTATCTTATAAAAAAACAATCAATCATAATCACTAGTTAACTTCACATGGTTGATGATATTACTAGATATTATCTAGCGTGTCCTGCGTTGCATATAATCTGACTGAGCATACAAGTATCTAAGTATCTGACTCAGCGATGGTAGGCAGAAGCAGGCGCATAAATATTCATTCAAACAGCACTTTCGTGCGTTTTGCCAGCAGCTCTTCGTTGTGCGTCAAGCATTGCCTGTTTATGACTTCAAGCCTATCAACTCCCGAGATGAGGCTGGTGTAACCGAAGTGAAATGGCTAGCTTGTTAGCGCGCGGTCATAGCGTTTCAAACGTCACTTGCTCTGAGCCTTCTAGTAGTTGTTCCCCTTGCTTTGCATGGGTAACGCTGCTTCTATGGTGGCTGTTGTCGTTGTGTTGCTGGTTTGAGCCCAAGGAGGAGCGAGGAGAGGGACGGAAGCTATACTGCAATACTAAAGTGCCTATAAGAACATCCAATAGTCAAAGGTTAATGAAATAGAAATGGTATAGAGGGAAAAAGTCCTATAATAACTACAGCCTAAAACTTCTTACCTGGGAATATTGAAGACCCATGTTAAAAGGAACCACCAGCTTTCATATGTTCTCATGTTCTGAGCAAGGAACTGAAACGTTAGCTTTCTTACATAGCACATATTGCACTTTTACTTTCTTCTCCAACACTTTGTTTTTGCATTATTTAAACCAAATTGAACGCTTCATTATGTACTTGAGACTACATCAATAAAATCAATTTATTATATTAAGTTACAATAAGTGTTCATCCAGTATTGTTGTAATTGTCACTATTTTTTAAAAAACGGCCGATTAATCGGTATCGGCTTTTTTGGGCCTCCAATAATCGGCATCGGTGTTGAAAAATCATAATCGGTCGACTTCTAGTCCCTATGGTAGCATTTACTCAGGCAGCCCAATACTGATGCTTTTTCCAATCACATCAGCTCTTTTGCCCATAATCAGAATTGGGCTGCAAGTGTAGATGTAGCCAAATTGACCGTTTTACCATTTTTATTGGGCTGTAGTTGACCTTATTCCCTTATGATTTATATAGTCATATTTTTTGACCATTCAGAATCAATTCAAGATCATGTAATTTGAATTTTTCTGGTCAGTCTGTTATAAAAGGCTGATTTATCTAGCTCAATTTACCATGGTATTTATTTTACTTCAGTTAGTGTTGGAGGCCAAGATTCTAATTTGTTTAGTTTCGGGTGTGTTTCATTTTTTTCTTTCTTTTTTTTCGAAAGTAACTACAGTTATAAAATTAAATACATAAATTTCACACAAAAAAGACATGATTCCTTAAAAATAATAAATTCCCAATATATATATATATATAATTTCCAAAGCGATTCCAATTCATCTGCATTCTGACCAAATGGCAGCCGTCATTCTGCTTCATTGTATTTGCCTCGGTAGCTACAAACATGGCTTGAAATTTGGACCGCGTATGCCAACAGCCGACAAATACAGCGAGTGCTGTGTAATTATCTACTGAGAAATATATACTCACAAAGCACGACATAGTCAACTCATTTAGTCTTTCACCCACCGGTCAAATCACTGTAGATGTACAATGTAGCTACAATGCCAATGTTTACTGTACTGTCTTTAATTTATAATTTTAAATTCTGTCACATTCCCCTCGCTCCTCAAAATATTGAATGCTCATGCGATTTCCCAAATCAAATCAAATTTATTTATATAGTCCCTTCGTACATCAGCTGATATCTCAAAGTGTTGTACAGAAACCCAGCCTAAAACCCCAAACAGCAAGCAATGCAGGTGTAGAAGCACTCCCTAGAAAGGCCGAAACCTAGAGAGGAAAGAGGCCAGTCCTCTTCTGGCTGTGCCGGGTGGAGATTATAACAGAACATGGCCAAGATGTTCAAATGTTCATAAATGGCCAGCATGGTCAAATAATAATAATCACAGGCAGAACAGTTGAAACTGGAGCAGCAGCACGGCCAGGTGGACTGGGAACAGCAAGGAGTCATCATGTCAGGTAGTCTTGATGCATGGTCCTAGGGCTCAGGTCCTCAGAGAGAGAGAAAGAGAGAATTAGAGAGAGCATACTTAAATTCACACAGGACACCGGATAGGATAGGACAGGAGAAGTACTCCATTTCTGCACAAACTTTCAGAAACCATCTCGGGAAGCTTATCTCCGTGCTCGTCGTCCTCACTAGGGTCTAGACCTGACTGTAGCTATGCGTCGTAAACGACTTCAGTTGCCAAATGCTCTCCTTTGATGGCCACGGGCACGCTGGAGAAGTGTGCTCTTCACAGAGGAATCCCAGTATCAACTGTACGGGGCAGATGGCAGACCACGTGAATGGGGTCGTGTGGGCGAGTGGTTTGCTGATGTCAACGTTGTGAACAGAGTGCCCCATGGTGAGGTTATGGTATGGGCAGGCATAAGCTACGGACAACGAACACAATTTCATTTTCTTGATGGCAATTTGAATGCACAGAGATACCGTGATGAGATCCTGAGGCCAATTGTCGTGCCATTCATCCGCCACGATGTTTCACCCATGTCGCAAGGATATGTACACAATTCCAGGAAGCAGAACATTTCCCAGTTCTGAGTCTATCTTTAAATCTAACCTATTATCTGACCCATCACCTTATTCATCGCTGGCAAGAAGTGACGTCCCAAAAAACTATACAACAGGTAAATTGTTCCTAGCCTCCCACGCATAAGCTACATTCAGTCCTTAACACAGAAACTGAAACTAAATAATATAATATAAAACTTAAAATAAATACAACATGTGTAAAGTGGTTCTGAAAATAAACTGAATTACAAATAAAAATCTTAAAACTAATAGCAATAAAAAGAATGTGAAAACACAAACTATAATAACCTTGGTGCATGCATGGTGTCTCTATAATCAGCTGCAGTGTTATCTGGCTGCAGGTGTCTACCACTAGGTCATGTCCACTGTGTGTGTGTGTGATGTCAACGCGTACCTTCCCCTCTACCCTTTTGGAATTTGACCAGTTCTACTGATTGTCTTCAGTTTCATTCTGAGACCAGCCACTAATATTATAGCTGTCAGGAATGTGTCAATATTCATTCCTTTATAAATTCCACACACAACCTTGTTTCATTTACTTTCAGGTTACAGTGCATTCTTAAAGTAATTCAGACCCCTTGACTTTTCCCCCACATTTTGTTACATTACAGCTTTATTATACAATTTCTTAAATTGTTTGTTTCCTCATTAATCTACACACAATACCCCATAATGACAAAAAGGTTTTTATACATTTTTGACAGTTTATAAAAAATAATGACATTTACATAAGTATTCACACCACTCAGTACTTTTTTGAAGCACCTTTGGCAGCGACTTCAACCTTGAGTCTTCTTGGGTATGATGCAACAAACTTGGCACACCTGTATTTGGAGAGTTTCTTCCATTCTTCTCTGCAGATCAGATGTTCAATTATATTTCCTTCGATCCTGACTAGTCTCCCAGTCCCTGCCTCTAAAAAACATCCTCACAGCATGATGCTGCCAGCACCATGCTTCATTGTAGGGATGGTGCCAGGTTTCCTTGTCATTCAGACTTGTCATTCAGACTTGTCATTCAGGCCAAAGAATCATAAAACACGGGACGAGATGTTAAAAACTGTCCATTGTGCCAATAGATGGAATGCACACACATGAGATTTGCCGTGATGTTGACAGTGGCATGGGAGGTTTATTTATTAGACTGGGTTAAGATGTCAATTTTGGGACACATCCTCAGTAGTGTGCCTTCGAATCAGTGGGTGTTTCGGCCTTTAATCACTAAACACCCTCATCAAAGGTGGCCAGCTAAAGGGTGATCAAGCCTTAGCTTGTGTCCCATGCCCAATTAAGATGTCCCATGGGACTATGCAAGGCAGGGGCGTCCTCTTCCCTGAGCCAGCCCTACAGCTGACCGCATACCTCATATGCCCTCCTCAAGTTGGAGGGATCTGAATTGGGTTCTCAGGTGGGGGGTCATGAAGTTATAGCCCAGCAAGGGTCCTTCCGTTTGATCCAGATCCACTGGCTGCCTCTTTCAGCTGATTGAGAAACTGCTCTGACGGTCTGCCGCAGAGCCTGTCCATGGATTCCAAGTTCTTTCAGCAACCTGATGGTGGAAGAAGCCACGAATCCTCTGCATCCCATTTCAACTGGCCAGACTTTTGTATTCCAGCCACGCTGAGTTGTGTCTGCTGCCAACTCTGTGTAACGCAGTTTCTTACGCTCGTAGGCCTCTTCAACAGAGTTTTCCCACGGGACTGTGAGCTCTATGATGTACACAGCCTTTCGGGAAGGGGACCAGAGTACCATGTCTGGCCTAAGGTTGGTAGAAGCAATCTCAGGTGGAAAAATGAGTTGCTGGCCAATATCGACAAGCATCTTCCAGTCCCGGGCCATGGCTAGGTGTCCAGTTTCTGGCTTCGTAGGAGGATGCTTGGGCCTTTTCTGTCCCTCCCGGATGAATGTTGTTGTTTTGACGGGATTGCTTGTTTTTGGAGGTAATGAATTGGTTGCACTCCTCTTGGTCTCAAGTGCTGCAGCCAAGCTCTTGAGGACCTGATTGTGCCTCCAGGTGTAGCGGCCTTGTGAGAGGCTGGTCTTGCAACCTGTCATTATATGCCTGAGAGTCGCTGGAGCTGGGCAGGGGGGGCAGGTTGAATCCTCGCCATACCATTGATGTAGGTTTTTTGGTGATGGAAGCACATCATAAACAGCTCTTATGATGAAGCTGATGTTGCTTGCCTCCAGTTGATCTTTCTCCTCTCCAGGCCTTCCCACCGTGTCCATTGCCCTTGTTTAGCAAGAGAGACAGCCTTTGCACTTCTTGCAGTCTCCTCCTGTCTGCGCACCTCCTCGACCACCAGCTTCCTGCTTTCAGATGTTGTTGCCTTATGGAATGTTGGTTTGCTTGCTGCCAGGCCAAAGCCTCCTCTTCCATGCTGGATATTCCCCACAATGTCTTGGTGTCTCAGGGCTGATGTTGCTTCCCGCGCAGCCTTGGATGATGTCCATTTCTGTCCAGTTTGTAGGGGAGGTGCAGCCTTGCTAATGGTCTGGTCTTTGGAGTCCTTCAATGTCATGTGAAGTCTTACTTTAGAGCACTTTTACTCCTCCGTTAGACTTGCAAGAGGTAGTTCAAGGACCCCTTTGCCATAGAGGCCGATGTTACTCAGGCATCAAGGCTTGAGCTTCCCAGACAGTAGGGTCTTGTTGATGTTCTCAAGACCGTCGGCGATGTCCTGCCTTACTTGCTGCACTTGAACTTTATCCCGGAGGCTTTTGTTGTACCATCTACCCAGGCTCTTGATGGGTTGCTCAGACACCGTTGGTATCGGGTCATCTCCAATGCAGAACCTCACAGTTATATCTTGGTTTCATCAGACCAGGGAATCTTGTTTCTCATGGTCTGAGAGTCTTCAGGTGCCTTTTGGCAAACTCCAAGCCGGCTGTCGTGTCTCTTACTGAGGAGTGGCTTCTGTCTGGGCGCTCTACCTTCTGGAAAATTTTACAATCTCCACAGAGGAACTCTGGAGCTCTGTTAGAGTAACTATCAGGTTCTTGGTCACCTCCTGACCAAGGCCCTTCTCCCCCGATTGCTTAGTTTGGCCTGGCGGCCAGCTCTAGGAAGAGTCTTGGTTGTTCCAAACTTCTTCCATTTAATAATGATAGAGGCCACTGTGTTCTTGGGGACCTTCAATGCTTTAGTCATTTTTTTTGGTGCCCTTCCCCAGATCTGTGCCTCGACATAATCCTGTCTTGGACACAATTTCGTGTCTCATAGCAAATGGTCTGAATACTTATGGAAGATATTTATTCAAAAAAAAAATATTGCATTGTCATTTGGGTATTGTGTGTAGATTACATTAAAAAAAATAAAAAACTTTTAAAATCAATTTTAGAATAAGTCTGTAATGTAACAAAATGTTGAAAAAGTTAAGGGGTCTGAATAATTTTCCCGAATGCACTGTATAGACATAGAACACTGTTCTGCCCACATTTATGGTGCTAGGAGTTATTTTTTAACAGGTTTTTCATTGAATTGAATACACATTTTAATGAATATACGTTGGAATTGTTGACACATACGCACTCACTCACTGATAATATTTTACATAGATTCTGTTATCAGAAGCCCTGAATGAGGCCAGTGCCACTATCAAATCAGAAGGCAAGGTACATTTAGTGCCCATGATAATCAGCCAGCCAAGGTGTCATAATAAAGGAGATAGTTGGTGCCAGTAATAAAAGTCCTGGTAGCCAACGTCTATCAATGCCATCCTCAATTGTATTTTCTCTGTCCATCATTATCTCTCTCCCTACACTTTCTCTCCCTCCCTATCTCGCTCGCTCTCTTCCTTTGTCTCTCGCTCTGTCTTTTTCTGCAGCCCTCCCAAGGAGGAAGAGTCTAAAGGCTCAGAGATGCAGGAGGCTACAGACAAGCGCAGGTCGAAAGGGGAGCGCTCCCACACACAACCGGTCACTGAGTTTGAGGTGAAGAGGGTGAGTCTGTTTAAAAGATCTGGGTGATAGTGTGTTCTACTATAAGAGCAGTGTATGGGTGTATGCATGAGGATGTGTGTTAAAATTGGGATGAGTGTTCTTGATCAGTCTGTGGGGTATGCGTGAGAATTGGTTTGTGTGTATTTCAGGGTTGAGTTGTGTGATACAAAGATGGATTGAGCGTGTTCATGCTAAAAATACAGGTCTTGTGAATGGTAGCTACAGGCCAGGGTAAGTTTATTAGCAATGGAGTCTGGTTTTGAAGATGTATTGAAAAACGTTACACTGTAGTTAACCTTTATCGTTGTTGCAATTCTTTCCCCTTTTTGTTCATTACTACCTTTGACTACTCTCCTCTATTCCCCCTCTCCTTATTTCTCTCCACCTCCTTTCTTCACTTCCTTTTCCTCGTCCCATCTCGCTCTCTGTTGAATTCAAAATGCTTTAATTGGCATAAAGGACAAGGTCAGTGTTGCCAAAGCTAAGTGATTCATATTAAAGAATAGTAGCTATAGTACTAAAGAAAGCAATACTAAATTAGTGTTTCTGTCTAATGCCCTTTTGTGGGGAAAAACCTAATTCTCATTGGCTGGGCCTGGCTCCCCCCTGCCCAGCCATGTGAAATCCATACTTAATTTTGTGTATATAAATATATATACGATGCCTTTGGAAAGTATTCAGACCCCTTGACTTTTTCCACATTTTGTTAAGTTACAGCCTTATTCTAAAATGTATTTTTTTTATCCTCACAAATCTACACACACTACCCTATACTGACAAAGCGAAAAAAGTTTTTGCAAATTTATAAAAATATAAAAAACATACCTTATTTACATAAATATTCAGACCCTTTGATTTGAGACACGGAATTGTGCTTCAGGTGCGTCCTGTTTCCATTGATCATCCTTCAGATGTTTCTACAACTTGATTGGAGTCCACCTGCGGTAAAATCAATTGATTGGACATGATTTTGTCTATGTAAGGTTCCACAGTTGACAGTGCATGTCACAGCAAAAACCAAGCCATGAGGTCGAAGAAATTGTCAGTAGAGCTCCGAGACAGGATTGTGTCGAGGAACAGATCTGGAGAACGGTACCAAAAAAATGTCTGCAGCATTGAAGGTCCCCAAGAACACAGTGGCCTTCATTCTTAAGTGGAATAAGTTTGGAACCACCAAGACTCTCTTTCTAGAGCTGGCCGCCCGGCCAAACTGAGAAATCAGGGGAGAACGGCCTTGGTCAAGGAGGTGACCAAGAAGCCAATGGTCACTCTGACAGAGCTCTGGATTTCCTCTGTGGAGATGGGAGAACCTTCCAGAAGGACAAACATCTATGCAGCACTCTACAAATAAGGCCTTCATGGTAGAGAGGCCAGACGGAAGCCACTCCTCAGTAAAAAGGCACACGACAGCCTGCTTGGAGTTTGCCAAAAGGCACCTAAAGGACTTTGACCATGAGAAAAAAGTCTGATAAAACAAAGATTGAACTCTTTGGCCTGAATGACAAACGTCAAGTCTGAAGGAAACTAGTCAGGATCGAGGCAAAGATAAATGGAGCAAAGTACAGAGAGATCCCTGATGCCATAAGTATTCAGACCCCTTTAATTTTTCTACATTTTGTTACATTACAGCCTTATTCTAAAATGGATTAAATCAAGATACCCCCATAAAGTCAAATTGGAAAGATGTTTTTAGGAAAATGTATGACAAATTAATAAAACATTTAATGCTAATGTCTTGTCACAAGTATTCTACCCCTTTGTTATGGCAATCCTTAAGTTCAGGTGTAAACATTTTCTTAACAAATCACATAAGTTGCATGGACTCACTCTGTGTGCAATAATAGTGTTTAACATGTTTTTGAATGACTACCCCATCTCTCTACTAAACTCAGAATTATCTGAGAGGTCGAGCCGTGAATTTCAAGCACAGATTCAAAGAAGTGCAGAGAGCAAAGAAGGGCACCTATTGGTAGACGGGTAACAAAAAACTGACATTGGATGTCCCTTTGGATGGTGTATCAATACACCCAGTCACTACAAAGATACAGGCGTACTTCCTAACTCAGTTGCCACAAAGGAAGGAAACCACTCAGGTATTTTGCCATGAGGCCAATAGTGATTTTAAAACGTTACAGTTTAACGGCTGTGATAGGAGAACTGAGGATGGATCAACAACATTGTAGTACTTCAGAATACTAACTTAAATGACAAAGTGAAAAGAAGGAAGCCTGAATACAATACTAATATTCTAAAACATGCATCCTGTTTGCAATAAGGCACTAAAGTAATACTGCAAAAGAAATGGGCAAATAAATGACTTTTTTTGTCCAGAATACAAAGTATTACGTTTGGGGCAAATCCAACACTTCACTGAGTACCACTCTTCATATTGCATGCATCATGTTATGGGTATGCTTGTCCTCGGCAAGGATTACCCACTGGGCACAAACTGGTTGAATCAACATTATTTCTATGTCATTTCAACAAAATTAAGTTGAACCAACGTGGAATAGACATTGAATTGATATCTGTGCCAAGTGGGTAGGAAGATTTTTAGGATAAAAAGAAATGGAATAGACCTAAGAACAGGCAAAATCCTAGAGGAAAACCTTGTGTCTACTGGTGACACTGGAAGATAAATTCACCTTTCAGCAGGACAGTAACCTAAAACACAAGGCCAAACATACGCTGGAGTTTCTTACGAAGACGACATTGAATGTTCCAGAGTGGCCTAGTTAGTTTGGACTTAAATTGGATTGAAAATCTATGGCAACAACCAACTTGACAGAGCTTGAGGAATTAAAAAAAAAAAAGAATAATGGGCAAATATTGTACAATCCAGGTGTTCAAAGCTCTGAGAAAGACTGACAGCTGTAATCGCTGCCAAAGGTGATTCTAACATGTATTGACTCAGGTGGTTGAGTAATGATCTAAGCAAGATTATATAAATGTTTTATTTTCAATAAAAATGAAGTTAACATTTTTCTTCAGCTTTGACATTTTATTTTGTATAGATCCTTGACAAAAAAATCTATTTGAATCCCACTTTGTAAAAAAAAATGTAGCTAACTATTGTACACTCTAGATGTTGTAATTTCAGTTAGGTTTTCTGATTCATAATTCAATAATTCCCTTGTTCCTCCCTCCCCCCGTCCAGCTCTCGTCCTCCAGTTCCCCCCTACCCCTCTCCGACCAAACACCATACCCCGGAAGCAAGGACGAAGAGGACAAGTCCCCTATACCCTCCCAGCCTGTCTTGCTGCAGCGCCAAGACTCGGGCACCCGCAGCGGCATCAAGGGCATCCTCAAAAAGAGTCGTTCCACTAGTGTCGAGTCGGACTACAGTGAGGGAGGAACCCCTGAAAGCACCCCCACCACCGGGGTGGTCCGACAAACCAGCGTAACCCTGAGCCACCCCGAGAGCGATGAGGAGAAAACAGAGGAGGTGGAGGAAGAGGAGGATGAGGTGTGTTTTCTCACTTCTTAGTATGTGAAACAGTTTGAGGATCTGAATGTATACACATCTCTATATAATCTCCATTGAACATGTGTTTTAGTCTAGGACTGGACTCAATCTGTACCTGGGAAATTGGCCCTATGCAATATAGTGTCCACACTAGTTTCCCACTATGAGCATCTGGAATATGTGAAATACTTTCTTTCAGTTGAATGACTGTATAATAGATAAATTGCCCATAGTCGGTTCAAATTGCTAGAGCAAATTGTTCCGATGATAATACCCACCAGAGGGCGAAATCGTCTTGAGAAATGTTGGTTTCAATCAGGACTAAAAGATGACCCCGACATCCGCTTTATAGAGCTGCAATCCGGTGGCGGATAATGGTTGCAATTGAGATCAGCTGTGCGGGGTGATTTTTTTTTTTTATAGCATGTGTTGATGATTTAACGAGCGATCAGCCCAATCAATAATTATTGTTATTTCAGGAAGATGAGACGATAGTGGACGATAGCCCCGACGGAGGGAGTTTCAGTACCCCCCGGATGCAGAGGGGCAGTGGGCGTGGTGGTAGCAGTAGTTCAGCGGAGGACCTTCAGAGCCGGACCCCATCTCCAGACGAGAGCCTGGGGGAGGAAGAGATGGAGAAGATGTCGTCGTTGGACACGGAAGATGGGGAGGATCAGGATGTGGATAGCAGTCTGGACAGCAGTGTGGGGTCATCCCTGAAAGAGAGGTGCAGCAGGGGAAATTCAAACGCATGCACACAAGCGTTTTCGTTTTGTAGACATCGCCTACCTATCATAAAACAAATGACTGATACAGATCTGCGCACTTCGTACATGGAGATTTACAGCATTTCTACCTCTACAGTGTCTTTTGTATAAACATACTGTAAGATGCATGTTCTATGATATTGTATAAAGAAGATATATTGCGATTCAGATGTGGTCCTTCACACTTTGTGTGTTACTCTGTTTAAAAAATAGCCTATACATTACATGTGATTTTTCTTTGCTAGTAAGGCCTACATTGACTGCCCTCCTCTCCTTCTCCCAGGCTAGCTGAATTGAGCAGTGGTGAGGAGGAGTGGAAGGCCAAGCTGAAGAAGCCCAAGGATCTGGTGCAAAAGTCCCTGGCTGACCGTTTCAACCAGCTCCAGGACTCTGGAGATGCCTGGAAGAAGAAGGTAAGTCTGGGCCTCTGAGTCACTCTATACAGGGTACTGGAGCTGTTTGTGAGGAATGAGGCTGGATTTAGGCTTTGGAGGGTTGGAGAAACTCTGGGTCTGACAAGGTTAAGGACTGGAGGCCTCTGAAGCCTGGGCCTCTGGTAGTGATCACGACCCAGGAAATGTGACCTGTCTGTAAAGACTGACTCGGCCTGGGTTTTGTGGTGGAAATGTGCTGATTCAGTTTGCCTTCCTGTGTGTTGTGCTAAGAAGAGTAGGGTGGGGAAGAGGAGGAAGACAACGAGAGTGTAGTAGGGTGGGGGGAGGTTGAGGAAAGGGTGAGTGTGGCTATTGAAGGGAGGGGAAGGAAAAGGGGGAGGGGGGGGAGATTTGGGAGTGGTTGGGCGATGAGGCCAAATCCAGGGCCTAGCCATGCAGCCTCCCAGAGAAAGACGCACTCGTAAAAAATAAAATACCACGCAGTACAGGGTGTTTCCTGTGGCTCTCCTCTCCTCCTGCGAGCTGGTCTACTTCCTGTTTCTCCCTTTATTTGTCTTTTTCTTTTTCTGTCCTACACGTACATTCACTCACACACACACACACACACACACACACACACACAGACCCTCTCCCTGTCTCTCACTAATAGAAATAAGAAATTAAAGTTCTCTCTGTAATTTTCTGTGCTACACACATATACTCTCTTGCTCTCTCACACACAAACAAAAGTGTAATTTCCTGCTCATATAAAATATACAAAAACACATGCTCAGTCTCTCCTTCCTCTCTCTCATTCATACTCTTTTTCCATCTCTCTCTTTCACTCACGCCAAACTCCCTTACTTAATCTATCTCTGTCTCTACCTCACTCAACATATCATGTGCTTTCCCTCTCCTTTTTGTTTTCCAACTCTGAATGCATCATCATGTTACTCATTTATATAACGTTTTTTGGCACGCATTTGTGGAACTCTTCACAAATCGCCAGAACATTTCAATAGGACACTAGAAATGATGTAATCTTTATTCATATGGATGGAACATCTTTCTAGGCTTCAACGTGAGACAAACCTCAAAGGGTTTACTGGTTATGGTGAAGCTTCCATCTGAGAGTAGCTGTCATCTTCCCTATAAATACACTCTTAGCCTGAAAATCCCATCTCAAGTGTTCACCGGGAGCCAAAGCATTCTCAACACAAATCCCAGAAACATTCAATTGGGCTCCAGAAATGATGTAATCTTCCTTTATACAGACGGTCCCTTTACTATTTTTATGTCAACTTTATTTAACCATGTAGTTCCATTGAGGTCAGAAGACCTATTTCCCAAGGGAGACCGGACTATTTATTCAATTTATGTCTGTAATTTGTGGATAAATCCACAGTTAACCTAAAAAGTGCATCGGAGGCATTCACTGACAGCTCAGAAACGTCCCAGGAAAGAAGTATGCAAAGCTTCCAAATATGCCTGTGGATTTCTTCCTTTAATCCATCTGAGGTCATTACTTATGAATTGGACTGGAACCCATCATGCTGCAGCTGTCAGCATTGCAGAGAGAGAGGGAGCACAAGTTTATAAGGAGGCTATCTCCCACCAGAGCCAAGGTTAGGAATGTGAATGGGGACCATGTTGACACCACAAGTAAGAGGTAAGCATGCCAATTAGAATTTGGTGCCAACATGGAGGATAGTTTGACTAGTTGTGTATTTATGGCTCTGGTTTGGTGGTGCCCCTGATATGAGAATGTGGAGGTCTGGAGGGTGCCAGTGTTTCCCCTACTATAGTTTAGCTATTGCCCCCCGCCTGAAAGAGTTTGGCTTCCATTGGTATCCATTTATCATTTTGATACCAAATTTGACGCTGAATGCATGAAAACTGTCAATTGAAATCAATAAAAACAAAACTATTGAGTGGGGGTGAGGTGCAACAGAGCTAGGAGGGGGAAATGAAATCTATTCAATCAATAAAGTTGATTCAAAACAATGAAATACTTCACCAGCACACAAGTTGTGTCCCTCATCTTGGGTGAATATAATGGTGAAAATCATAGTTCCAGATGCAAATTTTTTTTAAACTCGAGGTAGCACCTTTAGTTTTCCAGGCACACATTTAGGAAAAACAGGAACTGTCCTCTGAGTCGCTGTGGGAACCGAGCCGGAACAGATGTTGTTTCTCTTTCGCCGTCATCAGGAGAATGGGGCATGGAACATACACCACCGCCACCTTCTCTCACAAGCTACAGATGTTTCCTGCTAGCGCAACATTTTCCACTCTGGTGTTAATTTTTCATTTCTAATTTTTTAAAGGCTATTGAAAAAAACATTTTTTGGAGTGTATGAGTGACACTGATTTGTATGTGTCTGTCACTTGTTAGTGTACTCGACATGCAAAGTTCTACTGTCATTCAGTGGAGTAATCTTTTGTAGCGAAAATGCTAGTTCTCATCTTGAATTCCAATGTGACTTGTTGCTGGGGTCATACTTGACCAGAGCTTTGAAATATTCAGTGTTCCCGAATACTTTTGTGTAGATAAGATGGGTACTCCAGACTTGTTATGATCCCCTCTACCTGAAATAATTGGACCTAAATTGGTTACATTGAAATGTTACTTTAAAGTGGACCTGGATCATTTTATGGTCGCTTTGCGGTGCCCCGCCTGGAAAATAATTTAGCTAGGAGAAACACTGGCGAATACTTTTATCCTTTTTTTTTTTTTACATCACAAAGACCACAAAGCCTATGAAATTCATTCTCACCTCCCCCAACCTGAAGTAAACCTGTACAAGTTTCCCCTCTCGCCAGTAGCTGGAGGTCTGCCTGACATCTGTCGACTAGGCTATAATGTTAGACGGATTGGTTGTTTAGCAACCAAACAGATGCGTGCACAACTATGGGGCAAAACAGATGGGGTTGGCTTAGATTGTTGATAACATGTCAACTATATTTTGTCTCCAATTTTTATTGAAAACATAAATATATTTGCACATTGAGCACTTGTCTCTCAAATAACGTTACAGCGTTAGTTTAGCTAGCTAGCAAATTGTAGCCATATTAGCATAGACATGGAATCATGAACAAGATCAAACAAATTGAAACAACCCACTTTCTATTCACCAAATGGCAGTTTGTTTGTCATTGTTGCTAGCTGGCCATCTAGAATCATAACACACAGCTTCTGCCCCTTTGAAGTGAGTGCATCGTTTTCGTGACGACGTCAGGTAACCCATCTATAACATCCTTAGAGTGGAAAAAATACATGTAATGACATTTAGTACTCACAGTGCTGCCTCCAGTGCCATAACAGTGAGCTCACCACAGCGATGTGTGCAACCCAACACACTCCCACCTGCCCGGACTTGGGATTGCTTGGATGTTTGTTCCTCTGAATCAAAATAACAGAAACAGTCTCGTCTGTGGAGATGAAAGACGAGAGCCATATGCTCGGTCTGCGAGGGGAAAGGGTCGAGTCTGTCTTAGAATGCATCTGTTTTGTAGATTCTGCTATATTCGTTAGGAGAACCTGGGTAACCATCTACTTAAAGCCTACAGGTATTATGCATTATTATGCATTATAACTTTGTCATGAGCATGCACAGCCTCTTATCTCATACTGATCCTGACGAAATGCTGATACATAGGGACTTAGAATATTATAAGTCTTATTATGCGATTTTATAAAGACATACGTACGTACTTATAACAAGTTTATTAAGCATTATACCTGCAGGCTTACTAAAGTGTTACCAAAGCCTACAGGCCTTAACCCCAAATGGGAAGGATGGGCACCATCTAATTATGTATCCCCCTCTTCTCACTGAATAGGTCCACCTTTTCACCTCCCTCTCTCTTTTCCCCTCGCTCTTCCGGCATTCCCTCATAGGTTGGGAATGACTCCTGTTGCTTCTCTGCACGGTCTCAAAACCCAATTTCCTCCCACTCCAGCTGTGGTCTCGCCGGATATTAAGGATGACCCACCCCCTTCTCTGCTCTCTTCCTCCCCTGCTTCCACCCCAAGACCCTTTCCTCATCTCTGTATGATACCCTGCCTGTTCTGTCAACCGTACACACTGACAAGTCAGTAGTAATCAGGTGAGTTACTAGGAGTCTGTGTGGGCACGTGCTTGTGTTTGCGTGTGTGTGTGTACACCTAGTGTGTGCGCAAGCTTGTATGTACAGTACCAGTCAAAAGTTTGGACACACTTACTCATTCCAGGGTTTTTTCTTTATTTTAAAAAATAACTTTCTACATTGTAGAATAATAGTGAAGACATCAAAACTATGAAATAACACATATGGAATCATGTAGTAAGCAAAAAAAACAAATCAAAATATATTTGAGATTCTTCAAAGTAGCCACCCTTTGCCTTGATGACAGCTTTGCACAATCTTGGCATTCTCTCAACCAGCTTCATGAGGTAGTCAACGGTAATGCATTTCAATTAACAGGTGTGCCTTGTTAAAAGTTAATTTGTGTAATTTATTTCCTCAATGCGTTTGAGCTAATCAGTTGTGTTGTGACAAGGTAGGGTTGGTATACAGACGATAGCCCTAGTTGACATGAATGTCAGTCAACCTGGAAAATCTCAAGAACTTTGAAAGTTTCTTCAAGTGCAGTTGCGAAAACCATCAAGCGCTATGCTACTGTTATTTGTCACTGTCTTTTTACGGTTTTTATTTCTTTACTTGCCTATTGTTCACCTAGTACCTTTTTTGCACTATTAGTTAGAGCCTATAAGTAAGCATTTCACTGTAAGGTCTACACCTGTTGTATTCGGCGAACGTGATAAATAAACTTTGATTTGATGAAGCTGGCTCTCATGAGGACTGCCGTAGGAAAGGAAGACCCATAGTCACTTCTGCTGCAGAGGATAAGTTCATTAGAGTTACCAGCCTTAGAAATTGCTGCCCAAATAAATGCTTCACAGAGCTCAAGTAACACACATCTCGACATCAACTGTTCAGAGGAGACTGTGAATCAGGCCTTCATGGTCGAATTGCTGCATAGAAACCACTACTAAATGACACCAATTATAAGAAGAGACTTGCTTGGGCTAGGAAACACGAGTAATGGACATTAGACTGGTGGATATCTATTGTTTGGTCTGATGAGACCAAATTGGAGATTTTTTGGTACCAATCGTGTCTTTGTGAGATGCAGAATAGATTCATGGATGATCTCCGCATGTGTGGTTCCCACCGTGATGCATGGAGGAGGTGGTGTGGGGGTGCTTTGCTGGTGACACTTTCAGTGATGTATTTAGAATTCAAGTGGCTACTTTAACCAGCATGGCTACCACAGCATTCTGCAGCATTACGCCATCCCATCTGGTTTGCACTTAGTGCGACTATCATTGGTTTTTCAATAGTACAATGACCCAACACACCTCCAGGCTGTGTAAGGGCTATTTAACAAAGGAGAGTGACGGAGTGCTGGTTGAGAGAATGCCACAAGTATGCAAAGCTGTCATCAAGGCAAAGGGTGGCTACTTTGAAGAATCTATTATATATTTTGTTTTGTCTAACACTTTTTTTTTGGTTACTACATGATTCCATACGTGTTATTTCATAGTTTTGATGTCTTCACTATTATTTGGTTGTGTGTGTGTAGGGTTGGGCGATATGGCCAAAATAACATTTCACAAGATTTGTTTAACTTTTGGAGGTATGTTGACAGTAAGTCTTTGAATTATACCATTTCTAGGGTGGCAACACACATGTGATTTCAATGGGTATTTCTCCATTCTGATTTGCTTTTATGATCTTGGCCTACACCAGCACTGGTTTCAGGCTGTATTAGCCATCTAAGTTTAAAGAGCTCTAGCACCTTGGACTCAGTGTGAAACTTTGTAGCTGGGAAGGGGAATAAGAGGGAGGAGCATTGGGGATAGTCGCTTTAGAAGGGGTGGGAGATTAGGAAATGTTGGGCAGACAAGGAGGCATGGAGGTTAAATAGGAATCCTGACTTAATGAAGTGGTGATTAAAGAGCTCAGCCATGTGCTCCTTGTCAGTAACAACCACATCATCAACATTAAGGGACATGGGCAGCTGTGAGGAGGAGGGTTTATTCTCCAGGTCTTTAACCGTTTTCCAGAAATTCTTGGGTTTAGACCCACAGAGGGAGAACTGCTCCTTAAAGTAACTAACTTTGGCCTTCCAGATAGCCTGAGTGCACTTATTTTTAATTTTCCTGAATGAGAGCCAGTCAGCCTGAGTATGCTTGTGCCGAGCGATTTTCCAAATGGAATTCTTGAAGTGGAGTAACTCTGCCAGATCACGGTTTAACCAGGGGATGAACCTGTTTTTATTTCTAATTTTCTTTATGGGTGCGTATTTGTTAACGATACCTCTGAAAATATCAAAAAGAAGGTCCAATCGTCTTTGACAGAGGGGATTAAGCTGATTCTATACCAATGTACAGGGGCCAGGTCATGAAGGCTGGCTTGCTCATGAAAGTTTTTTTTTAAGTGTCTATGACAAATCAGGACAGGTCGTTTCACTGAGCTGCCATTACAAACACCAGCTGTCAAACAGTGATCACGAAGGTCATTACAGAAACACCAGACTGATACCTATCAGGATTATTTGTAAGGATAACATCAAGGAGAGTAGCCTTTTCTGGGTGTTTGGAGTCCTACCTTGTGGGATTGGTAATAATCCGACAGATTTAGGGAGTCCCATTGCTTTAGGACTTGGTCAGGTGGTTTAAGCATGCCCCAGTTTAGGTCTCACGTAGCAGGACAAATTCAGACCTAGTGTAAGGGGCCAGGAGAGCGCTTAGGACATTTAGGGCACAGGCCGGTGCTGATGGTGGCCGATAACACCCAGCAAGAGTTAACAAAGAGTTATTTGAAAGTTTAATGTGTAAAACCAGCAAATCAAATTCTTTGAGGACAGACTTGGTGGAGACAACCGAGCACTGAAGGTGTTCCTTGGTAAACATTGCCACTCCACCACCTTTGGAAGATCTGTCTTGCCGAAAAATTTTATAAGCAGAAAGGTTAACATCAGTGTTCAAAACACTCTTATTTAACCACGTCTCAGTAATGACCAACAAATCAGGATTGGAACTATGAATGTACTTTGTGGTTCTTCCAAATGGACAATGACCCCAAGCATACTTCCAAAGTTGTGGCAAAATGGCTTAAGGACAACAGAGTCAAGGTATTGGAATGGCCGTCACAAAGCCCTGACCTCAAGACAGGGAATATTTACTGTGATTATATGTTAGGAATTGTGAAAAACTGAGTTTAAATGTATTTGGCTAAGGTGTATGTAAACTTCCGACTTCAACTGTGTATGTGTGTATAACTTGATCTGTAACTGTGTGGTGCCTGGCCTTGTATAGTATTCAGGCTACCTCTATTTATGCAATCCTAAGGTACTATGTCTTCTGCTGACATTTTTTTTGTGTAAACATTCCGAATGACAACAAATGTGTTATGATAGATTTTCATCAAGAAATCTTCAAGGCCCTGTAATATCCATGACGGTCATTTTTCTTCTCTAAAGTAATAATGGAAATGGCAATCTTTTATAAAAAAAATATGTTTTTGGAATCAACCAAACCTTTCCTTCAAAATGCCTATCCATGTTTTGACCCAAGACTTTCAAATATGTTCAGGTGTGGGTGTGTCAAGTGTGGGGAAGTGATTTAATATGGAGCTTTGGGGCTTGAAACCTTCTCTTTTATGTCTCCATTTAGACATTTTAGTTGTCAGCTAAAGCTGAACTGTTTTAGTCATTCTGTTTATATTTCTCGTAATTCAGTTCCTTTTGACTAATTCAATGTCTATATATCTTGGTATATTTCTATATAATATCAACTTTCTCCATAATCTCGATTGGGACAAAATACATTACATAAATCAAATCAAATCAAATCAAATTTTATTTGTCACATACACATGGTTAGCAGATGTTAATGCGAGTGTAGCGAAATGCTTGTGCTTCTAGTTCCGACAATGCAGTGATAACCAACAAGTAATCTAACTAACAATTCTAAAACTACTGTCTTATACACAGTGTAAGGGGATAAAGAATATGTACATAAGGATATATGAGTGAGTGATGGTACAGAGCAGCATACAGTAGATGGTATCGAGTACAGTATATACATATGAGATGAGTATGTAGACAAAGTAAACAAAGTGGCATAGTTAAAGTGGCTAGTGATACATGTATTACATAAGGATGCAGTCGATGATGTAGAGTACAGTATGCATATGAGATGAATAATGTAGGGTAAGTAACATTATATAAGGTAGCATTGTTTAAAGTGGCTAGTGATATATTTACATCATTTCCCATCAATTCCCATTATTAAAGTGGCTGGAGTTGGGTCAGTGTCAATGACAGTGTGTTGGCAGCAGCCACTCAATGTTAGTGGTGGCTGTTTAACAGTCTGATGGCCTTGAGATAGAAGCTGTTTTTCAGTCTCTCGGTCCCAGCTTTGATGCACCTGTACTGACCTCGCCTTCTGGATGATAGCGGGGTGAACAGGCAGTGGTTCGGTGGTTGATGTCCTTGATGATCTTTATGGCCTTCCTGTAACATCGGGTGGTGTAGGTGTCCTGGAGGGCAGGTAGTTTGCCCCGGTGATGCGTTGTGCAGACCTCACTACCCTCTGGAGAGCCTTACGGTTGAGGGCGGAGCAGTTGCCGTACCAGGCGGTGATACAGCCCGCCAGGATGCTCTCGATTGTGCATCTGTAGAAGTTCGTGAGTGCTTTTGGTGACAAGCCGAATTTCTTCAGCCTCCTGAGGTTGAAGAGGCGCTGCTGCGCCTTCTTCACGACGCTGTCAGTGTGAGTGGACCAATTCAGTTTGTCTGTGATGTGTATGCCGAGGAACTTAAAACTTGCTACCCTCTCCACTACTGTTCCATCGATGTGGATAGGGGGTGTTCCCTCTGCTGTTTCCTGAAGTCCACAATCATCTCCTTAGTTTTGTTGACGTTGAGTGTGAGGTTATTTTCCTGACACCACACTCCGAGGGCCCTCACCTCCTCCCTGTAGGCCGTCTCGTCGTTGTTGGTAATCAAGCCTACCACTGTTGTGTCGTCCGCAAACTTGATGATTGAGTTGGAGGCGTGCGTGGCCACGCAGTCGTGGGTGAACAAGGAGTACAGGAGAGGGCTCAGAACGCACCCTTGTGGGGCCCCGTGTTGAGGATCAGCGGGGAGGAGATGTTGTTGCCTACCCTCACCACCTGGGGCGGCCCGTCAGGAAGTCCAGTACCCAGTTGCACAGGGCGGGGTCGAGACCCAGGGTCTCGAGCTTGATGACGAGCTTGGAGGGTACTATGGTGTTGAATGCCGAGCTGTAGTCGATGAACAGCATTCTCACATAGGTATTCCTCTTGTCCAGGTGGGTTAGGGCAGTGTGCAGTGTGGTTGAGATTGCATCGTCTGTGGACCTATTTGGGCGGTAAGCAAATTGGAGTGGGTCTAGGGTGTCAGGTAGGGTGGAGGTGATATGGTCCTTGACTAGTCTCTCAAAGCACTTCATGATGACGGAAGTGAGTGCTACGGGGCGGTAGTCGTTTAGCTCAGTTACCTTAGCTTTCTTGGGAACAGGAACATATCTACCTTACTCCAGTTTTCTGGACACATTTAGCTTGTACTGGACTAAACAACATGCTCAAATGGGAAATCTCCATTTGAAAATGCTTTTTAGTCCAGGATTAGGCTTAATCTGGGATGCCGTCCCTGTGTTTAGGTTGGTACTCTATTGTTGAATGTATCAGTGAGTCAGCAGGCTTAGTTGCTTCCTAGTTTTCAGCTGAACAAAAACTAATGCAGACTTTGACAGGCCAGGTGGTTCTAGGAGGAGTCCTTTTGATCTACTGTATGTATGTTTAACATGTGATTGATTCCATTCTCCGCGTGGCGCTAGGCAACATTCCCTCGACGTTCATTCAATCATTTGTAGCCTGTTTTACGTTTCACAATTTTCACAATTAGCGTTTTAACTTTCACCAGAGTAAATTAGCGAGATTAAATATTATCACATCGTTATTTTCTAATGAGTGGATAACAATTGGCATTTTGAAACCATGCAGTCTCCCGAAAGGGGTTTTGTTATTTTGTCTCACAGCTCACACACACACACACACACACACCATTGTACTGTACTCAGCCATTGGAAATCAAGCCAAGGCCATAAAATGCATCACGGATATTTAATATCATGAATTACTGTGCAACAGCTCGTGGGACTTGTGCCTGGTAAATTCCACAGTAATTCATTTTAATGATGAAATTTAGGTGCAGAAACAGCAATGGCAATGAAGCAAAATTCATGAGTATACATTTGTTTTGCTTCCGAGGGGAGAAGTGGGGTTCTCTGTTGGTAGTGTAGCTCATAAGTTTCCTGAAGACCAATGTAGTTTGGGAAATGTTCCAATATGTTTGTGCTCTGTTCCACTCTCTGTGTGTCTGACTCTCTCTTGCTCTCTCTGCATCTCTCTTCCACACTCTTTGTCTCCAACATTCAGCTGTAGAAGTAGCCCAATATTCTCCCAAAATTCTATGTACGACCTGTCAACACATGCATTTGTAAAGGACGTCACGCTGCTTGTTTAGCGAGTGCCACTCCCTCCCGATTTGGCCTGTACCTGTCGCGAACTCAGGACCCCTGCCTTGCCAGCACACGTGACCGTCTTCCTGAATCGTCTTACCAGTCTGCGCCACGCCGAAAAGCTAGCTTTTTGCTGACACAAGTTGGGACACTTCAGGCTGAGGAATAGGTTTCACACATCCCCGTGTGCTACTCACTCATTTGCCTATTTCTAACCTGTCTCCCCCTCTCCATCCCTTTCTCCTTCCTCTCCCTTCCCCCATCAGAAGTCCAGTGCGGACGTGGAGACCAAGATGTCCCTGGCGGACAGGATGAAGATCCTACAGGAGAAGGAGGAGGCATGGAAGAGCAGGGGGCGGGGCGCCGCCAACGATTCCACCCAGTTCACCGTGGCCGGGCGCATGGCCAAGAGAGGTCTGCGTCAGACACCCCCCTTTTACCACACCTATCGTTCCACACGCGCATGCTGTTTTATATGGGCTAATCCTATTGTATGTGGAGTGGGCTTAGAAAATGCAACTTGGAAATCCTATATTTAGAGTATATACTCACACTTCATATAAATTGCACAAGTCCACTTTGACGTCAGTATGACCCCAGTGTTCTTTCCCATCAGGTCTTGTGTCCGAGACTGGTAAAGAGGAGTCTCCCATTTCCCACATTAAGAAGTCCAGCGCCACGCCAGTCAAGCCACATGAAGGTATACTATGTTCTCCTTTTGATGATTAAATGGACTGCATAATCAGACTAGTAGTCTAAACATTTTGACATTTTCAGTCAGATTGTTTGGAGGCACTTAAAGGGATAGTGTGACATTTTGGCAATTAAGCCCCTTTTCTACCTACCCAGAGTCCGATGAACTCGTATTAGTTTCTCGTGCCTATGCTATCTAGCGTTAGCGCAATGACTGGAAGTCGACTAGAAGCATAGCATGCTTAAGGGCTTAATTGCCAAAATCTTACACTATCCATTTAAGCCTCTGCTTGCTATTTGGGGTTTAGGTCCATAGTTAGTTGCCCCATGACATGTATTTGTAAAAAGTGCTATTCAAGTGCCATTTTCCTAGAATTCTAAAGTCAGGAAACTAACCATACATCAAGTGACCTGTTGTCAAAATGGCCGCCTATATGTCGTCATCTCTTTTGCTGAGAAGAAATCTCCACTCCGACTGGTGTCAAGGTGGAAGGGGACAAGAGGCTGGACAAGCTAGAGTCCTTCCTGGACAAGCTCCACAGTAAAGGTAAATCCCACACACTGACACTATTAGGTTTCACCGTGGCCACACTTTTTGTTATGACATCTTTTAAAAATAAAGCCACTATCAAGTTTCTCCATAGGCACACTTTTTGTCATGACACCCTTTGTGCCATAAAAGCTTGAAAATCGACAGACTCAACACGCAATTGCCAATAAATAAGAACGTTTCTCTCTCCAATTGACTTCTGTCTGAATTTTCCTCACACTCAGAGTTACAGAAAGTAACTGGAATCGCTTGTTGAGTTTCTTGACGTTGATACTTCTCTGACACATTGGCTTGCAGGGCTATAGTGCGATAATGGGTAGTCCTACACATGGGGTTTTGTAGAAAACTAGACAGTGGTGGCCTTTTGATCTGCAGTAGTAAGAGTTCAGTCAAACTGGTTGAATCCTGAAAGTTCTCATTTCCTGCTTTCTGTTTCTTGGCAGGGCTGGGGCACAGCCGGACTTCCACCATCGAGGTGACTGCCGAGACGGAGAAGGAGGTCATGACCCTGGATGATGAGGAGACGTTTGGCCGCTTTTACAAGCCTGTGTCGCCCACCGCCCGAGGTGCTGTCGTTACTGCATTGACCGAGGAGGAATTCAGCGACCTTCAAGCCGACACGCCAAAGTACGGTTCAGTCTGTGTCAATGTAGCAATCTACAAACTGTATTGGAATCGGTCCTGTTGAATATAAACTCAGCAGAAAAGGAAACATCCCTTTTTCAGAACCCTGTCTTTCAAAGATAATTCATAAAAATGTAACTTAACAGGTCTTCATTGTCAAGGGTTTAAACAGTGTTTCCCATGCTTGTTCAATGAACCATAAACAATTAATGAACATGCGCACCTGTGGAACGGTCATTATGACACTAACAGCTTACAGACGGTAGGCAATTAAGTCACAGTTATGACAACTTAGGACACTAAAGAGGCCTTTCTACTGACTATTAAAAAAAAAACACCAAAAGAAAGATGCCCAGGGTCCCTGCTCATCATCGTGAACGTGCCTTAGGCATGCTGCAAGGAGGCATGGGGACTGTATATGTGGCCAGGGCAATAAATTGCAATGTCCGTATTGTGAGACGCCTAAGACAGTGCTACAGGGAGACAGGACGGACAGCTGATTGTCCTCGCAGTGGCAGACCACGTGTAACAACACCTGCACAGGATCGGTACATCTGAACATCAAAACCTGCGGGACAGGTACAGGATGGCAACAACAACTGCCTGAATGCACAATCCCTCCATCGGTGCTCAGACTATCCGCAATAGGTTTGAGAGAGGCTGGACTGAGGGCTTGTAGGCTTGTCGTAAGGCAGGTCCTCACCAGACATCACCGGCAACAATGTCTCCTATGGGCACAAACCCACCGACGCTGAACCAGACAGGACTGGCAAAACGTGCTCTTCACTGACGAGTCAAGGTTTTGTCTCACCAGGGGTGATGGTAGGATTTGCGTTTATTGTCGAAGGAATGAGCGTTACACCGAGGCCTGTACTCTGGAGCGGGATCGATTTGGAGGTGGAGGGTTCATCATGGTCTGGGGCGGTGTGTCACAGCATCATCGGACTGAGCTTGTTGTCATTGCAGGTGATCTCAACGCCGTGCATTACAGGGAAGACATCCTCCTCCCTCATGTGGTACCCTTCCTGCAGGCTCATCCTGACATGACCCTCCAGCATGACAATGCCACCAGCCATACTGCTCGTTCTGTGCGTGATTTCCTGCAAGACCGGAATGTCAGTGTTCTGCCAAAGCCAGCGAAGAGCCCGGATCCTATTGAGCACGTCTGGGACCTGTTGGATCCTGTGGAAGAGTGGGGTAACATCTCACAGCAAGAATGAGGCAAACCTGTTGCAGTCCATGAGGAGAAGATGCACTGCAGTACTTAGTATCTGGTGTGGCCACCAGATTGACTGTTACTTTTTATCTTGACCCCCCCTTTGTTCAGGGACACATTCTTCAATTTCGGTTAGTTTACATGTCTGTTGAACTTGTTCAGTTTATGTCTCAGTTGTTGAATATTGTTATGTTCATACAAATATTTACACATGTTAAGTTTGCTTAAAATAAATGCAGTTGACAGTGAGAGGACGTTTGCTTTTTTGCTTAGTTTAGTTCTCAGTGGGAGAATAAGTCAGGGAATTCCACTGGTCAATTTGATTCGTTGAGTTTGCTTATCGACTAGAGTAGTTGGTACTTGAGGTGAGATTTGGAAACACTGTTTTAACATTTAAAAAAAGTATAGATAGTAGTTTTTAGTTGTCTTTTTTCCCCATATTCATTTAGGCAAATTGCTCTTCTTTATTTATTCCTACAGTACGAGCATGACTACAGAATCTTCCATACCAATGTACTTTATGAGATGTACTGTACCAGTTAACTTGATCATTGTGGGGGCGATAGGCATTGATTGACGCTCAATGTTAAATAAAAAAATCCCCACCATCATATCTAAGCCAATATGACACCAATCTTGATGAAAATGTGTAAATCAACTTGATTGGAGGTACACAACACGCTCCGCGCAACACGTCATGATTGTCCAGCCGTTACCGAGAACCAGATACTGGGTTGTTAGCAATTGATTTTTAAAACTATTTATTGCGCCTACCTAGCTCAAATTCTAGACGTCGGATTAAAACGAGACTATAGCGTCCATAAAGTGACTTTCGGTCTTTTTTTTTTAAATGGGGGATTTACTAAATTTGTAGGTGCAACAGTTTTTATAAAATGTATAATTTATCGCTCTCACATGCACATAAGAAACAACAATGTGCTACCTTTTTGTAGCATTTATAGACAATGCTAACATATTTTGAAATCAGTGGAATTCAAGTATATGATAGCTAAGGAGATGGAGAAAACATCCGGACAACCATGGCATCCGACAGGAGACGCCTCCAACCATGAATGATTTATGCGGTTAAGATAGTCTAGCTAGCTACATTTTCGGATATGACATGTTTCTAATTTTGACAGAAAGAGCCATATGCTTGGCTAGCTATAGCCTAATTTTAGCTAGCTAACATTGAATCTGGTTGGTTAGCTACCTGCAGATTCATGCAGGGAAATAACGTCATGAGTTGCTACATGTCTTATCAAAAGACTCCACTATGCAAGTAACCATTTCGGGTGCGTTCCTAAATTCAGTCTGGCCATCTACTCCGATTTCAGAGCACTGAGTGTGCCAGAGAGGGCAGAATAACTGATTCATTTTCAAACACTTAACACCTGTTGAATATGGCCGGTGTCAGTAAACTCATCGGTCAGAACGTCCGGTGGATGCTCTAAATTTGGAACGGACCATCTGACAGCACACTCTGGATAACATAACAGCCTAACCAGCTCTGCTAGGGCGAGTAATGTTCAGTGAGCTGTTCTCTCTCACTCACAGTAGATGACTGGAAGTAGCTAGCAAGTTAGCTTGGGTGCTTGACTGCTGCTGTTAGTACATTCGGATCAACCCTTAAAGAGATGGGTGGGGCTAAAGCTTAAGAGGGTGTGAATGATGCTGAATGGGTGTAGACAAAGAAGGGCTCTCCAATAGTAGTAGCAAAATATTCAAAGGCCATTTTCTCAAAGTGAGTTTACAAGTTTATCAACTTTCAAAGCAAAATTACTTTCCCATTGTTCCTGAACTGTAGTGTATGATATGCCATTTTGTAGCTCTGAGTCTCTACTTTTATCCAATTTTTGCTACATTTCATAGTTTGGATGTCTTCACTATAATTCTACAATGTAGAAAATACTCAAATAAAGAAAAACCCTTGAATGAGTAGGTGTTACCAAGCTTTTGACTGGTACTGTACATAATCATACGAAATGCTATGAGATCAGGCTGCAGCACAGCCAGCCAGCAGCATACAGTCAAAAGAAAAGGAAATGCTTTCTACTTGATCAATTGAGTCTGTTTTCAACAAATCAACTGTTTTAGACTATTATATTTTCACCGAGCAAGATAAATAAATGTGCAATCACTACTGAGTGTATGAACAAAATCATTTTGGAATGAATGCTTCCAGACAGTCTGTCAAAGTCAACTTTTTAAGAACAGGATTTGGAAAGTAATGGTTTGAGTTCCTGCCTGTGGATTAGAACATTGCAGGTTCACCTTCTGGAGGAGATATTTCGACCATTCTTATTCTTTCATTAAACCTCTTAGCCGTGAAGTCCTCTGTTTAGGGGACCTGTATGATTCTGGTACCGTTTCCGACCAATATTTTCGCTTATATATTGATCTGTTGACTCCATAGTCCTCCTGTCTTTTTGGCATTTTAATCTACGTGTGCTGATCAACAGGGCCATACTAACAACCATGTGTTGGATATTTTTCAACTCTGCCGTGCACACCTGTGTGATGCTAGCCACAGTAAGGATTAGCCACAATAGTGGAATTTGCAGTTCGCCTTCATAATAAAAGTACCCCATTTAAAAGTGAGTCAAACAATGGAATAATGCCATTATTTAGAGTAGATGATGCTAGACAAGGTTGGAATGTTGAACATCTCTTAGCTGTGGTATATTGTCCATATACCACACCTCCTCAGGCCTTATTGCTTATTTATAATGTATAATAATTTAGCATAATCATCTTCCGGTGTAAAAAAAAACATAGAAATTAAATTGAAAAAAAAAACAATGTTTTATGTGATAATGGGCATTGGTCTGATGCCGAAAAATAAATGAAATTCACAAATGTGTATTATTCTTGGGTCGCCATATTTATTGCAGAAAGAAATAAGTACAAACAACTACATATTATTTTGACAGAGGTAATGAACCCGCCATTAGTCAGAACAGCAATTGATAAAACAGGATCGTGTTTTGAAACAAGTGCTTGTGAGCATAATTCAATATTACACAGGTAAGTTAACAGTTACAAAAATCATGAATGCAGACATGCTAACACACCACCACCTGTTATGTTGGGCACGTACTGACAAAAAAGTATGTTATTATGTTGTTTTTTAAAGCTTAAGAAAATACAGGCATGCACCACATTACTACAAGACAAATCGTCTCAATCAAGCCTGATGGTCTTGTAAGAATAAGAGCAAAGTTTGCCTTCATTTAATTTATAAAGCATGAAAAGGTAACGTAATGGGATAGCGTCTTACTGTGGTGGGTGAAGATTCCAATACTTTACCTTGAATGTCGTACAATCACATTATTGTGGAAGCACCTCCAAAAAAGTATGATTTATGTTGTTTGAGAAGGTTTGAATCCTAAGCAACCTGCCTACACACAGTTTGAAGTACTATACCAACATAGCTACTGTAGCAGGTCAGAGCTGTGTGTTGGAAAACCTTGGAAGAGCATGGGTGGAATCGGCATTGTGGTGTTCATGTGAATTTCCTTTATTTTTTGGCTTCAGACCAATGCCTATTCTCACTTAACAAAGTGTTTTTGTTTTTAAATTACCTTTTGCATTTGTAAATGATCTCAAGGTGTACATCTCTCCTTCTAACCTCCCCGTCTTCTGCGTATGATTCTAGGTTGACGTCGGCAGTGACGGAGCACAAGCGTGCTATGCGTCCTACTCGGAATAACCAGGGCTCACGCAACCCCCTCCGTGCCCTGGCGGCCCGCAACGACATCCGCCAGGTCTACACGGAACAGAGACTCAATATAGCTACCGTGGAAACCAAGAGGATCCAAGTGGAGAGGAGTAAGCCATCCCTATAATGTGTTCTGTAATGCAAGGTGGTTTGTTTATTTTTTACTTTTTAACCCCTTTTTCCCCCAAAATTTGTGATATCCAGTCGGTAGTTAGTCTTGTCCCATCGCTGCAACTCCCGTACGAACTCAGGAGAGGCGAAGATCGAGAACCTTGTTGCTTGGCACACGGCTCGCTTAACCCGGAAGCCAGCCGCACCAATGTGTCGGAGGAAACGCCGTACAACTGGAGACCGACGTTAGTATGCATGTTCTCGGCCCGCCACAGGAGTCGCTAGAGCGCGATGGGATAAGGACATCCCGGCCGGCCAAACCATCCCCGAACCCGGACGACGCTGGGCCAATTGCGTGCCGCCTCATGGGTCTCCAGGTCACGGCCGGATTCGTCACAGCCTGGGATCGAACCATGCACTGTGATGTAGTGCATTAGACCGCTGCACCACGCAGGAGGCCCATGCAACGCAGATTTCAAAGATAATTATCCGCTTAACAAGTTGTAAATGGATCGTTTTCTAAAAGGTGAATCCCCAGGTGGCTAAGGAAGTGCTATTCTATTTTATTATATTCTGTCACTACACTGTTCTTGATCACTGTTCTTGATCACAGTCTGCATTTACCTTATGCAGGAGGAAAATAATTTAATATACACCATCACAATAAATCCATTATTTATTTTAGTCCGGTCTAGAGAAACATGATCTGAAGAACAGAATGAGTTTGCCTACTATTGGCCTATGTTATCTGGCTACGCTCCCATGACATAGGCTGTAGGCTTGTTCATTTAGCTGACATGATTGATTATAAGTCCCCTGCCATTATTTTATTTTATTATTTTCCAGAGAGTGAGGGTGACATAGCTGAATGCACGTTCCCTCATGGAGTCAGAGGATTAGAGGCTGCGGGTGGGGGTGTCGATGAGTCGCTGCTAACCTCCATTTTGGATTGCTACCCACCCCCGTTTCAGCTCACGTCCACATTGTCCAAGTACAATAATGGCCTACTAACCTCCATTTTGTCTCTTGTCATCCACAGTGGCCAAGCATTCCAACCTGGCGGACGCAGCTCTGGCCGGCCTGGCTAGCAAGGAGAACTTCCGCAAGGTCAACCTGCGCAGCACCAAGTCCACTGAGGTGGTGACCAACAACAGCACGCTGCCCTTCAACAAGCTCATGCTCATCCGCATCAAAGGTCAGTCAGAGGGCAAAGGTCATGAGGTCAGGAACACCCTTTTTCTGTTCAGAAATTGCACCATATTCTCTGTATAGTGCTTTATTTACAATGATTCTTCATTGTAAATACATTTGACAATTTTTTTTGTTCATTACCAGTACTCTTGAACAATACAACAGTGGCACAGATTTCAAACTTTGCTTCACCCATCCACTTCATCTCCAGGGAGTGCACAGTAGCATATATTTTTCGGAAATTCTGTCAGGGTTGTTCCTTAACTAAACTTCCATAAGCATAGGAATGACTGGTTGGAGTAAGTGACTGTCTGGTTTCTAAAGGGGGTCTGTCTGGGTGTGGTCTGCAGGTCGGAGGCACGTGCAGGTGCGTCTGGTGGAGCCCGCTGCCCATTCCCTGAACAGTGGCGACTGCTTCCTGCTCATCACCCCCAAACACTGCTTCATGTGGAGCGGAGAGTTTGCCAACGTCATCGAGAAAGCCAAGGTACTAGACATGCACTATATTTACAAAAGTATGTGGACATCAGCTTCGGCTATTCCAGCCACACCTGTTGCTGACAGGTGTATAAAATCGAGCACACAGCCATGCAATCTCCATAGACAAACATTAGCAGTAGAATGGCCTTACTGAAGAGCTCAGTGACTTTCAACGTGGCACTGTCATAAGATGCCACCTTTCCAACTAGTTAGTTGGTCAAATTTCTGCCATGTTAGAACTGCCCTAGTCAACTGTAAGTGCTGAAGTGGAAATGTCTAGCAGCAACAACAGCTCAGCCATGAAGTGGTAGGCCACACAAGCTCACACAACGAGACCGCCGAGTGCTGATGTGTGTAGCGCTAAAAAATAGTCTGTCCTCGGTTGAAACACTCACTACAGAGTTCTAAACTGCCTCTGGAAACAACGTCAGCACAAGAACTGAGCAGTCACACACAAGCCTAAGATCACCACGTGCAATGCCAAGCGTCGGCTGGAGTGGTGTAAAGTTTGCTGCCATTGGACTCTGTGGCAACAGTTTGGGGAAGGCCCTTTCCTGTTTCAGCATGACAATGCCCCCATGCACAAAGCAAGATCCATACAGAAATGTTTTGTCGAGATCGATGTGGAAGAACTTGCCTGGCTTGCACAGAGCTCTAACCTCAACCCCATCTAATAACTTCGGGATGAATTGGAACGCCGACTGCGAGCCAGGCCTAATCGCCCAACGTACAGTTACGTTTAAAAGTTTGGGGTCACTTCGAAATATCCACATTTTTGTCCATTTAAAATGACATCAAATTGATCAGAAATATAGTGTAGACATTGTTAATGTTATAAATGACTATTGTAGTTGGAAACGGCAGATTGTTAATGGAATATCTACATAGGCGTAAAGAGGCCCATTATCAGCAACCAGCACTCCTGTGTTCCAATGGCACGTTGTGTAAGCTAATCCAAGTTTATCATTTAAAAAGGCTAATTGATCATTGGAAAATCCTTTTGCTATTATGTTAGCACACTGTTGTGCTGTTTAAGAAGCAATAAAACTGTCCAAAAAGCCTTCTTTAGACTAGTTGAGTATCTGGAGCATCAGCATTTGTGTGTTCAATAACAGGCTCAAAATGGTCAGAAACAAAGTACTTTCTTCTGAAACTCATTCTATTCTTGTTCTGAGAAATGAAGGCTATTCCATGCGAGAACTTGCCATGAAACTGAAGATCTTGTACAACACTGTGTACTACTCCCTTCACAGAACAGTGCATACTGGCTCTAACCAGAATAGAAAGAGGAGTGGGAGGCCCCGGTGCACAATTAAGCAAGAGGACAAGTACATTAGAGTGTCTAGTTTAAGAAACAGACACCTCACAGGTCCTCAACTGGCAGCTTCATTAAATAGTACCCGCAAAACACCAGTTTCAACGTCAACAGTGAAGATGCGACTCTGGGATACTGGCCTTCTAGGCGGAAACTCAACAGCGTGCGCCACTAGGCAAAATGTGTTTTGATTGAAACAACACACAGGTATGCTTCAGTTTAACTCCATCTGCTCAAAAATTCAGTCACTGTACATCATTCAAAACACTGTACTTCGAAACAACACTGTACGTAACACAGGAAGATCTAAATGCATATTCCCATTAAACTGATTGAGATCAGATGATTGGCATTGATGGTTCATCGTAAAACATGACTTTTCATTCACAATTGACAGTGAGAAATGTGAAGGGAGGATGACGGCAAAACTGTGCGTCAAGCTGAGGTAAAGAAACACACGTGCGGAACGTGATACAGCTGTTTTGCTCTGGGGGAAGATTCAGTATTTATTTTTTGCTCCGTGGGTGTCCTGACGGCCAGAATGGGGGGGGGTACCTTTGGAACCGCAGCCTCCGTCTATAATTAAACACAAAAACAATGTTTTAGGTGAACATGTTGGACTGATCCTTAGCCCGAAAAATCTAGGAAATTCAAATGAGCACCATAGCACTAATTTCACTCATTGTCTTCCAGGGTTTTTCAGCACTCAGCTTTGACCCCTGCTACACCACTGTAGCTATGTTGGTCTAGTGTACTTCAAACAGGATGTACTCCACACGACATTCTCCTGGAACGGGTCTACTGTTATCTGATCCTTTCAGATCTACTCACAGGGACATGGGCTGAGCATTCTCCCATTACATTCCTTCCACCTTTCCATCCATCACTCTCAACCCGCTATTCTACAGGACTATCATTCACTAACACTGTCTGACCTCTCAACATGTTCTCAAATGAACAGATGATAAGGAACTGTTATACTTTATGAACTGTTTGTTTTAAAAAATATATTCTATTTTTTAAATATATCTGCATTTTATTGTCTAAATATGATGGTAAGGAAGACCAGCCCAAAATAGTATAGTTTAAAAATATTTATTTTGAAAATTGGAATGTGTAAAAAATATCTGAATTCGATTTTTAAAGAATAAAAGCAGTTGTTCAGTTCAGTGCCTGGCCCTCTTCCTCTGAGACTGCTGACGCTCTGGTTCCAAGCTGATGTTCACGTCTATCTGGGGAGCGTAGCGTCTACCAGCTGGGTGCTGGAGAAGGTAGGGCACCAGAGCTCCTCACAGTTGTGGCGGCGGGGACTAGCCTGTTTCAGTCGCCGGTGTACTTTGACCTGGCAGACCAGCGGCTCAACTGTGGAGTTGACTTCACCCTCTCCACACTGCTGCTGCTCCTCAGTTGGGAGGAACTGCGGTATGTCCTGGTGGAGCCTGGAGGTCCCAGTTCTGCTTCTGGTGGCAACCGTAGAGGGTGACTAGGACAGAGACACCATCCTGGGCGAAGGAGGATGGGGAGGAAGAGGAGCAGCTCTCCACCTTCTCACACTGCATTTCCTGAGGGAAAGAATTTCCCCCTTCACATAGCAGTCCTTCCACTGCCCGGAGGGCGCTACACTCCTCTGAAGGCAGTACTTTTCCATGATTGTAATGGTGATCCATCAAGAATCAAAATTCAGCTGAAGTTTTAGGTTTTAGGATAAATATTTAAAGAGTAATGTCGTTTCACAGCTAGTTCTGCTCTGTTTCCGAGTAGAATGTCACTTTGGGGGGGGGGGGGGGGGCTTGGTTGCCACATGCCAAGGTTCTAGAGAATGTTGGATGAGTTCTAGCCTAGAGCTACCGCCTAGAGTTTAAAAGTAATGTCAAAAGAGGCACCGGGGCACATAGAAACCAAAGGTTCCATTTGGATGCATTCAGTATTACATGGCTGCCAGTTCTAGAGTTAAGTAGATCAGTTGAAGTCTAATGTTTCAACAGTTGTATGTATTTGCTCTGTGGCCACCATGTGATACAATGTCAACATTCATTCTGAAATGTGTTACTGTTCAGCTCCACACTAGCCTCTCTCCTTCCTCATCCAGAAATCCTAATCCCCCAGACACTTCTGTTTATCCGAAAGTAATCAGTTTCAGTCACGTCAGGAAGTTCGTCGAAATACAAATAATGAATTGAAAAAAAGTTTTATGTCACTTGCCCGAATGAATACGACCATGGTCTAAGTTCTTTGGCCTGTCCTGTATCCCTAGGCCTCAGAGATGGCATCGTTCGTGCAGGCTAAGAGGGACCTTGGTTGTAAGGCCTCCCAGGTGACTGTGCTGGAGGAGGGCATCAACACTGACAACAAATGGGCTAAGGAGTTCTGGGACCTACTGGGGGGCAAGACCGACTACAGAGGTACATACGTGCTTGTTTGCATGCACACATATACACACACATACAGTGTGCTTATAAATTGTACACACACACCAGTAGATGTGCACACACGCAGTCTCTCTCTCTCTCTCTCACACACACACATACACACAGTGTACACTTACAACAATAAATAAATGTGCGTACTCGCATAAACACATTCTTGTACACACACACGGTGGACCAGGTCGTAAACATATCCCAGGTGCACACTTGAACACAGACCACACACAAACACACATTAGATGACCATATCTAATACACCTCATCACACACACCACCTTCCAACACCCAAAATACCACCTCCCCCTCTCAACACACACACACTTATGTCCATTTCCATGTCCATTTGTGTGCAGGTGCAGGGGAGCCGGAGGAGGATGAGCTGTATGAAAGTGGTGTGTTAGACTCTAATGGGGTCTACGGGCTGCAGGAGGGCAAACTGGTGCCCCACAAAGAGGCCTGGGCCTCCATCCCCAGTGTCACCCTGCTCAACTCTAAAGAGGTATACCCGTATGTGAAAGTGCGTGTGCGTTTGTATGTGTGTGTGTCTGACTTTCCTGATTCCCCCTCTCTCTAGGTGTTAGTGTTTGACTTTGGCAGTGAGGTGTACGTGTGGACGGGGAAGGACGTCCCCCTTGGTGACAGAAAGGTGGCTGTCCAATTAGGGAGGCAGCTGTGGAGCGGTTCTTACGACTACAGCAGCTGCAGGGTCAATCCCCTGGACGCCTGTTCAACCAATACTGATGTCCCTGAGTGAGTTGCAAGCTCTTAGCCTGCCCTTTTATACACGCTGTCCAATCACATCGCTCAGTTTTTGATGACCACAGGAAAATTTTAAAGGTCTTTGCCGGGTCATGCCACAAAAACATTTGGAGTTGCTTGAAGGGCTAGTGTTTGAAGGACCAGTGCTCTCATTTGAACTGAGTGCCACTACCCCGAATATGCAGAGGCAAAGGACTGTCTACACTAGAGTATGGCAGCATGTGTCTAGCATCTGTTTAGCAGTGATAAGTATTTGCAAATGTTGAAGTCTGTGTCAATGGGGCGAAGACACTTTAGATTAGGGCTGGGAATTGCCAGGGGCCTAACGATGATACAATATTATCACAATACTTAGGTGCCAATATATCTATTGCTATTCAGGATTTTATATGTGTTGCGATTCGATATTCCAAACATGTTGCTCTTGTCTGCTACAGAGAGACATGTCAAAGTTTCGTTGTAATATCATCAAATAATATTGCGTTATGTATTTGTATCCATTTTCTTCCCCCATCACTACTTTAGATGCACCGCACTGTGAGTGTTTTTGTTGGTGTCGTTTTCTCAATGTTTGTGTGTATGTGTTTTGTGTGTAGGCAGGGTGAGGGACGTCCCAGCTGGGCTCTGTTCGGCCGTCTGTCGGAGCACAACGAGACGGCTCTGTTCAGAGAGAAGTTCCTGGACTGGGCCGAGAGGAAAGAGGAGTCTGCCATGGATGAGGCCAAGGTATGGATCGGGGGGGGGGGGGGGGGCATGGGCTTTATCTCAATTGCTTAAACAACTGTCCTCAATCAAAATCAAAAACATAATAATTATTAAGTCCTCTTTACATCAGCAGTTGTCACATAGTGCTTACACAGAAACCGAGCCTAAAACCCCAGAAAGAAAGCAATGGGTTGGGAAAGACGGGTGAAAGCAATATGGTGCATGCTCATCGTTAGGCTGTCTTTCACCTCGTCAGTTCTTTTCAGATCAGTGCAGATGAGGAGACAGGGAGAAGAATGTCTGTGTAGCAAATGAAAAGCGTTCTATTATGGGGATGCAATTACCTTTTATTCTCTTTTTTTTCTCATTACAGTATTAAAAATAATAGATTAATAGAATCCGCCCTTTTCAGGCCCTTTTGTCACATTGGGTCGTCATGTTATGAGGCATAATCACATACTTAGCCATACAGTATACGGTCCCTTTTGTGGAAAGAAGAAAGAAAAAACGAACACCCATTTCCTCCTCTCTCATACCCATTTCCCCCTCTCTCTTTCTCCCCCTCCAGAGCCCTGTGCACTCTACCCTCCGCTCGCCCCTTGAGGCGGCCAAGCCCGACGTCTTAAAACCGTGCGACGCCAAGGCCCTGCTGGACAGTGTGGGTGGCCCCGTACGTAGCCTCCTGGAGGGCGTAGACGTTCAGCGTGGCTACGGGATGGTCCGAACGGAGGACGGACGCCAGGCGGAGCTCGCCACAGTGGCAGTGGACGCCTGGCATATCCGGGAGTTTGAGGAGGAGGAGCTGGTGGCGGCGAGCTTGGGCCAGCTGCACGAAGGAGACACCTACGTGATCCGCTGGAAGTACTCGGTCACCACTGTGGGTGAGTAATGTTGTCATACGAACGTCATAAAAATCTACTAAAGGTGCTGGGTGAAGGGCCACTGTGGGTGAGTCACGCTATTAGATGTAACGTATTGTATCTCTATGGGGGTAGAAGTTGTACAGCGGGTTGTTGAGAAGAGGGATATTTTTGCACGCTGTAGTTGTTCATAGTTCCAGACGCATGGAGGAAAAGACTATTGAGAAACTCCAGCTCACTGGTATTGTATCTTGAATATTTCAAAAACAATTAGTTGGATCCCATCAAAGTTTTGATCAATGCTTTACCAGGATTAAATACACAGTGATAGATACAGATGTTTTTGCCATATATGTGTACCCGTCGGTTCTTGAACAATAATATCTCATGAGCTGAATATAGCTAACGTCAGCCATTCAGCTAACGAAGTTAGTCCCAGATGGGTTTTCCAATGGAGCCCTCTTTGTCTGGAGAAGGAAATTAACCAGCGCTGTAGGAGCTGTATTTACTACTTTGTTTCAGGACAAACTGGATCACTCAGTTCCAATGTGGCAATCGTTTGCTTTCCAAGGATTATAGGCTCGAGGTGGCTTCCTTGATCACGCAGGTAGCCAGCCTACATAAGAAACTGGGGGAAACGCAGAGTGGAATGTTTACCGCTTGCGCATGTTGGATGTATTTCCGTCTTGTCGTTTGTCGTTATATCCGACTGGCCGGTGTTGCTCGGAGTTCGTTCGCCAGGGGAGCCCTTTCCTACCTCTCCTCCCCCATCTGATAGCTGAGTCGAAGCAAGATGGCGCATGGCAATCAATGATGGTCGCGTGTCACGAGCCGTGGAAGCCGAAGACAGTGGCATGCCGCAAAGCAGCCTACACTCCCAGCGAGAGGCCCTGGAGCCTGATCTTCCTTGCATCTTAGTCACTGGGGGTACCTGTGTCTGCGGCCGCTGTGCCTACTCCTATCCTTCCCCTACGATTTTGACGTCGGCGAGTGTCCGCCCTTGCTCTGGATCGTGCTGGGCTTCTCCATCTGTCAGAGGCCTGCGCCATCTTGTGAATTGTGGGAGTGGGCGTCCTTCTCGCCGGCCGTGATTTTGGGCAGCTCCATGGTAAGAAATGTGACTGTTTTTGCACCAGGAACTATGTCCTATGCCGGAGCATGAGTAAATGACATTACTAATCTGCACCCGAATGTACTACGGCAGGACATGGACATTGATTATATCGTAGTCCATTTGTATTTTAATGATATTACGAAGTGCAGCTCTGAAAAGTTGAAACTGGATTTCAGAGTTGATTGACTCTCTGCTTGACACTAATAAAATACCCATCATATCCGGCCCGGTTCCCTCTCTGAATTGTGGCATTGAACAGGATTATTTCTCCTCACAACTGGCTATGTGATTTTTGCAGCTTAATGGGTGTAACTTGTTGACAATGTTGATACCTTTTGGAAACCAAACACATTTTATAAAGAGGATGGGATCCACCCAAATAATTTGGGTTCCTGGACCCTTTCACAACATTATAAGGCTGCGTTGAGACAATGACTTATCAATCAATGACCCAAGCTCAGCTCAGTTAATCCCTACCATTGTGTTCCTGAGTCAACATAATGCTTTAACAAATATATATTATACCAAGGACATTGGTAGACATAATGTAAGTAACTTAATTGATGTCTCTCTAACTGCCCCGAATGCCTCTGCTGATCCAACAGCTATTGTATGCAGAAATCATGTCTATCGAACCCGATTTATGCTGTTAGCACTGAGGCATTGTGCCCTAGTAGGAAGTCTACTGTGTGCAGTTCACCCTGCACGAACATAAATAACATGAGAATGTCTAGTTCTGCAAAGCTTCCCAATGAAAACAAACATCCATGAAAAGTGCTCAAAATAGCCCACATTAACATATGCAGCTTAAGAAAACAAGGTTCATGAAAATAATAACTTGCTAGTAACAGATGACATTCATATTCTATCTCAAACTCACTTAGACAATACCTTTGTTACAGTGGTAGCAATGCAGGGTTATAACATTTATAGGAAATACAGAAATGCCAGTGGTGGAGGTGTTGCTGTTTATATTCAGAACCACATTCCTGTAAAGATTATAGAGGATCTCATGTTAAATACTGTTGAATTAATATGGTTACAGGTTCATCTGCCTCACCTAAAGCCCGTTCTTATGGGAAGCTGCTATAGACCACCAAGGGCTAACAGTCAGTATCTGGATAACGTGTGAAATGCTTGATAATGTATGTGATATCAACAGAGGTCTATTATTTGGGTGATTTGAATATTGACTGGCTTTCATCAAGCTGCCCACTCAAGAAAAAGCTTCAAACTGTAACCAGTGCCAGCAACCTGGTCCAGGTTATCAGTCAACCTTCCAGGGATAGTTACAAATAGCACAGGAATGAAATCATCAACATGTATTGATCACATCTTTACTAATGCTGCAGAAATGTGCTTGACGGCAGTATCCAGATCAATTGGATGTAGTGATCACAGTATCATAGCCATATCTAGGAAAACCAAAGTGTCAAAGGCTGGGCCTAATATAGTGTATAAGAAGTCATACAATAAGGTTTGTAGTGATTCCTATGTTGTTCATGTAAAGAGTGTGTAATGAGGAGTAAACAGACATAGCACTTGACACATTTATGAAATTACTTATGCCAGTTACTAATAAGCTAAATTACTTTAAAAACTGTTAAATCCCTGTGGATTGACGAGGATTTTTTTAATGGTATGGTTGAGAGGGGTGAGGCAAAAAGAATGGCAAATAAGTCTGGCTGCACAACTGATTGGCAAACTTACCTCAAATTGAGAAATCATGTGACTAAACTGAATTAAATGAAGAAGAAACAACACAATGAAACAAAGATAAATGACAAAGAATGATAGCACCAAAGCTTATTCATTCAATTACATTTTGGGAAAAAAGCTACTACAGCAACAGTTGTATAGTTACAGAATGGGTGGAAAGGAATGTTTGTCCTAAATATAAGCATTATATTTTGGACAAATCATTCACTAAACCCTAAACCTCAACTAAGTATTGTAATAAATAATGTGGAAATTGAGCAAGTTGAGGTGACTAAACTGCTTGGAGTAACCCTGGATTGTAAAACTGTCTCATGGTCAAAACATATTGATACAACAGTAGCTAAGATGGGGAGAAAACTGTTCATAATAAAGCACTTCTCTACCTTCTTAACTTCTTTGGGATAGCGGGCAGCATTTTCACTTTTGGATGAAAAGCGTGCCCAGAGTAAACTGCCTCCTACTCGATCCCAGATGCTAATATATGCATATTATTAGTAGTATTGGATAGAAAACACTCTGAAGTTTCTAAAACTGTTTGAATGATGTCTGTGAGTATAACAGAACTCATATGGCAGGCAAAAACCTGAGACAAAATCCAAACAGGAAGTGGGAAGTCTGAGGTTTGTAGTTTTTAAACTCAGCCCCTATTGAAGTTACAGTGGGATATTGGTTATGTTGCACTTCCTAAGGCTTCCACTAGATGCCAACCATCTTTAGAAACTTGTTTGAGGCTTCTACTATGAAGGGGGACTGAATGAGAGGGGAATGAGTCAGAGGTCTGCCAGCAGCCTCTATCTCAGTCAGGAGCATTCACATGAGAGGTAGCTCTCGTTCCATTGTTTTTCTACAGACAATGGAAATCTCTGGTTGGAACATTATTGAAAATTTATGATAACATCCTAAAGATTGATTCTATACATAGTTTGATATGTTTCTACGACCAGTAATATAACTTTTTGGAATTTTAATCCTTTGTTTACCAAACCCCCTACAAAAGGAGGTATATGGACATAAATGATGAACTTTATCGAACAAATCAAACATTTATTGTGGGATTCCGGGGAGTGCATTCTTTTTTTTATATATATATATATATTTTTTTTATTTTTTTTTGCATTTTCCAATTAACCTGTTAGGGAGGCTGCGAATTTTCGCAGCTTTTTGTAAAAAATCGCACAACATTTCAAAGTCCTGCTACTCATGCCAGGAATATAGTATATGCATATGATAAGTATGTGTGTATAGAAAACACTCTGAAGTCTCTAAAACTGGTTAAATCGTATCTGTGGCTATAACATAACGTGTTTAGGAGTAAAAAGTCCTCGAAAAACTGTTCACCAAAACCCCCCCCAAAAAAGTCATCTGCCAGTCAATGTATTGTCTAAGGCGACAGACAGAAAACGAGGCATTCAGTACAATTCCTACAGCTTCCACACGATGTCGCCAGTACTGGCATTTTTTCCCTGCTTTATCCTTGGTTAGATGACGTCAGGGCACTTCCTTTCTTGGAGCTCGCCCCAGGATGTTGTGAAATGGAAAACATGGACGATGATTTCAAGACTTGCTGCTATCGAATACAGATCGCCCCGTGATCAATTTTATAGATTATTAACGTTTGTTAATACCTAAAGTTGGTTTAGAAAAGTAGTTTGAAGTGATTTGTAAAAGTTTATAGGCAACTTTTGTAATTTTAAAAAGTGACGTTGCGTCTTGTAAAAGGGAGTATTCCTGGCTCAGACCGGTCTTCAGAAAATGACATTTTGCATATACAATGACTGATTTAATCGGGGAAAAAGACCCAATTGTGATGTTTATGGGATATATAGGAGTGCCAAGAAAGAAGCTCGTCAAAGGTAATGAATGTTTTATATTTTATTTCTGCGTTTTGGGTAGCGCCGGCTACCGCAAAATCTGTTGTTTAGGTGAAGGTCTGGTATTCTGGGGGGTGCATGTTATCAGATAATAGCTTCTCATGCTTTCGCCAAAAAGCATTTTACAAATCTGACTTGGTGGCTAGATTCACAACGAGTGTAGCTTTAATTCAGTACCTTGCATGTGTGTTTTAATGAAAGTTTGAGTTTTATCAAAAACTATAGGTGGCGCTCTAAAATTTCCGCTGATCTAATCCCGCCACAGGAGCTTAAGAACATTCAAAACAAAAGTGAAAAGATATTAGACAACGATAGGACAAAGTGACAGTATCAGACGAACGTAACAAAAATAAATTATAATAATAATTATATAAACAAACATAAAATAATTTAAAAAAGCGCCGTACTCAGATTATGCTTTTTCCGTAAAGTTTTTTTTATATCTGACACAGCGGTTGCATTAAGGACAAGTTTATCTAAAGTTCCATGCATAACACTTGAATTTTCATCAACGTTTATAATGAGTATTTCTGTGAATTGATGTGGCTCTCTGCAAAATCACTGCATGTTTTGGAACTACTGAACATAACACGCCAATGTAAAATTAGATTTTTGGATATAAATATTCACTTTATCGAACAAACATACATGTATTGTGTAACATGAAGTCCTATGAGTGTCATCTGATGAAGATCATTTAAGGTTAGTGATTAATTTTATATTGATTTGTGCTTTTTGTGACTCCTCTCTTTGGCTTGAAAAATTGCTGGGTTTTTCTGTGACTTGGTGGTGACCTAACATAATAATTTGTGGCGCATTCGCTGTAAATCTTTTTTTAAATCAGACACTGTGGCTGGATTAATGAGAATTGTATCTATAAAATGGTGCCTATTACTTACTTGTATGTTTGAGAAATGTATCTAGCGGAACCACGTTCCCAGACAGGTTAACAGCACTATCAACAAGGCAGGTCCTACAGGCTCTAGTTTTATCACACCTGGACTAATGTTCAGTCGTGTGTTCAGGTGCCACAAAGAGGGACTTAAGAAAATTGCAATTGGCTCAGAAAAGGGCAGCACGGCTGGCCCTTGGATGAACACAGAGAGCAAACATATTAATAATATGCATGTTAATCTCTCCTGTCTCAAAGTAGAGAAGGGATTGACTTCACCACTACTTGTATTTGTGAGAGGTTGAAAGCACTGAGCTGTCTGTTTAAACAACTAGCACACAGCTCAGACACCCATGCATACCCCACAAGACATGCCACCAGAGGTCTCTTCACAGTCCCCAAGTCCATAACAGACAATGGGAGGCGCACAGTTCTACATAGAGCCATGATTACATCGAACTCTATTCCACATCAGGTAACTGATGCAAGCAGTAGAATCAGATTTAAGACAAACATAGGCACAGCCACATGCATACACACACATGATAACATACGCACTATACACACACTTACATATGGACTTTGTGTTGTAGATATGTGGTAGTGGAGTATGGGCCTGAGGACACACACTTAGTGTGTTGGGAATTCTGTAATGAATGTATTTAAAATGTATTAATTTTTCCGGACCCCGTGAAGAGTAGCTGCTGCCTTTGCATAATACATACAGATAGCTTAGTATATATTACCCGTCTTAACCCGACAAATATTACATTACACCATTGATGTTGTAACTTGTATGTTTGTTTGTTTAATTATTTGTCCTCCAGTGGGTAAGAGGCAGAAGCCGGGGGAGCTGAGTAGTGGGGGTCCAGGTCGGGAGCGCAGCGCCTGTTTCTTCTGGCAGGGCCGTCACTCCAGCGTCAGTGGCAAGGGCACCTCCGCACTGATGACCGTCGAGCTGGGGAACCACAGGGGGGCACAGGTTAGTCCACAGCACCCAAAAGTGTCACTTGTGCAGGGATGCCTAACTATTACCCAGGAAAGTTACCCTCCTGCAGGCTCTCGCTCCAGCCCTAATCTAGCGCACTTGATTGTATGTATGTATTTGCTGTTCAACAGGACCTTGATTGATTGAATCCGTTGTGTTACAATGGGGTCTGTCTTTCTTACTGGTGGTTAGGTGTTGGTGGCACAGGGCAAGGAGCCTCCATGTTTCCTGCAGCTCTTCCAGGGAGGCCTGGTCATCCAAAAGGGTAGCAGAGAAGATGATGGCGTCAACAACACAGGTATATGCAGAGCTCTAAAGTCTGACCATTTCGTTCGCATACATGCTTCAATATTTTGCTGTGCGACCTGCATATTTTCATTTGGTAGCACCAGTGCACCTAGAAAACAAATTTCCCTGGTAATAATTGTTGTAATGATTAGTCTTCACTCACCTGTTGTTTTGGAGAGAAGAAAGCGAGCGCATATTTGTTGCCATCATGGTTATACCATTACGACAGCTTGTTTGTAGCCAAAACAGTTCAAAAGATTTGACCCCTATGATATGACTTATATTACCAACCTACTTCTTATGGCAGATCCTACACCTAGTAGGCTAAGGTGAGTCTCGTGTTCATATTTCAAAACCTCCACGGGCTTTTGGAGTTACCTAATAGCTACATAATAGGCTACACTTGATTTAGGCTACGTTATAGCACGCTAAATGTTTCTGATAAGTGATGAGCAAACAAATAGATAATATTCACCTCCACGTATTTGCCCAGCCAGAGATTAATTAACCAAATACAGACAAAGATTCAGTGGGACTAAATCCGATTGATTTATCAGACAACTCACGGGCTTTTGGTCGGGGGTAGCCTTGCCCCGCGAGTGAAGAGCGAAATAATCCACTAGGCTACGTAACACATAGCAAAATGTTTCATGTGCCTTAATAACAAACTCATAGGCTATCTGTAAATGTTAATGTTAATTACAAGCATAGTTGTTCTCGCAGAGAAACACATTATTCTTCCTGGCTAGCCTTGATTGGCTGACATAATGGCAGGGCTGGTCATGCCGGATGATGTGTTCTGATTGGCCATGCCACAGGCTACTGTCTGTAACATAATGGGGTCTTCCCTGAACAGTAGTCTACCGCAAATGTTTTTTTTTTAAGATAATAGGAATGGACAACTGCAAACGTGTTGCTACAGCTCTCAACAACAACGCTGCCCTGAATTTAACTGCTGTTATCGACAAAGCTCAGTGGGAGACTGTTGTGATGGACAATTTAATTTGACATCTTTTTACTGTGTAGATCAGCTTTAATATTGCAGATAGTTTGTGGCTTCCATCAATGTAACAGCATCATTTCCAGTCACCACTCCACAAATTTCTTGCTAACAAATTATAGTTTTGGCAAGTCGGTTAGAACCATCTACTTTGTGCTTGACACAAGTGATTTTTCCAACAATTGTTTACAGACAAACACACAAATAAATGTACAGTGGGTCAGAAGTTTACATACACTAAGTTGACTGTGCCTTTAAACAGCTTGGAAAATTCCAGAAAATGATGTCATGGCTTTAGAGGCTTCTGATATGCTAATTGACATAATTTCTGTCAATTGGAGGTGTACCTGTGGATTTATTTCAAGGCTTACCTTTAACCTCAATGCCGCTTTGCTTGACATCATGGGAAAATCAAAAGAAACCGGCCTAGACCTCTGGAAAAAAATTGTAGACCTCCAGAAGTCTGGTTCATCGTTGGGAGCAATTTCCAAACACCTGAAGGTACCACATTCATCTGTGCAAACAATAGTATGCAAGTATAAACACCATGGGACCACGCAGCCATTGTACCGCTCAGGAAGGAGACATGTTCTGTCTCCTAGAGATGAATGTACTTCGGTGCGAAAAGTACAAATCAATCCCAGAACAACAGCAAAGGACCTTGTGAATTTTCTGGAGGAAACCGGTACAAGCCTTTCTATTATCCACAGTAAAACGAGTCCTAAATCGACATATAACCTGAAAGGTCACTCATCAAGGAAGAAGCCACTGCTCCAAAACCCGCCATAAAAAAAGCCAGACTACGGTTTGCAACTGCACATGAGGACAAGGATCTTTTTTTTTTTAGAAATGTCCCTCTGGTCTGATGAAACATAAATGGAACTGTGCGGATATAATGACCATCGTTATGTTTGGAGGAAAAAAGGGGAGGCTTGCAAGCCGAAGAACACCATCCCTACCGTGACGCACGGGGGTGGCAGCATCATGTTGTGGGGGTGCTTTGCTCCAGGAGAGACTGGTGCACTTCACAAAATAGATGGCATCATGAGGAAAGGAAACTTATGTGGATATATTGAAGCAACATCTCAAGACATCAGTCAGGAAGTTGAAACTTGGTCGCAACTGGGTCTTCCAAATGGACAATAACCCCAAGCACACTTCCAAACTTGTGGCAAAATGGCTTAAGGACAACAATGTCAAGGTATTGGATTGGCCATCACAAAGCCCTGACCTCAATCCCATAGAGAATGTGTGGGCAAAACTAAAAAGGCGTGTGCGAGCAAGGAGGCCTATAAACCTGACTCCGTTACACCAGCTCTGTCTGGGAAGCTTGTGGAAGGCTACCAGACATGTTTGACCCAAGTTAAACAATTTAAAGGCAATGCTACCAAATACTAGTTTAGTGTATGTAAACTTCTGTCCCACTGGGAATGTGATGAAAGAAATGAAAGCTGAAATAAATCACTCGCTCTACTATTATTCTCACATTTCACATTCTTAACATAAAGTGGTGATCCTAACTGACCTCAAACAGGGAATTTGTACAAGGATTAAATGTCAGGAATGTATTACATTTATACTGTCTTTTCAATATATAGCACTCTTTTCATTACTCCAAAGGTCATCTCGAAGGCTCTTTAAAAACTAAATCTGAAGGAGGGATATAGCTAGTAGCTGGGCGATCACTTTTTTTATTAGTCACTTAGCACTACTAGAACAGATGCCTTGAGTGCATTAAAACACAGTGCTTGTGTTTACCACACGTTGTCTGTCTGTTTTGTGCCACTGAGCTCTTGTGCGCCTACTTGAATTTGTCCGTGCGTCTCCCTGTCCAGGCGGCTGGCATCTGTACTGTGTGCGCGGGGAAGCCACGGTGGAGGCTTCCCTGGTGGAGGTGGAGTGTTGCTGTGCCAGCCTGCGTTCCCGTGCCACCCTGGTTCTGCTGGATGCCCACCAGGGACAGCTCTACCTGTGGCACGGATGTAAGTCCCACGCCAGCGCCAGGGAGGTGGGTGCCAAGGCTGTGGAAAGGCTCAAGCAGAGGTGAGTATCCTATACCGTTTGTTTATGGGAGCGTCTGCAGTCTGCTTTATTTTAACGTAGCAACTTTTCAGCTCTGACCAAATGTAAAGCAATCACATTTGTTTTCAGGCTCTGACTAGTTTAGGCTCTGACTAGTTTGGTGTGCCGTTTGTTTAGTTTATGTATACAAGTTCATGTGTTTGTTAACGTGTGTGTGTGTGTGTGTGTGTCTACCAGGCATCCTTCTGAGCTGGGCCTGAACAGTAACAGCAGTCTGAAGGTGGAGGAGGTAGAGGAAGGCACGGAGCCAGTTGGGTTCAGGAATGCTCTGGGACAGCAGGACAGGAAGGCATACGACTGCATGCTCCAAGGTACCATACCACTTCTTACAGTAACATTTTCACACTCCTTATCATATCGCATTCTGACTATACTGTAACATACAATGCATTCAGACCCCTTGACATTTTCCACATTTAGTTCCGTTACAGCCTTATTCTAAAATGTATTTAAAAAATAAAATCCACATCAATCTACACACAATACCCCATAATGACAAAGCAAAAACAGGTTTCTTTCTTAAAAATAAAAAAATGAAATTTTACATTTACATAAGTATTCAGACCTTTTACTCAGTACTTTGTTGAAGCACCTTTAGCAGCGATTACAGCCTCAAGTCTTATTGGGTATGATGCTATAAGCTTGGCACACCTGTATTTGGGGAGTTTCATCCATTCTTCTCTGCAGATCCTCTCAAGCTCTGTCAATGAATGGGGAGTGTCGCTGCACAGCTATTTTCAGGTCTCATCAGAGATGTTCGATCGAGTTCAAGTCCGGGCTCTGGCTGGGCCTCTCGAGGACATTGAGACTTGTCCCAAAGCCACTCCTGCGTTGTCTTGGCTGTGTGCTTAGGGTCATCGTCCTGTTGGAAGGTGAAACTTCGCCCCAGTCTGAGGTACTGAGCGTTCTGGAGCAGGTTTTCATCAAGGATCTCTCTGTATTTTGATCCGTTCATCTTCCCCTCGATCCTGACTAGTCTCCCAGTCCCTGCTGCTGAAAAACATCCCCACAGCATGATGCTGCCACCACCATGATTCACCGTAGGGATGGTGCTAGGTTTCCTCCAGACATGATGCTTGGCATTCAGGCCAAAGAGTCCAATCTTGGTTTCATCAGACCAGAGAATCATTTTTCTCATGGTCTGTCCTTCAGGTGCCTTGAGGGCAAACTCCAAGCAGGCTGTCATGTGCCTTTTACTGAGGAGTGGCATCCGTCTGGTAGAGATGGTTGTCCTTCTGGAAGGTTCTCCCATCTCCAATGTGGAACTCTGAAGCTCTGTCAGTGACCATTGTGTTCTTGGTCACCTCCCTGACCAAGGCCCTTCTCCCTCAATTGTTCAGTTTGGCCAGGTGGCCATTTAAGAATGATGGAGGCCACTGTGTTCTTAGGGACCTTCAATGCTGCAGAACGTTTTTGTTACCCTTCCCCAGATCTGTGCCTCGACAAGATCCTGTCTCGAAGTTCTACGGACAATTCCTTTGACCTCATGTCTTTGCTCTGACATGCACTGTCAACTGTGGGACCTTATATAGACAGGTGTGTGCCTTTCCAAATCATGTCCAATCAATTGATTTTTACCACAGGTGGACTCCAATCAAGTTGTAGAAACAGGATGCACTTGATCTCAATTTTGAGTCTCATAGCAAAGGGTCTCAATACTTATGTAAAGGTATTTCTGTTTTTTATTTTGAATACATTTGCAAAAAAATCTAAAAGCCTGTTTTGCTTTGTCATTATGGGCTATTGTGTGGAGATTGAAGAGGACAAAAATGCATTTAATCAATTTTGAAAAGGTCTGTGGAACAAAAATATTGAAAAGGTCTGTGGTTCTGAATACTTTCCGAATGCACTTGCACAGGCTCCTTACCAAAACACAGACTCCAATACCATAGCAAACTGACTCCTCAAATCGCGCGTTACCGTAACGCGCGCGCCTTACCGTAACGCGCGCTCCTTACCGTAACTCGCGCTCCTTACCGTAACTCGCGCTCCTTACCGTAACTCGCGCTCCTTACCGTAACGCGCGCTCCTTACCGTAACGCGCGCTCCTTACCGTAACGCGCGCTCCTTACCGTAACGCGCGCTCCTTAGCGTAACGCGCGCTCCTTAGCGTAACGCGCGCTCCTTAGCGTAACGCGCGCTCCTTAGCGTAACGCGCGCTCCCTTAGCGTAACGCGCGCTCCTTAGCGTAACGCGCGCTAAACTGACTATATGTATTCACTATGTCACTTTAGATATTACCATCTGCCAGATAATTATATGCTGCTATTGTCCTGCACTAGCTTCACATCCAGCTTACCTCAGTCACCTGTGTTGATGTGGTTGTTTTTCACCTGTGTGGTGGTGTTTGGTCCAGATCCAGGGAAATACAACTTCACCCCGCGACTGTTCTGTCTGAGCGCCAGCTCGGGAGTATTTGAAGGGGAGGAACTGCTGAGCCCGGCCCGTGTGACTGGGGCCGTCATGGCCATGCCCTTCCTCCAGGAGAATCTATACTCTGTGCCACAGCCAGGTACAGACCCCAGATGGATAGCTCCATCTCTCGCGCTCTTCTTACTCATTATGTTTCTGTCCACAATATTTCATGCATGCATACGTCCTCTCTCCTTTCTACACCTCTCTGTCATTTAACTCCCTCCACCTCCCTTACTCTCTCTCCCTCCAGGCCTCTTCATGCTAGATAACCGTATGGAGGTGTACCTGTGGCAGGGCCGGCAGCCCGACGACGGAGAGTGTACAGGCTCAGCCAAGATCCGCTGGGAGAACCAGAAGAAGTGTGCCATGGAGACGGTGCTGCAGTACTGCAAAGGTCAGTCAGAGGTCACGAGAGAGAGGGAAGACGTTGACGGAGAGGTAAACAGAAGTCTAAGAGAAAGGAAAAGGAGACAGTTAAATCTTATGATCATTATTAGATGTATTAGATTCAGCAGAGGCTATATTGACACAGTGCTGTTAAGGTTTTGTGTATTCATATGTTTAAGTAGATGTAGTGAATATGATATAGTATTGTAGGTTACTTTTGATAATGTTGTATGTATATGAAGGTTGCGGTAGTTGAGTTGACTATTGATAATGTTGTGCTGTCGTATTTCAGAGAAGAACTCTCGCCGCCCCCCTCAGGCCTACCTGGTCCTAGCGGGCTCTGAACCGCTGACCTTCACCAACATCTTCCCCTACTGGGAGAGAGATCCCAACATCACCACCCAGGCAAGAGACTGATTGCCCTACTCCCCTACTAATACAATAATACCCTTCTAGTCAGCAATAATGTAGTTGATTGTGAGGGTGGGTGGGAATCTGGTGGTGGATTAATGTTACACTGGTAACCTGAAAAGAGATTGTATTAACAACAACAAAAATGTCATAAGCCTCCATGTTTGCCGTACAGTACATATTGTACAGCCCAAATTGTGAACACTGTTGTACTTTGACAGGGGAGGGGTTAGGGTGGTGCCTTCCCCTAATGTAGCATGTTGTGTTTTTCCTTTTAATTCTGAGTATGATAGGCTGTTGCTGACTATCTTGTGTGTGTGTGTGTAGGCGGAGGGGGCACGCAACAAGGTGACCCTGGTGCAGGACGCCCTGAACTGGCTGAGTAAGAACCAATACTCTGTGGAGGAGCTGACGGCCAAGCCTCTACCAGAAGGAGTGGACCCCCTCCGCCTGGAGATCTACCTTTCAGACCAGGACTTCCAGGTACAGGGACTTCCTGGAACCAGACGGGGGCTAGGTGGAACTGAAACTATTTAGCAGAGTGTAAAAGTTGTATTGATATATTTAAAAAATTAAAATAAATCTTTCATCGACACATTTACAACATTAAAAGACTATGTACAACCATCCAACAGGGCGTAAAAGAACACACAAAAAATCTAAAAGGAAAGACATCATTTATACTTAGATTAACAGTACATATGGCTTTACAATTGGAGCAAGGTTTTATTGTTTTGAAATATTGGTTAATTTAACACATAAAAGTTGTATTGATACATTTTGAGAGTGAACGGGATTGAGGTAAGCCGAGTGGTTAGACTCTGCACTGAATATACAAAACATTTAGGACACCTGCTCTTTCCATGACATACCGTAGACTGACCAGGTGAAAGCTATGATCCCTTATTGATGTCACTTGTTATATCCACTTCAATCAGTGTGGATGCAGGGGAAGAGACCGGTTAAGCAAGGATGTATAAGCCTGGAGATAATTGAGACATGGATTGTGTGCCATTCAGAGGGTGAATGGGCAAGGCTGAACATTTAAGTGTCTTTGAATGGGGTATGGTAGTAGGTGCCAGGTGCACCGGTTTGTGTCAAGAACTGTAACGCTGCTGGGTTTTTCACACTTCCCAATGGGTATAGGGAATTGTCCACCACCCAGCCAACTTGACACAACTGGGAATCATTTGAGCCAACATGGGCCAGCATCGCTGTGGACCGCTTTTGACACATTGTAGAGTCCATGCTTCAATTAATTAAGGCTGTTCCGTTTAACAAAACAAATTATAAATGATATTTAATCTATGAATAAATTATCTATAGGGAAACTGTTTTTCAACTTACATTTAACCACATACACACATCAATCTCGAACATGCACATTGTCATCTGTGTATAATTTGTCATAATTCTGAGTGCACTCCATGACTCGAGAGCTGTTTAGAGAACCCAATTGGGTTGTTAGCGAAAATGACACCCATTTATTCATATTACCGGAGTGCTTTGTCTGGTACCGAGGGAAAAAATAAACTGCTGCGACATAATGGTGATGAATATGACTGCTATCACACTTATTCTATTTTCCTATGAATGTCTGTTACAGAGGGTCTTGGAGATGACTCGCACCGAATTCAACGCCCTGCCAAACTGGAAACAGAAGAACCTGAAGAAAAGCAAGGGTCTTTTTTAAAAAGTTTTCCTTTTTTGTTGTTGTAAACAAACCAAAAAACAAGAGGACATTTTAAAGTCCATATGGCACCTTTTTCATACTGTTTTGTATTCTGGGGGAAATCATGTTGTTTTTTTCATGTAAACCGAAAGAACAAAACACATGTACAGACTTGTATCTGTTTTAAAACGGTAACCTCTTTTTAAAAATGCCAATTTTATAGACCTTTCCTACAAAGCAATATATTGTAGCCAAATATATACAGTATATGCAAGTGTTACCTTTTGGCAGCCAGGTTATTGTTAATTATAGTGAACTATATATGCCCCTGAATTATAAATATGTATTATAAATGTCTGTTCTTACATGTGTACTCTAGCATTGTCAATTCTGTCAAGAGTGGGAGATTGTCTTTGTGTCTGTTGTGTTGAATGGCTGTGATCAACAAAAACACTCGAGGGTCATTCATAAACTGAACCATCACCTAAAAGTTGCCACCAGTTTTTAGAGAAGAAATACTCATTAGCCATTCTAAGTTAGAGGCAATCTGCAGTTGCCACATACATAATGTTTTTATATATACCCATTGATTCATTAAGACTATCATTTACGAATGCCTCATTAGCTTTGTTCAACTGTCATACCCCATTACAACCCAAAATATAAGCTTGTTTTACCTAATGTTTGTAAACAACATAAATGTCAACAAACACTTTATCGCCTCAAACCATGTTTTAAACTATCATTTTGATATCATGGTCCATAGCTTTGTCTATGAATTTGAGAGTGGTTACATTTCTTCAGCCCCATCCCTCAGCTTTTTACCAAAACACTAGTGGGGTGCATCTTTGTTAACTGTTCAATCTGCAGTTGAAACAATAAGTCTCTTTGTGGTGGTTTCTCCAACAGATCAAGCCTAATCCTGGACTAAAAAGCATTTAATGGAGATTCTCCATTGAGATAGATTTTTAGTCCAGGACAAGGCTTAATCTGTGTCCGGGAAACCGCCCCTTGAGCTTTCAGGTCTCTCTTGCAAAAGTGATTTTATCTCATTGAGACTAACCCGTATAAGGGGTGGCAGGGTAGCCTATTGGTTAGAGCGTTGGACTAGTAACCGGAAGGTTGCGAGTTCAAATCCCCGAGCTGACAAGGTACAAATCTGTCATTCTGCCCCTGAACAGGCAGTTAACCCACTGTTCCTAGGCCGTCATTGAAAATAAGAATTTGTTAGTTAAATAAAGGTAAAATAATTAAAGATTAAATTAAAAATTGGTTAATACTAAACGGTTAAAAAAAATAAACGGGTGCTAGATTTTTTGTGGGGTTTTAAGTGTTATGAATACAGTTACACCCTAAGAGCCGGTTTCCTGGACAGTTCTGTACTAAAAACCTCTTTCAATTGAGAATCTCAAATTATTTTTGGTCCAGCACAACGGTTAATCTCTGTCCGGGAAACTGGACCCAAATCTTTGGAGCGACTGCATGTGTTTGCCAATGGTGTGACTGCTTCTCTAGGACCAAACCTCTGACTGTATTGTACCTCTTCACTATGAATTTCTTGGAGTGTGTGGTGGATGAGTAAGAGTTACAGTGCCAAGTGAAAGCCTACAAACCCTTGCACAGTTTTCACATTTTGCGCCCTGAAACTGAAATCCCCCCAAAATATTCAATAAGTATTTTTTCTCACTGATCTACACAACATACTCCCCCATTTTCCAAGAGAAATTTCATTTGAATTTTTCCATTTTTTTCCATTTTTATTCACACCCCTTGATGTGGCACATCTAAATACGTTTATTTGGAAATTATCTTCATACAAAATCACACATTGTTGAATGAGGTCCATGCAAAAGTTGTGGTTTTCCTGATTTAAGAACAACTTTCCCTGTCTCTGTAAGGTCCCTCAATTGGATAATGAATGTCAAACAGTGATTCAACCTCCGAGCCACACCCAATGAGCTTTAAAAGCATGTCTGGGATACATTTTTGGACAGGCATAGATCAGGGGAGGTTTAGAAATGATTCTAAGCCACTGAATATACCATTGAGTGTTGTCAGGATCTCGTCACGGTATCTCTATGCATTCTAATTGCCATAGATGATAAAATGCAATCGTGTTCGTTGTCAGTAGCTTACAGTATGCCTGCCCATACCATAGCCCCACCATGGGGCGCTCTGTTCACAAAACCGGGATTCATCAGTGAAGACACACTTCTCCAGCATTGCTGTGGCCATTGAAGCTGAGCATTTGACAACTGAAGTATGTTATGATGCCAAACTGCAGTCAGACAAGTCCCTGGTGAAGGCCACGAGCACCCAGATGAGCTTCCCTGAGACGGTTTCTGACAGTTTGTGCAGACATTTTTCGGTTGTGCAAACCCACGGTTGTATCAGCTGTCCAGGTGGCTGGTCTCAGACGATCCCGCAGGTGAAGAAGCCGGATGTGGAAGTCCTAGGCTGGCATGGTTATACATGGTCTGCGTTTGTGAGGCTTGGTTGGAAGTACTGCCAAATTCTCTAAAACAACGTTGCAGGTGGCTTATGGTAGAGAAATTAACATAAAAGTATCTGGCAACAGCTCTGGTGGACATTTCTGCAGATAGCATGCCAACTGTATGCTCCCTCAAATGGACACATCTGTGGCATTGTGTTGTGACAAAACTGCACATTTTAGTGGCCTTTTGTTGTCCCCAGCACAAGGTGCACCTGTGTAATGATCATGCTCTTTAATCAGCTTCTTGATATGCCACAACTGTCAGGTGGATGGATTATCTTGACAAAGGAGAAATGCTCACTAACAGGAATGTAAACAAATGTGTGTGCAGAATTTGAGAGAAATAAGCTTTTTGTGCTAATGGAACATTTCTGGGATCTTTTATTTCAGCTCATGATACTAACACTTTACATGTTCCATTGATAGTTTTGTTCAGTAAACTTCTGGTGTTCCAAAACGCTGTGATGCTGCTGGTCTGATCGAGGCTAGGTTTTTAGCATCCTCATGATGGGTATAGGGCAGATTTGAATATCATGTAGCCTAAAACTTTCGATGTTACATTAAGCTGGGTGAATGGAATATGAATAACAGTCATCCAATATGCTGTAATAGAAATAAGGCCATGCTCATAAAACATTTATTTTAATAATTGTCCTCCCTAATCAAAATTGCACCTACCGCCACTGACCCAGACACTGCAACATTCTGGCTGTCAATCCTAACTGTGATGTGAGAGAGAATGGAAACTGCTCAGGGACATCACTATGGGGTTTAAGATTGTTTTAAAATGGCCGCAGAATTCAATGGCTGAGCTGAGAGAACAGTGCATGGATCAACAACATTACATTCACTCCACATTACTGGCATGTATGATGAAGTGAAAAGAAGGAACCCTGTGTTTAAAAAATCGAGGCCGTTAAAGCTTGAATCTGCATTACAGTAGGTGAAACAGTGCCACTGGTCGCCCCAGGCTCCATTTATCGTTTTTGATTTGTTTATGAACCGAGGAGTATACAGCATCTTGGTAAAAAACAAATCGCAGTACATACTCTTCTGTTCTATCGCGGGTGCAATGATGTGCAATTGTGTTCTTGGTTTGAAGTAACTTTTGTCGTTGTAATATTGTAAACCTACGTGGCAGTTTCATAGCTACGGATTCCAGCTTTAAGTAATACTGCAGTACAACATGGCAAAGATTCATTGTTTTGCTTCAATTAAAACCTTATGGTATGGGTCCAATTCAACACATCACCGAGTGAAATTCTCTATTTTCAAGTATTGGGGTGGCAGCATCATGTAATGGGTATGCTTGTCACTAGCAGAGATGAGGGAATTTGTCAAGATCAATATGAAAGGAGCGAAGCCCAGGTAAAAAGTAAGAGGAAAACCTGCCTCAGTCTTCTGAATACCTAAGCTGTGTGTGTGTGTGCATTTATACTCTATGCGTGTCAGTGGTGCACCAACACTGTTGAACCTTTCCAAGAGGTGCTGAGTGGTCCAGTCTCAGTCCTGACTTAAATCTGCTTGACTGTCGCAAGGTTTGAATATTGAGCTTGAGCAATTTAGACATCAAAACTGCCTTCAGAAATGATTCTCACCCTGGACTTTTTTTATTGTCCTTTTTGGTCAAAGATCCACACAATACTGGTCAAAGTGGAAGAAAAATTAACCCCCTGAGTTAATATATGTTAGAATCACCTTTGGCAGCAATTACAGCTGTAAGTCTCTAAGAGCTTTGCATACCTGAATTGTACAATATTTTTTTTTTAATTCTTCAAGCTCTGTCAAGTTGTTTCATTTTTTTAACCTTTATTTAACCAGAACAAATTCTTATTTTCAATGACGGCCTAGTGGAATAACTGCCTGTTCAGGGGCAGAATGACAGATTTGTACCTTGTCAGCTTGGGGATTTGAACTTGCAACCTTTCGGTTACTAGTCCAACGCTCTAACCACTAGGCTACCCTGCTGACCGATCATTGCTAGACAGCCATTTTCAAGGCTTGCCAAGCCACTCGGGAATATTCAATATCACCTTGGTAAGTAACTCCATCTTTGCGAGGCATTGGAAACCCCCCCTCCCCCTTGCCTTTGGTTGAATCTGTATTTTGATATTCACTTCTCAACTGAGGGACCTTACATTTATCTTGTATGCGTTTGTGGTACAGAGATGGTGTAGTCATTCAAAAAAAATCACGTTAACCACTATTATTGCACGCAGAGTGAGTCCATGCAATTTGTGACTTGTTAAGCACATTTTTACTCCTGTATTTATTTAAGCTTGCCTTAACGGGGTTGCCTACTTACTCAATACATTTCAACTTTACAAATTCATTTTTTTTTAAATTAAGAAAAAAAATCTAAAAACAAAATTCCACTTTGACCTTATGGCCTATTATTGTGTGTAGGTCAGTTACACAAACAAAATGTGGATAAAGTCCGGAGTTGTGACCTTTCTGAAGGCACTGCATGTTTCCCTAAGAGTTGTGCAAAGTTGGTAGAACATTATTAAAAATGATGCACAGCTGTAATTGCTGCCGTTAGGTGCTTCCGCCATGACTAAACTCTGAGGTGTGAAGACACACAATCAAGACATCTTTGTTTTTATGAATGAGCATTTTCTGTCATTTTTCTTTCACTTGGAAAACGTGGAGTATGTTGTGTAGATCAGTAGTGTTGGGCATAATGCCAACCCAGTAGATCATGGGCATAATGCCAACCCAGAGATGGCACTAGTGGGGCACCTATCTGGGATATATAAACTGGTGCATTATGAGTGTCTGATTAAGATGTTGTGACCTGTAACATGTTTATACCCGAGTAAAGGATTATGTTTGAACTTCACCAAACTCTCCAACGTGAGTTATTCACATACACATATAAACAAGTAGGACAAAAATATATTTCCTTTTTAGATTTCATTTCAAGGCAGCAGAATGTGAAAACTACAAGGTGTGTGTAGACTTTCACTAGGCACAGTATTAAGCTGCCTTCATAGCTACAACTGTATGCACAAATGGATAGTACTAAATGTGCCCTTTTTAACCAACGCAACATGTTACAATATAGAATACACTGTTTGTTTGTCTGTGTTGGATGTCAATGATATAGGCAAGTTGGATAAGGTGTTTAGTTTAAAATGTACATTCAATAACAACATTTCATATACTGTACAATGGCATATAGGTGAAGGGGAAAGCACAAACAATCTGGCACCTTCAGTTTACTTTTTTTTTGATAGCCTGGAATCCAAACTGCTAACTCTGGATTCCAGGCTAAAAATGCATTTTCAACATGTAATGTTTTCTTTAAACACCAGGTGGCAGTGTTGACTTATTAAGCAGATAAGTGTACAGTCTTTCCCCAGGTTATGGGGATTCATTAGAAATTCAAGCATTGCATTTTAAATCAACACATTTTTGAGCAGAAGCATATGGTGATGATGATAATACTAACAAATATGGCTGTTAATTATCTAAGGCTTAAGCAACACGGCCTTGCTGAATCGACTACCCCCAAGGTGGGTGCAATTTTTTTATTAGGAGAATAGTTTCTAGGGTCTATCCATTTACCATCAGTGGAGTTCAAAGGTAACACATTACCATGTCCAAAATTGCATGATGGATTTTCACTGTGTCCTACCTGACTCATACTGTACATAGTGTAATGGCTGTAATAATATCTGCTATTTTAGATACCCAATACCTAGCTGGTAGTATCATGGGTATAATCATGGTCCCTGATGCAAACACAACCTCTGCTTCTGAATTTGTTTACACACACACACTTGTCCTCCTCTCTCTCTCCCTCACACACACACACACACACACAGATGTGAAGTCCCTTCCACAGCAGATGGCCTCAGCCAGCGATGGCTTCCTGGAACAGCGGGCTGTGTTAGTTTATTTATTTATTATCTCTGTCCTGGGAGTATTAATCACATGGACCATGCAGCAGCTTGTTGGCACAGGTGTCAGACAGACCGAGACCAGGCCGCCACACAACGCTGCTGCAGACCAGCTGGGAAACAGTGCTGTTAATAAGACTCCAATTAACTTGGAGTAATAACATGATGGGGATGGGCTGGTTTTACCGGACCCACAAGCCTAGTCCTGGAATAAATAGCATTGTTAAAATGAGATCTAATGTGATTTTTGACCAGCACAAGGTTTAATCCGGGTCCAGGAAACCAGTAATGGAGCTGTAGGCTACAAGAGACATAATACTGATAATGAAGGTTTTATAAGAAATAGTTCATTTATGATTAATTAATTTGATTAGGATAAAGGTATCTGTTGATAAAGCAATACGTAGTGTCAGTGCTTAGTACACCAACCGGGTATTGAACGCAGGTCGTTCTGTGTTCGAAGACTATGTTCGACCTCTGCACTAAAGCCCTGTGTACTGGGCGTTAGCTCTGAGAGCAAATATGATCCTTGGCTCACAAGGAAGGTTACTAATCACATGAGTGATGTTGACGAACCACCTTCGTTACACCTACTTTTAGCGTATATACTGTAACTACTGAAGTTTACTCTGTTTCCTTTTTATCTTTCATTTTTAGCAGGCTTGTTGAGACTTAGTCTCTTTTCACTAAAGAGATGTGTCAAATATTTCGCGCTACACAGTTCACTCTCCAAAAAAATCACCTGAGACCCTCTCGCCCTTGTCGATTGTCCAACTTCAGAGATGAGTACAGAGCAAATACGGCATGTTTTCTCCTCCAAGGAATACGTTGTGGTACTTGAAAATGTACAAGAAGAACCTTGTCTGAGGAATCAACAGAAGAGCACAAAAAAAATGATAATTAAGCTTCCTCGCAAGCATTTCAAATACTGCTGCGCAATTAATAGTCCTCAGCGGTTTGCACTCTTTCCCTCACTCCTCTATTCTTCTAATGGTTTTCACTGTACGACATCCATTAGATGAAGTAGAAGAGACAAACTGTTGCTTGGCCATGTCCTTGAGACACAAATAATGAACGTACTGTGGAGAAGTAGCATTTCATCAGGTAAAAGCTCTGGGTTTTTATTCTCGGGAAATTCAAGGGCTTTAAAAAAAAAAATGAAATTGTTCAATAGAGAATATATTACCTCGAAATAAGCTTTGACCTTGAGCATGTGGGAGAAAGTAAGCTTGAGGTGTGAGGTGTGTGTGTGTGTCAGTGGTGCACCAACACTGTTGAACGTTTCCAATCTAGTTTAGAATCCGAAGGAATGAGGCGATAATGTAGTTTATTGATGTTTGTTTTTGGCCCTCAACCCAGAAGTTATAAATCTAGAAGATTTAAAAAAGACCATAGAAAGAGACATTTGGCTCAGACCTATAGTGGCAAATGATGCTTGTCTAATGCACAGCTGGGCCCTCAGTCCCTTGATTTAGATCTTATTATCATTCACTAGTTTTAGGGAGGTCCAGGGGGACTTTCCAGTTGATTCTTTAAATGTTTTTAAAAATAAAATGATACCCTTTAAAATTTCGCCAACACTAATATTTGAGTACTTCAACATGTATTTATTTTTTAACAGAGAAATAACTGCAATCAATATACAAGCATAAGAATTTGCAATGGCTTATCCATGGAACATTTTTAAGGGTAAACATCATTCTGTTACAGATTTTAGTTATTGACAAAGTATACTTTCTCTACCCCATCCACATCCAATAATAGTTCAGCTAATTTAATGTTGGTCCATTATTATTATTATTATTAGGCTTGCTCTTCTGCTCCTTTATCTTATCAATCTCTAACTCACTCATGTGTTTTTGATAGCAAATGCCATTGCTGCTAATTTGCTATGTTAATAACAAGGGTCCCAAATGAATTATATGGGTGCAGTTATCTTTGTATTGCATTACTTCCTTATTTAGTCCTCATAAATCCCTTTGGGACATAAGGTGACGGATAGGCCACCATTGCATATGCGTTTCTATTTGTATGAAACATATTTCAATGGAAAGGAGTTGGAACTGTTACCAGGAAGACGTGATGGCCGCCAAGGTCGTTCCTGTCCATGGACTCCCATATTGATCATTCAATTTGCCATTAGATATACAATATCCTTGTGTATTCAAGTCTTTGTGTGTTTGTTTAAACCCTTTGTCCAGGCACCTGCTAGAATGACACCCACCCCCCTCCCTCCCCAAGCCCCTGACACACGCACACTCATACACAAACACCCGTGTATGTGTGAGAGAGAAAGGCACATTTGTATTGACCGTGACATTTTCCCCTCCCCCCTCCGGATGAGACAGGAATGAGAGATGACAGGTTGATTGGCCTTCCCTTCTCTCACCCTTATCCCTCTTTCTCTCCCTCCCCGCCTTCTCGGGTCTCTCGTCCCTCATTCGCTCTTTTACCTCTTTCTCTCTTTCACCAGTCTGTCTGTCTGTTTTATCATTTCTTGTTTACTATGGGGCATCTCACAAACAGCCTTGGCCACGCTGCCAGAGCTCAGATTGGTTTTTTTTTTTGGTGAAAGTGTTAGGCTGCCCCAAGATGATTTGTTAATGATAGTTCTATGTTTGATGGACAATACTGCACATCTGACCTGGTCTTTTTCACTCTGACGGTGGGGAGAAACTTCCACTGTGATGCATCGTATTGAAAAACTTCCACTGTGGAAACTTCCACTGTGATGCATCAATTAAATCCTGCGTAATTGCTTTATCCGTTGGTCATACCAGTGTTTTTGTGTAATTTGATTAATTACATTTCATTGTCATTTAATCTGATGTTTTAATCACCTATAATTATAGTAATGAATCCAATTATATTAAATATAGAGATACCAAACGGTAATGTTTGTGAATGTGACACCTGGGTCATGTTCAGTAAGGGCGTAAACATTGTGAAGTGTGGAGGTACTACCTGAACTTGATTTTATTTCTCTGTTGCAAAACGTGTTGCTACAGTGGGCCCTATTTAACATGACCCTGAATTCAGGTTCTCTACACAACATTATTCTCCCTGCTCCCCATTCCCCTTTGCCATTTTGACTTTATAACTGTACAGCTTTTTTTTTCATCGACGTGGCCTCCAATATTAATTGGGCTAGGTATTGTGGTTTCTTAAATACCTATGTCATGTTATTCAATATCTTGTCTTCTGTTTGATTAGCATGTGATCTTGTTGGAGCACGAAGGCTTATCCTCCTCTCTCTGGTGTTAGACCTTACAGCCTTCTATGTCTGTTCCCTAAACGGAGCTAAGACTGCTGGATTGTGTTCATTAGGCACCAAACCGACTGAAACAGACAGGGACAGGTACATTCACTCCCCCCCCCCCCCCCCTTCTCTTTCCCTATTCCTTTCCCTCAGTCGTCCCTTCCCCCTAATACTTCCTCTTCTCTCCTCCTCCCCACTCTTCATTTCCTCTACCTTCTCCCCCTCCTATGTCTCCCTCCCTCTCCTCTCTCTTGCCTTCTCCTCCTCCTTCCTCCCTATCATTGTATTAATTCATCAAAGAAAGTCAAAGTATTATGGCCTGATAGGTGGTATGTGTCCTGTGAGGTTGCCGGTGGATGCTTGATACCTTTGTGTAAACCTATTAAGGGGATTTAGCTGTAACTCTTTCGCCTTCTCTCTTCACACTCCATCGTCTTGCCCTTTTTCTTGTTCCTTTGTGTGAAGAAAGTGTAACATTATGTACTACAGTACCCACAATGCTCTGTATAAGTTATCCGGTAGACATTAATAAAGATGTTGGGAAGCTAACATGATGGTGTCCCGAACAAACGCTTCCATAATTGATGACATACACAATTTGTTAAAAAAAAAAATTCAGTTGTTGGGTTTTACATCATATTTGTTCTAGAAGTTATTGTAAAAATCATCATACCTGTTTCAGTATTTAAGCTTTATTTGTTATATAAGAAATGCAGATAACCACCGAGAGCATGTGAAATGGCTTTTATGGCTATGATACACACACACACACACACACACACACAGACAAATGAAAGGTGACGTGTAAAAGAAGTACAGAAACTCTCCACCCCTTTCCTTACAACTGTTCCATTCCACTCCTTCTCTATTCCCCCAGGGCCTTTTTATTCACAACAATTAACTCCAGGGAAGGCTATTTTCTCTCCACGACAGTGGCTGCATGGAGATTTTGGAGAATCTCTTATAAAATGGGTTAAAGTTATGATAGTAACCCTAGGTGTAAAATAGTAAATAATGGCTACATCTCAGAAAGTTTTAAACTGTCAATAGGAGTAAAACAAGGTTGTCTACTATCGGCATATCTATTTATTAATGCCATTGAAATGTTAGCTGTTAAAATTAGATCCAACAATAATATTAAGGGATTAGAAATCCGTGGCTTAAAAACAAAGGTGCCATTGTATGCTGATTCATGTTTTCTTTTAAAACCACATTTAGAATCCCTCCACAGCCTCATAGATGATCTAGATACTTTTTCTAACCTCTCTGGATTAAAACCAATTACGTATTGGTTCACTAAAAAAAATTCAACTTTTACATTACCGTGTAGTTTACCAATAAAATGGTCTGACGGGGGTGTGGACATACTAGGTAAACATATCCCGAAGGAAAGAAATGATCTCACTCCAATACATTTTCATATGAAGTTGGCAAAAATAGAAAAGATCTTGCTACCATGGAAAGGAAAATACACTGTATCTGTCTAATTGTGGAAAAATCACCTTGATTAACTCTTTAATCATATCACAGTTGACCTATTTGCTTATGGTTTTGCCTACACCTACTGACCTGCTTATTACATTATATGAACAAAAAATATTCAATTTTATTTGGAATGGCAAGCCAGACAAAATTTAAAAGGGCCTATTTATATAACAAATAAGAATTCGGAGGGCAGAAATGATTAAATATTAAAGCATTAGACCTCTCACTAAAGGCATCAGTCATACAAAAGTTATACTTAAATCCAAACTGGTTCTCTAGCAAATAAGTAAGAATGTCTCACCCCATGTTCAAGAATGGCCTTTTCCCCTTTATTCAGATTACAACTGCTCATTTTCGGTTACTTGAAAATGAAATAATCTCCAAAATATCGTTATTTCTTAAACAAGCCTAAGAAAGTTGGTTGCAATTTCATTTTAATCCACCTGAAAAGACAGAACAAATAATACAACAAATATTGTGGTTAATCTCAAATAGAGTAATGGATTTTTTTTTAAACATTAAAAATAAAAAATAAGTATAATCCTTTGTAGATAATATCATAAATAGGACTGGTGTAATTGTCTGCTCTACCCAAAATTACAATCAGCTAATTGCAGCATTACCACAAAAATGGAAGAGGTAAGTGGAACAGGGATTTTTCTGTTGGCCCTGATTTATGTCCGCTGCGTTATGCTAATTAGTTTGAGGCTATGATTACGCTCCCGGATCCGGGATTGAGAGTCATTAAAGACCAAAAATGGTTCAAGGAAAATTGTGATAAATAACAATATTTCATTTAAGTTTCATTTAAGGACCAAAAAATTGACAGCTCTGCCATATAAATTGCAAAATAGTTGGGAAGAGATTTTTTTATGCACCATGACACATGGTTAATGAATTGACACGCAAAATGACTCCGGATTCAAAACTTAGAATTTTTCAATTTCAATTATTATACAAAATTCTTGCAACCAATAAAATGTTATATATGGGGGATCAAATCTTCCCAGCTCTGCAGATTTTGCTGCGAGGAAGCAGAATCATTAGATCCATTGTATTGGTACAATCATATGTAGGTCATAGGTCCAGGAATGGCTGAAGAATTGCAACGTTTACCTAGAACTAATGCTGCAGCAAAAATGTTTCTTTAATTTACGATCTGTAGAAGCTATGAGAATAGAAAAGTTCCGTACTTTTGTGAAGCATCACAGAACAGTTGAAAAAATATTGGAAAAATTGAAATCCAAAATGGATGGTATTAAGAGATAGATGGGAGGGGGTGAATGAAGCTGAAGTGTGGGACTAATAACAGCAAGATAACAAATGTAAAACATACAGGGTCTGTAAAATGTAAATACAGTGGGGAGAACAAGTATTTGATACACTGCTGATTTTGCAGGTTTTCCTACTTACAAAGCATGTAGAGGTCTGTAATGTTTTATCATAGGTACACTTCAACTGTGAGAGACAAAACAGAATGACAGTGTAATCGCACTTTTTATGTGACCATGTTTTCCAAAAACAAAATATCTACTATGTCTGCAGAAAGGATGTCAACTACAATATGACACCTTGAGTTTTAAAAAAAATCTACTTTTGGAAGTAAATCTTAAATTATACAAATATAAAGTTTGAGAGGAGTAAAACAGTGAGCTGAAATTACCTTTTTATCTATGCATTGTAGGCAAGCCCACCTTATTTTAGCCATGCGGGTCCCATTTTGGACGTGCGTAAAGAAAAACTCCATGATGTACAGCGCATTCGGAAAGTATTCAGATCCCTGCCCGTTTCCACATTTTGAATACAGCCGTATTCTAATATTGATTAAACTAAATGTTTTCCTCATCAATCTACACACAATAAATCATAGTGACAAAGTGAAAACAGGTTTTTACAAATGTATAAAAAATAAAAAACTTATTTACATAATTTGGTTCCATCAGACCAGACAAGTATGGTCACGGGGAGAAATGATGGTGCCTATAAGTGTGACATAGCCTATTTAAAACAAGTTGTTTAGTTTCTAATAACTTTTTAGGCCTTAGCAATAATTCATTTAATATTGCTTATTGACCATGTTGGGGATCTCCATGCTCAGCCTTAATGCAATTTATAGCAGTCCTAGCCCCCATGGCAGTGTGAATGCTATTGAAGCCATGCAAAATTACATAGAACAATGTGGACTACAAATAGGTTCAAGTTAACGTATTTAGTAAAAATAGGTTTACTTCATATCATTTATGTAAGACATTTAACAAACTATAAAGGACTTACATTGGAACTGTAGTTCCAAGGCAAGACATAAGACTGTAAATACACAACTTGAAGCAACCACATATTTCTCAATGGAGCACGTTCTGATTGGCCAGTGAGGGGACAAGCCTCGACACACCTACAACTTGTTAATGCATCGAAACCCTTTTGTGCCAATGCCAGCAAGTGCCCCGATAATTGTGATAGTGAAAATAGGACAAATATTTCTGAAACTACACATCAAATCAAATTTATTTATATAGCCCTTCGTACATCAGCTGATATCTCAAAGTGCTGTACAGAAACACAGCCTACAACCCCAAACAGCAAGCAATGCAGGTGTAGAAGCACGGTGGCTAGGAAAAACTCTCTAGAAAGGCCAAAACCTAGGAAGAAACCTAGAGAGGAACCAGGCCATGTGGGGTGGCCAGTCCTCTTCTGGCTGTGCCGGGTGGAGATTATAACAGAACATGGCCAAGATGTTCAAATGTTCATAAATGACCAGCATGGTTGAATAATAATATGGCAGAACAGTTTAAACTGGAGCAGCAGCACGGTCAGGTGGACTGGGGACAGCAAGGAGTCATCATGTCAGGTAGTCCTGGGGCATGGTCCTAGGGCTCAGGTCCTCCGAGAGAGAGAAAGAAAGAGAGGAGAGAATTAGAGAACGCACACTTAGATTCACACAGGACACCGAATAGGACAGGAGAAGTACTCCAGATATAACAAACTGACCCTAAACTACTGCAGCATAAATACTGGAGGCTGAGACAGGAGTGGTCAGGAGACACTGTGGCCCCATCCGAGGACACCCCCGGACAGGGCCAAACAGGAAGGATATAACCCCACCCACTTTGCCAAAGCACAGCCCCCACACCACTAGAGGGATATCTTCAACCACCAACTTACCATCCTGAGACAAGGCTGAGTATAGCCCACAAAGATCTCCGCCATGGCACAACCCAAGGGGGGGCGCCAACCCAGACAGGATGACCACATCAGTGAATCAACCCACTCAGGTGACGCACCCCTTCCAGGGACGGCATGAGAGAGCCCTACAGAGCTGCCACCTGGGCTTAGATTTTCCATTGCGTTCGGTTTGTTAAAATAGACCACTAAGGGTTTCTAAAATCCCGTATAGGAAAAATGAATGGTGTAAAAACAATTGGAACCGTCCCTGTTTGACCTTTAGGTTTTATGGGTATTATGACACCACTGTGGGGCTCTATATTCACCCACTCAAAAAGACATCCGAACGTTAGTTGAATTTCCATTGCCTTATCATTGCTTTCAACCATTTGAAAGCACAACCAACTTCCAATGGAAAAACAATGTCAAACTTTTGGTTTAGTTGTCACCCAAATGTATATCACTGTGCTTTCAAACATTTAAGTGCACAGCAAAGTATAAATGGGAATACAATGTCCGATATTTTGATTGTGATATCACTGTGCGTCATCTAACTAATCAAATGGCCACCCAGACTATTTACATTGACAACCCCTCCCCTTTTGTTTTTAACACTGCTGCTACTCGTTAATTATTATTTATGCACAGTCACTTTACCCCTACCTACATGTACAAATTACCTCGACTAACCTGTACCCCCTGTATATAGGTCATCATTGTAAATAAGAATAAAGGTTCAATAAATGCATACAAAATATAGCCTCCTTACTGCTATTTTATTGTGTTACTTTATTGTATTTTTTACTTTAGTTTATTTAGGAAATATTTTTTGAACTGCATCGTTGGCTAAGGGCTCGCAAGTAAGCATTTCTCGGTAAGGTCTACTACACCTGTTGTATTCGGTGCATGTGACAAATAAAATGTCATTTGAATAGCAGAACCAAATGACCTGGATTGCAGTTGAGATTACATTAAAAGTACATGGCGCAAGTGATCAGTGCCGTTCAAGATTCTGAGCAGGTTCCAACAATCGTAAAGCTCTCCACAGACCTGTGATGACCTATGCATGCTGTCTTGAAACATGTCAAAAGCAGGGTTTTAGGATCCCATGGCAAACAACCACAGAGGCAAGCCAAAGTACAAGGTTCTTTGTTATAAATTCTGCATTTACAACACTGACAATACACAGTATCACTATGGCCGATTTAGAAATGTAGAAAAGGGCTAGCACTTAGCCTATAGCCCTAACTATGCACTGGGGCAAACTAACACCGCAGTTGATTCACTCACAGAGCAGTGGCCAATGTCCCCGTCTGCACTCCAGCCCAGCTTCTCGGTGGCGTTGGGTGTAGCCTCTCACAGCTACGTGTCTGTGGTTGCTCCATGTCCCTTATCGCTGGCTTCATATCAGATGGTGCTTGGTGCTTGTGACCATGGTCCAAGTGAAGGGAGTTGGTATCTCAGTTGAGAACCAGAGGGGTTACAGGTTGTCCCTTGGTTTGATCAAGTCAGATGCTTTTGGCAGGAAGAAATTACCTGAGTGCAGAGTAGTGAATTGTAAAAAAAAAAACTTTGGACTGGTTTCCAGTGTTGAGAAAGGCTTTACCTCTGAGTTGGGGGTTTCGATAGTCAGTTCTTGTAACTGCAGGGCTAGTGTTCATTGTTTACATATTTCCCAGCTAGCACAATGGATCTGGGCCGATTCCGTCTGAGAGTCAGACTCGGCCGACGTCAAGTGGCCCAAGTCTGGTCTGCATTCGGCAGTATTACTTACGGCTAGGATGTGGTGATTGAGCTCGGTCCGATTCCGGTGTGAGTTATCTGTCCCAAATGTATTACTTGGGGCTCTGGCCGATTGGGACTACTCTCTGGCAGATGATTACATGGGCTGCTTTATATAATTAATATTTCATTATTTATTTTAACATTTTCTCATAGTTTCTGTGATCAAAAAATACAATTAACATTGAAATAAACTTCTTTAAGAGTCCTGTTTAAGTTGCATTTGAGTATTTTGATACTTTGTGCAAGGCAATTGATAAGCAGTAAAAACTGGATGGATGGAGCCTCCCGGTGTAAGACACTGCATCGCATTGCTACAGATGCTGGTTCAAGACCTGTGCCGGACGCGACCGGGAGAACCATGAGGCGTCGCACAATTGGCCCAGCGATGTCCGAGTTAGGGGAGGGTTTGTCCAGGCTTGTCCGAGTTAGGGGAGGGTTTGGCCAGGCTTGTCCGAGTTAGGGGAGGGTTTGGCCAGGCTTGTCCGAGTTAGGGAGGGGCTTGTCCGAGTTAGGGGAGGGTTTGGCCAGGCTTGTCCGAGTTAGGGGAGGGTTTGGCCAGGCTTGTCCGAGTTAGGGGAGCGTTTGGCCAGGCTTGTCCGAGTTAGGGGAGTGTTTGGCCAGGCTTGTCCGAGTTAGGGGAGGGTTTGGCCAGGCTTGTCCCATCGAGCTGTAGCGACTTCTGTGTCGGGCCAGGCGCATGCACGCTGACAAGGTCACCAGGTATATGGTGTTTCCTCCGACACAAAATATTTTTTTTGTGGATGGTATAATTTGTATGTGTAATAGTAATATTTAAATTACTAAACCGGGTAATTTTGTATACATTTCTTAAAAATTTCATCGGGCTGCTTCTGGGGGGATTCTGGTAAGATGCTGGCAAATTTGTCTAAATTCCGGTAGACGGAAACGGCCTGATATACTTGGGCCGATTCTGGGCACTTATTCGTTTTGATTCCAGGCCGACACCCAATTCCGGGCCGATTTAATCCGTTTCTGCTTCTCTGGGCCGATTCCTCATCTCTCGCTGGGTTGGTCTCTAGTTTTAAGGACATTTTATGGGGGAAAAAAATAGAAAAAGGTGTTATGGGGAGGCGTTGGGCCAAACAATGCCATTTACCTGTGATTGTATTCAGCACATAGCACTGCCTCTTGTGCCTTATTGCTAAATTGTATTGATACAATGTGCTGCAGGTTAAATTATACGTTGTGGTCATAGGTATTTGTCAAGAGTTTTTGTCGATGGTCTTTATCTAGGATTAAGTGGCAAAAAAAAAGGTGGTTGAGATGATGGGTGGCTATGAATGTTAACTAACTGGTCATGCCTAGCAATGCGTTGCGCTAATTTAGCGTGTGTGTAAGTGCTATGACATTTTTCCCCATGTAATCTTATTCATTGTGATCTAAAGGTAAGACTGATTCTAAATCAACTCTCCTACTCTGAGATGCTTGATACATAAGGCCCCCGAGTTTAAAAAAAATGACACTCATCACACTCATATCATAAACTTTCTGAAAATTAAGTTTTGAATCTGGTTTAAACCAGTTTAGACCTCCACAGACAGTTGGTTTGAGTGGGAGGAATGAGTTCTCTTTGACCACTCGTCCTTGAGGAGAGATTTCCATTAGCTTACACACACAAACACACTCACCAAGGGACATTTACGTTGTGTTGTGGGGTAGGGACTCGTTCAGCTCTGAAGAGGCTGTGGTTTTTGATGGAGTCGGTCAAATTGGGTCACTATGAAGTTTATCTTATTATGAGAGCTGGGTTTATAGAAATGTGTGTGGGTGCAATGTGACTCGAAGGGGCTTATATCTAATTACTTGAAAATCATGTAGTTATAGAAATGAACTCGTGCATGTTTTTATGAACACTTTTTCATCTCCTTGCTGGAATGTAATGTCTGCAAACCATATTCTGAATCTGTAATACCATTCGACATGACAGTAGCTTTATATCAGAGCAATAAACCCATTTATTGTCAGACACAGATTTTAGAAACACTTATGTGCCCTGGGGTTGAGTGAGTGAGTGAGTGAGTGAGTGAGTGAGTGAGTGCCTCCCCCAAAATTACATTTATAATAAAGCATTGCATGCATCTATGCAGACTAAGAATAAAATACAATTCCTAATGTAATGAGTAGCCTAAGCATAGGACAAGATTCGGTAACAGTATCACTGATGCCAAGGTCATTTAACTCGTGGCTTTTTGTAAAAATAAAAGCCCGTTGTGAAGAGTGTGCACATTTCTTTGTACTGCATAATTGCAACGGGTGTGTGAGGGAGAGAGAAAAGGAAGGGAATGTTGTAACTAAATTAGTAAAGACAAGATTGTTCCTAATAAAACTGAGCACACAAAAAAAACGGTTTCAGGACCATGGATAGCTATGCAAGCCATCGCAGAGAAAAGTGCTCACCTTGATCCAGCACCACCGGGACCGCGCCCTGTGTTGCTTGCTAGTGGACTAGCGTGTTTGACATGGGCCGGAGCAGGCATGCGAGCTGAGTGCGAGAGAGTGCCGTGTTCCTTATTTGATATTGTTCCCACTTGCCAAGTATAGAATTGTAAACTAATAGAAAATAGAAGTGGGAAACTATTGCGAGCACTTGATATCCACGACAAGGGGGAATAGGGGGGAGGGAAATGGAGGGAGACAGAGATCTGACTCAACTCAAACTAAACTGTTTTCGTGCAGCAGAGCTTGTTTGACTCCAAACCCCCACAATTTAATAGATAAGAGCATAAATCATGAGCGCACCACTTACAAAACAGAGCTGAGAGCTCTCCGTGCAGAATCGGGCCTGTGCCACCCAACTAAATCCAGCAAAAGTGGACTCACTTAACAGCAGAACCTCCCACCAAAGCACACAATCATTAGAAATAATTGCTCAACAAACCACAGCACAGCACAACACCACTGCGTTCAAGAAGAGAAAAAGCACAGTCGACTAGTTTCAGTAGCAAACACAATTCTATTCACAAGCTATTGTTCACATGATAGCCAACACATTAACATTGCAATTTGACATTTTGTAACACAACAAAAAAAAACAATGAATACATCCCCAAAACGCATTGAATGAAGAATTTCAAGTGCAGTGCGGCAGCTTGTTGAACCATGCAGGGCTATGTGCTCCCCAACATGTGGAGTTGGAGCAGCAGGCGCGCCCTGTGTCTAACTGCATGGGAAGGTGAAGGGAGTCAATGGACTGTGCATCCAGTTGAGTTGTGCTTCCTCTGGCTGGGTCCATGTTGGTTTTCTCTCGCCTTGCTTATATCCCGAGCCCATCCCAGTCGAATCTTCTTGTTGTGTTCTGTTAATTACTGATGCCGCCTTTAAGGATGGAACACCATTGGTCATGCGCAGTGTTCTATGTTATTCTGGTACTAACTCGTTTTAGTACATGTGAAGGCGCCAGTTCACTTCCTTGTATTCGGAGTCTTTCTTCTTATATAAATAAGTAACAAGAGCTAAGACACTACAATGGCGACGAGGATGATTACCTGCAGTGTGCATCGCGAAAGGCAGATGGAGCTCATAGGAAAGGAGGAATATTTTGACCCTGTAGCACAACAGCTAGCAAGCAGTGACGACGAGGGGGGCGCTGACGATATTTAGGCGGCAGATCAAAGACCCGTGGAGCCGGAGGTAAAGAGGATGGCTAGCATCGGGGAAAAAGAAAACCGGGCAACGACTGGAACAGTACTTCATTGCAAACAATATTGCTGATAACAAGAGATTGCCAGCGTTGTTGAGTTTAGTTGGCCCCAAAAAATGTACAGTTTGCTTAGAGAACTGACTGCCCCTCTGAAGCCCTCCAATAAAACATTCCCAGAGATTGTGGAGATATTGCAAAATCACCTATCACCTCAACCACTCCTAATCACGGAATGTTTTTGTTTCCGCAAGAGAGATCAGAATGAGTGGGGGGGAGGGTGTTAGTTTCTTCAACTCTGCTACATATGTACTGTCTGAACATTGCCAGTTTGGAGAGAACCTAAATGACACATTAAGGGATAGATTTGTTTGTGGACTGAAACATGAACACATTCAAAAACGTTTGCTCACAGAATCAGATCTCACTTTTGCAAAGGCTGTTGAAATTGCTGTGGCTATGGAAATCGCCACTAAATCTGCAATTGAGATGCAAAGTAAAAGAATTACTGACCTATCACAAACTTCCCCGCACAAGTTTTCACGCGGCCGACAGCGCCCCCGGGTGGCCGCAAAATGCAACAGACGTGACAGAGACGGTCACAGAGCAGAGGACTGCCGTTTCAATGATGAAATTTGTCAGATATGCAATAGAAGGGGGCACATTCAAAGAGCATGCAGAGCAAAATTCAGTCACAATAGGAAAACTAAGCAAATGAAAGGGTCTGTGAATGCACTAGCAGAGAACAGTGGCAGTGATTCACATGAACAGTTAATTGGTACAATGGAGTTAAGCACAGTGACTTCTCCCAGTAGTAGCATCGAAGGCAAACCCCTCAAAATGGAGCTGGACACAGGATCTGCAGTGTCTATAATTTCCACGACTGTTTACAATGAGCACGTCAAGGCTATCAAGCTGAAGGACACAAATGTGTTGCTGAAGACATGCTCAGGAGAGAGATTGAGCCCAATGGGGGCGTTTGCAGGTCAGAGTGAGTTATGGGGAGCAAACACGGCAGTTACAGCTGTATGTGGTGCCTGGAACTGCCTCCCCATTATTTGGAGAGGAATGGCTTTCAAAAATAAAACTGAACTGGTGTGACTTGTAAATGCTCCACACGTTCCATCCCAAAGAGAAAGGAAAAGAGCTAACGCTGGAAATAATTAAAAGAAAGAAATACAACAGCATTCAGTGATCAGATAGTAACAGTAAATGGCTTCACAGCCAAACTTGTACTGAGAGATGACGCAACCCCAAAACACAGACACACCTTGTGCTGGGGACAATAAAAGGCCACTCTAAAATGGGCAATTGGTATGCTGACTGCAAGAATGTCCACCAGAGCTGTTGCCAGAGAATTGAATGTTCATTTCTCTACCATAAGCCGCCTCCAATGTAGTTTTAGAGAATTTGTCAGTATGTCCAACTGGCCTCGCAACCGCAGACAACATGTATGGTGTCGTGTGGACGTGCGGTTTGCTGATGTCAACTTTGTGAACAGAGTGCCCCATGGTGACAGAGGGGTCATTATATGGGCAGGCCTAAGCTACGGACAATGAACACAATTGCGTTTTATCGATGGCAATTTGAATGCACAGAGATACTGTGACAAGATCTTGAGGTCCATTGTCGTGCCATTTATCGGCAGCCATCCTGGAAGCTGAAAATGTCCCAGTTCTTCCATGGCCTGCATACTCACCAGATGTTTGGGATAATCTGGATCAAAGTGTACGACAGCGTGTTCCAGTTCCCGCCAATATCCATCAACTTTGCGGTGGAAGTGTCAACCCACCGTTCACCTGTCTTGGAATACATGATGATCAAGTGCCGACCCTTTTACCTCCCGAGTGAGTTTTTAGTTGTTACCGTGACTGCTGTATACATTCCACCTCAGGACAATAAAAATAACAAGCTGGCACTTAATGAACTGTACAAGGCCATAATCAAGAAGGACAATCTACACCCCGAAGGCTGCTTTTCCGGTTGCCGGCAATTTAAATTCCGTGTCAATAAGACATGTCATGCCCAACTTCCATCAACACGTCTCCAATGCCGCTAGGGGCGATGAAGTCCTAGACCACTGTTATTCTACCCACAAGCATGCATACAAGGCCCTTCCTCGTCCGCCATTTGGCAAATCAGATCATGACTCCATACTCTTGCTTCCTGTTTACAAGCAGAAGCTGAAAAAGGAAGTATCCGCAAATCGCTCCGTTGAGAAATGGCACCAGAATCAGAGGTTATGCTACAGGACTGCTTTGCTAGCGCTGATTGGAATATGTTTTGAGACTCCGCCGATAACATTGACGGGATAACCAACTCAATGCATCTCTTTGTTTGAATGATGGCCCACGTTAAACTCTGGCTGATTACAATCCAATCCAATATAAACTGAACAAAAATATAAACGCAACATGTAAAGAATTGGTCACATGCGCTCATAGATCCCAGAAATGTTCCATAAGCACAAAAAGCTTATTTCTCAAAAATGTTGTGCACAAATTTGTTTACATCCCTGTTAGTGAGAATTTCTCCTTTGCCAATACATATATAGCTAACCGCTCAAATAAAAGATAAAATAATCAAAGGAAATCTCTCTTTTGACATAAAGGACCTCAACGGTGTGTATGAGAGAGAGAATGAGAGTGTGTGTGAAAAAGAGCACCACCAACTGATGGTGGTTTTGAAAGAGGTTCCTGTTTAAAATATAGGTACATCTGCCCCAGTGTCCCGGTTAGACAACGTAGAATGGCACAGAAATTAACATTCAATTGTCCGGCATTCCTGCAGTCAGCATGCAAATTGCACACTCCCTCAAAACTTGAGATCTATGTTAAGATTGTTTTATTCACTGCTTTAGCACACTGCTAACCCGGGTGTTCTACCTGTGTCTGAATCCTGGTTTAGGAAGACCACCAAAAATTCTGAAATTTTCATCCCTAACTACAACATTTTCAGACAAGATAGAACTGCCAAAGGGGGCGGTGTTGCAATCTACTGCAAAGATAGCCTGCAGAATTCTGTCCTACTTACTATCCAGGTCTGTACCCAAACAATTTGAACATCTACTTTTAAAAATCCACCTCTCTAAAAACAAGTCTCTCACCGTTGCCGCCTGCTATAGACCACCCTCTGCCCCCAGCTGTGCTCTGGACACCATATGTGAACTGATTGCCCCCCCATCTATCTTCAGAGCTCGTGCTGCTAGGCGACCTAAACTGGAACATTAATAACACCCCAGCCATCCTACAATCTAAGCTTGATGCCCTCAATCTCACACAAATTATCAATGAACCTACCAGGTACCTCCCCAAAGCCGTAAACACGGGCACCCTCATAGATATCATCCTAACCAACTTGCCCTCTAAATACACATTTGCTGTCTTCAACCAAGATCTCAGCGATCACTGCCTCACTGCCTGCATCCGTAATGAGTCAGCGGACAAACGACCACCACTCATCACTGTCAAACGCTCCCTGAAACACTTCAGCAAGCAGGCCTTTCTAATCGACCTGGCCGGGGTATCCTGGAACGATATTGATCTCATCCCATCAGTAGAGGATGCCTGGTTATTTTTTTTTAATGCCTTCCTAACCATCTTAAATAAGCATGCCCCATTCAAGAAATTTAGAACCAGGAACAGATATAGCCCTTGGTTCTCCCCAGACCTGACTGCCCTTAACCAACACAAAAACATCCTATGGAATTCTGCATTAGCATCAAACAGCCCCTGTGATATGCAGCTTTTCAGGGAAGCTAGAAACCAATATACACAGGCAGTTAGAAAAGCCAAGGCTAGCTTTTTCAAGCACAAATTTGCTTCCATCAACACTAGCTCAAAAAAGTTCTGGGACACTGTAAAGTCCATGGAGAATAAGAACACCTCCCAGCTGCCCACTGCACTGAAAATAGGAAACACTGTCACCACTGATAAATCCACTATAATTGAGAATTTCAATAAGCATTTTTCTACGGCAGGCCATGCTTTCCACCTGGCTAACCCTACCCCGGTCAACAGCACTGCACCCCCCACAGCAACTCGCCCAAGCCTTCCCCATTTCTCCTTCTCCCAAATCCAGTCAGCTGATGTTCTGAAAGAGCTGCAAAATCTGGAACCCTACAAATCTCCCGGGCTAGACAATCTGGACCCTTTCTTTCTAAAATTATCTGCCAAAATTGTTGCCACCCCTATTACTAGCCTGTTCAACCTCTCTTTCTTGTCATCTGAGATTCCCAAAGATTGGAAAGCAGCTGCGGTCATCCCCCTCTTCAAAGGGGGGGACACTCTTGACCCAAACTGCTACAGACCTACTGTATATCTATCCTACCCTGCCTTTCTAAGGTCTTCGAAAGCCAAGTCAACAAACAGATTACCGACCATTTCGAATCTCACCATACCCGCTCTGCTATGCAATCTGGTTTCAGAGCTGGTCATGGGTGCACTCAAGGTCCTAAACGATATCTTAACCGCCATCGATAAGAAACATTACTGTGCAGCCATATTCATTGATCTGGCCAAGGCTTTCGACTCTGTTAATCACCACATCCTCATCGGCAGACTCGACGGCCTTGGTTTCTCAAATGATTGCCTCGCCTGGTTCACCAACTACTTCTCTGATAGAGTTCAGTGTGTCAAATCGGAGGGTCTGTTGTCCGAACCTCTGACAGTCTCTATGGGGGTGCCACAGGGTTCAATTCTTGGACCGACTCTCTTCTCTGTATACATCCATTATGTCGCTCTTGCTGCTGGTGAGTCTCTGATCCACCTCTACGCAGACGACACCATTCTGTATACTTCTGGCGCTTCTTTGGACACTGTGTTAACAACCCTCCAGGCAAGCTTCAATGCCATACAACTCTCCTTCCGTGGCCTCCAATTGCTCTTAAATACAAGTAAAACTAAATGCATGCTTTTCAACCGATCGCTGCCTCCTGCCCGCCTGTCCAACATCACTACTCTGGACGGCTCTGACTTAGAATACGTGGACAACTACAAATACCTAGGTGTCTGGTTAGACTGTAAACTCTCCTTCCCGACCCACATCAAACATCTCCATTCCAAAGTTAAATCTAGAATTGGCTTCCTATTTCACAACAAAGCATCCTTCACTCATGCTGCCAAACATACCCTTGTAAAACTGACCATCCTATCAATCCTCGACTTCGGCGAAGTCATTTACAAAATAGCCTCCAATACCCTACTCAACAAATTGGATGCAGTCTATCACAGTGCAATCCGTTTTGTCACCAAAACCCCAAATACTACCCACCAATGCGACCTGTACGCTCTCGTTGGCTGGCCCTCGCTTCATACTCGTCGCCAAACCCACTGGCTCCACGTCATCTACAAAACCCTGCTAGATAAAGTCCCCCCTTATCTCAGCTCGCTGGTCACCATAGCATCACCCACCTGTAGCACCCGCTCCAGCAGATATATCTCTCTGGTCACCCCCAAAACCAATTCTTTCTTTGGCCGCCTCTCCTTCCAGTTCTCTGCTGCCAATGACTGAAACGAACTACAAAAATCTCTGAAACTGGAAACTGGAATCTCCCTCACTTGCTTTAAGCACCAGCTGTCAGAGCAGCTCACAGATTACTGCACCTGTACATAGCCCATCTATAATTTAGCCCAAACAACTACCTCTTTCCCTACTGTATTTAATTGTATGTATTTATTTATTTTTGCTCCTTTGCACCCCATTATTTTTATTTCTACTTTGCACATTCTTCCACTGCAAATCTACCATTCCAGTGTTTTACTTGCTATATTGTATTTACTTTGCCACCATGGCTTTTTTTTGCCTTTACCTCCCTTATCTCACCTCATTTGCTCACATCGTATATAGACTTGTTTATACTGTATTATTGACTGTATGTTTGTTTTACTCCATGTGTAACTCTGTGTTGTTGTAACTCTGTGTCGAACTGCTTTGCTTTATCTTGGCCAGGTCGCAATTGTAAATGAGAACTTGTTCTCAACTTGCCTACCTGGTTAAATAAAGGTGAAATAAAATAATTAAAAATAAAATGTTGTCTTACCGGGACGCTGTGACAGTTGTACCTATATTTTAAACAGGCACCTCATTCAAGACCAACATCAATTGGTGCCGTTCTTTTTCACACACACTCTCATTTTCTCTCTCATACACACACACCGTTGAGGTCCGTTATGTCAAAAGAGAGATGAGCGGTTAGCTAGCTTGGTTCCTACGTTGGCTTACCTCAACTTTCAGATCCAGCTACGCACTCCTCTCCATTATGTGTGTCTGGAGTGTGAGGAGAGATGTGTGCTCTGACAAAACACAAGTCATAGTTAATGTTTCATCATAAGGAATAAAGAGAAGACACAGTGACATACGGACATGCCTTCATGCTTCATTCACCTGCACCCAGGCCCAAAGAGGAAGGAACAGGGCATGCAGGACCAGGTGTGTGTGTGTGTGTGTGTGTGTGTGTGTGTGTGTGTGTGTGTGTGTGTGTGTGTGTGTGTGTGTGTGTGTGTGTGTGTGTGTGTGTGTGTGTGTGTGTGTGTGTGTGTGTGTGTGTGTGTGTGTGTGTGTGTGTGTGTGTGTGTGTGTAAGGGCAAGGAAGTGTATGTATGTTTGTGTGTGATAGTTTGTTTACTTAATCAAAGCTTTAGGGGTGGTGTTGGTGGTAGTGTGTGTAGTAGTATGCAATTTGTATACGTGACAGAGGTGTGTTTACTAAAATAGTGCCCAACATCTTGTGTATGTATTGTGTGCATGCATGTGGGTTTGCGCTTTGTCCGAAGGCCAATCAAGTGTGAACAGCAGCTGACCTCCAGATGTGGCTAATTATGCTACTGTCTTCTCTAACTTCAACCAAACAGCAGGGTGATGTAACACAAACAGAAGAAGCTTCCATTGCATAATGTTGGCCCAATTCAGTCATTACAATGACTATGAAAGATACCATGACATATGACTTAAGGTTGTGATTTGTTTTATCCTGTTATTTACTTGGTATTTAGTTTAGAAATCCCATAGTTAAATGGTAAATATTAAATCATTACTTAATACTGAGAGGCTACGTTTTGTATATTTTTAACCTTTATTTAACTAGGCAAGTCCGTTAAGACCAACTTGTTATTTTACAATGACGGCCTACCTCAGCCAAACCCTCCCCTAACCTGGACTACTCTGGGCCAATTGTGCACTGCCCTATTGGACCTGATTGCGTGACCGGATTCTTTGGACTGATTCTCTGGATGCCTCTTCCTGATAGCTAAACCACCCTACCTTCTGTAACTGTACAAACGTCTTTGTCTATTGTCTGTTATGCATATAAACAACATGATGGACATGTTGTAGCCTTCACTGTAAAATGTTGTAGCCTATTCTGGGGTGAAATGAAATGAACAAAATAGCATATACTTCATTAAAAGTCGTTTTAATGATTTGTTAACTTCGATGTAAGGTCCCCTGTTTTGGGGACCTGCGTGGTTTTGGTACTGGTTCCAATGGACATTTTCGCTTATACACAGTGCCTGTGTGACGTAAAATCTGAAACCACTTGAAGTTGGGATGTCCCTCCTACCATTTAATTCGCTCCTGCAACTGTCCATCAACTTCTGGCTGAACCCTACATTGCAGCCACTGTCAAAGCACATGCCTTTAATTCTTACATCGGTAGAGTGGTTTCATCACGGTACCACATTCAGAGATCAATTTCTATCCATTAGTCTAAATATAATTTCCTAGATTTTTAACAAAAAACACTTTCTGTTTGTCATAAACTAATATAAGATGAAAGTCGAGTTCCTACCGAGTTCAGGAAGCCAAGCTAGAGCTCTGTTGAAAGTTTTGTTGAAATAAGAAGTACATCATATAAAATATTTTATATTTTCATCATATTTGTGTCCTCAAAAGTGACTACATCTCAGCAATTTATAAATATTTTTTACCATAAAGGTGAGATTTGAACCTTTCTTTGAGTATGCCGCACTACTAGTTATTGTTTATGGCCCTTTCATGTTAAATAATTACTTTTGGGGATTACATAGATTACATTTTCAATTACATTTAGTTACATTTAACTGGTTAATTCAATTTTTACCCAAAACAATTAAGAATGAATGCAACTTAACATATTGCTCAAAATGAATTTAAATGGTTTAATTTGCATCCATTTTAATAATAAGATGTATCTCTACTTAAAAATTGTAGTTCATTTTTTCTTTACACAATGTTGTACGCATGTTTGAAGAAAGAAAGGTATATTTCTATATTAGTATTAAGCAGGTAGTTAGCAAATTGACATTCAATGGTGAGACCACCATCACCACTCTTAATGACAGTTGCAAAAGCAGCATCCTGCAATGCTTGCAGTTCTACCTCTAATTACTGCAGGTGGATTAAGCACTGTTCTCAACAATGCTGGCCAAAGTGGGTTGAAAGTGCAAATGATCTAATACCTTAAACAATGTTGAACATTAACTCTCTGTGAAACACTAACACTTATATTTAATCATATTATCAGTAAATTCAACATATTTTGATGTTTATTATTACTTCCCTGGACTTATTTCATTTGTGTAAATGCACACAAACAACAGGTCAGATTGGCTCAGGCTGTTCGTCCGATCAACATAAGCATAGAGGACAGAGCAAAGTGCATAAAGAATTTCCTCTTCCTCCGAACTGAAAATGAGGGGAGAACGTAGGCAGTTCAATAACCATTCATTTAAAATCAGAGCTGTGTTCGAATACCCATACTAACATACTGTATACTACATAATTAATGAGTATATACTACATACTATATACTATTAGTTCATTTTAATTTTAGTATACTGTAAATGAACGGTATCCTTTCAGCATACTAGTGCTTTGCCTGTATACCAGAAGATGCTTACTGTTGCTATGCAACCTCTTGCTAGCTTATCAAATGACTAGCTAGACATTTTCTGATTTTGGGTGTGTTCGTAAACCACTTACCTAAGAATGACATGAATAATCAATTCAATAAACGTTGATTAGTTAGTTAAATTATGGTTAATATACTGCCTGGCAAGTTCGATGTATTAGTAGCTAACTAACGTTAGGTAACTAGTTAACATACCGGTACCTACTGCTGTCATGCTATGCGGTTTGTAAGGATAGCATAGCTAACAAAATGTCAGCCAACATAACGTGCATCGTAACTTAATTGAATAGTCATTACTTTATTATATTGCTCAACATGTTCTTAACATTTGTCATAATTAGTTAAATCAATGAATTTGTATCCGCTCTCTTTAGACATTTTTCCGCAATTTTCTTTAAATCTGAAAATGTTTCATGAAGAATTGCATTATGGGCCCTAAAATCACGGAAATAGTGTCCACTGCTAGGCGGGCGCAGGGCGACTGGTGCCCTTCATAAACCTAGAGGCAAAAATGTGGCTTCCCACGGGCTTACCATTTACACTGAACAAAAATATTTAAAAAATTGGCCACATACTGTACACATATTTTGCAGATGTTATTGCGGGTGTAGCGAAATGCTTGTGTTCCTTGCTCCAACAGTGCAGTAGTATCTAACAATTCACAATAATACCAACCAATTTAAAAGTAAAAGAATGGAATTAAGAAATATATAAATATTAGGACGAACAATGACAATACCTTTGGCATTCTAGTTGTCAATTTGTTGAGGTAATCTAAAGAGATTTCACCCCATGCTTCCTGAAGCACCTCCCACAAGTTGGATTGGCTTGATGGGCACTTCTTAAATACCTTATGGTCAGGCTGCTCCCACAACAGCTCAATAGGGTTGAGATCCGGTAACTGTGCTGGCCACTCCATTATTGACAGAATACCAGCTGACTGCTTCTTCCCTAAATAGTTCTTGCACAGTTTGGAGATGTGCTTTGGGTCATTGTCCTGTTGGCTCTTTCCATAACAGCTACCTTGTCCTTCAGGAACTTGGCCACTATCGGCCTGGGCCTGTCACCTGGGCCAGTGGTGGGTTTTCTAGTCCTCTGGGCGCACTCCACCTCTATCTTCCTCTGGAATTCCGTCCACAGCCATGTTTTTCCGCCTAGATTGTCCCTCGATTTCTGCGTCCTTGTTATCATGGATTCACACACAGAACTGATGTCCTCTCTCAATGACTTACAGATTGCTATCATCTTGCCATTTTCCTGTTTCAACTCATCGAGCTGGCCCTGGGAGAACTGCAATCTGTTCTTCAGATCCTGGGCCTCTCTGGTCAGGTCGTCCATTCTTTTATTAGTTGGATCCACCAGTATTTGGACAAAACACTTGAAGTTATTTTCTTGTTGTTGTAACAACTGCTTGTAGAACTCTTTTTGTTTGTTTAAAATATCCTTCAATTGTGATAGAGAGACACCACTGTCCTCAACGGTACTCCCACTGGCTTTGGTCTTTGTCATGGTAGCTAGCAACGTAGGTTACGCTGTTACTCCTCACAGTTTCAGACAGGGCAGGTGACAGGGAAGATTGAAAACAACCAGCAGTAGGGACCTAGACAGCCACAAACCCGGGACAATCTGCGGTCCCAGCCACAATGGCTAACCGCATCATGGCCTGCGTTCAAGCCCCTCACGAAAACTCTGCTAGCTTAATATGCAGCTAGCTAGTAATTAGGCTAGCTGCAACGCCAAATAGCTCCTAAGACCCATCCTTGGTCGTCAGGATCGCTGGGCAGAGACTAGCAGTCCTAGCAACTGATGCCAACTGTGTTGCGGGATCCCAACTACTAACAACTTTCCAATACACTTCACAAACATTTTCAAAACAACAATACCGAGCTCTTCCTCGTTCCATGTTCAACTATATCAACTGTAGATGTACCATGTACCATTGCACTGTTAACGATACTGTAGCTGCGACTATGTAAACCTCTAATTGTTCTCCAATGTTCCACCCACTAAAACCTCCCTCCATCCCAATTTGGGTTGTCGTCCATGTGTTCAGGGATGGTTGACCATCCCTGAACACATGGAGACTAGGGCCTTTAAGAGATAGGGGCCCATCCTTTAAAAAGAGCACATGGTGCCACCTACAGTACAGAACCAGATCATCAGCCAACATCACATTTACATTTACATTTAAGTCATTTAGCAGACGCTCTTATCCAGAGCGACTTACAAATTGGTGCTTTCACCTTATGACATCCAGTGGAACAGCCACTTTACAATAGTGCATCTAGGTCTTTTAAAGGGGGGGGGGGGGTGGTGATTGACTCCGCTGTCCTGGCGTCGTGAGGGAGTTTGTTCCACCATTGGGGGGCCAGAGCAGCGAACAGTTTTGACTGGGCTGAGCGGGAACTGTACTTCCTCAGTGGTAGGGAGGCGAGCAGGCCAGAGGTGGATGAACGCAGTGCCCTTGTTTGGGTGTAGGGCCTGATCAGAGCCTGGAGGTACTGAGGTGCCGTTCCCCTCACAGCTCCGTAGGCAAGCACCATGGTCTTGTAGCGGATGCGAGCTTCAACTGGAAGCCAGTGGAGAGAGCGGAGGAGCGGGGTGACGTGAGAGAACTTGGGAAGGTTGAACACCAGACGGGCTGCGGCGTTCTGGATGAGTTGTAGGGGTTTAATGGCACAGGCAGGGAGCCCAGCCAACAGCGAGTTGCAGTAATCCAGACGGGAGATGACAAGTGCCTGGATTAGGACCTGCGCCGCTTCCTGTGTGAGGCAGGGTCGTACTCTGCGGATGTTGTAGAGCATGAACCTACAGGAACGGGCCACCGCCTTGATGTTATTTGAGAACGACAGGGTGTTGTCCAGGATCACGCCAAGGTTCTTAGCGCTCTGGGACGAGGACACAATGGAGTTGTCAACCGTGATGGCGAGATCATGGAACGGGCAGTCCTTCCCGGGAGGAAGAGCAGCTCCGTCTTGCCGAGGTTCAGCTTGAGGTGATGATCCGTCATCCACACTGATATGTCTGCCAGACATGCAGAGATGCGATTCGCCACCTGGTCGTCAGAAGGGGGAAAGGAGAAGATTAATTGTGTGTCGTCTGCATAGCAATGATAGGAGAGACCATGTGAGGTTATGACAGAGCCAAGTGACTTGGTGTATAGCGAGAATAGGAGAGGGCCTAGAACAGAGCCCTGGGGGACACCAGTGGTGAGAGCACGTGGTGAGGAGACGGATTCTCGCCACGCCACCTGGTAGGAGCGACCTGTCAGGTAGGACGCAATCCAAGCGTGGGCCGCGCCGAAGATGCCCAACTCGGAGAGGGTGGAGAGGAGGATCTGATGGTTCACAGTATCGAAGGCAGCCGATAGGTCTAGAAGGATGAGAGCAGAGGAGAGAGAGTTAGCTTTAGCAGTGCGGAGCGCCTCCGTGATACAGAGAAGAGCAGTCTCAGTTGAATGACTAGTCTTGAAACCTGACTGATTTGGATCAAGAGGGTCATTCTGAGAGAGATAGCGGGAGAGCTGGCCAAGGACGGCACGTTCAAGAGTTTTGGAGAGAAAAGAAAGAAGGGATACTGGTCTGTAGTTGTTGACATCGGAGGGATCGAGTGTAGGTTTTTTCAGAAGGGGTGCAACTCTCGCTCTCTTGAAGACGGGAGGGACGTAGCCAGCGGTCAGGGATGAGTTGATGAGCGAGGTGAGGTAAGGGAGAAGGTCACCGGAGATGGTCTGGAGAAGAGAGGAGGGGATAGGGTCAAGCGGGCAGGTTGTTGGGCGGCCGGCCGTCACAAGACGCGAGATGTCATCTGGAGAGAGAGGGGAGAAAGAGGTCAGAGCACAGGGTAGGGCAGTGTGAGCAGAACCAGCGGTGTCGTTTGACTTAGCAAACGAGGATCGGATGTCGTCGACCTTCTTTTCAAAATGGTTGACGAAGTCATCTGCAGAGAGGGAGGAGGGAGGGGGAGGATTCAAGAGGGAGGAGAAGGTGGCAAAGAGCTTCCTAGGGTTAGAGGCAGATGCTTGGAATTTAGAGTGGTAGAAAGTGGCTTTAGCAGCAGAGACAGAGGAGGAAAATGTAGAGAGGAGGGAGTGAAAGGATGCCAGGTCCGCAGGGAGGCGAGTTTTCCTCCATTTCCGCTCGGCTGCCCGGAGCCCTGTTCTGTGAGCTCGCAATGAGTCGTCGAGCCACGGAGCGGGAGGGGAGGCCCGAGCCGGCCTGGAGGATAGGGGACATAGAGAGTCAAAGGATGCAGAAAGGGAGGAGAGGAGGGTTGAGGAGGCAGAATCAGGAGATAGGTTGGAGAAGGTTTGAGCAGAGGGAAGAGATGATAGGATGGAAGAGGAGAGAGAGAGCGGGGAGAGAGAGCGAAGGTTGGGACGGCGCGATACCATCCGAGTAGGGGCAGTGTGGGAAGTGTTGGATGAGAGCGAGAGGGAAAAGGATACAAGGTAGTGGTCGGAGACTTGGAGGGGAGTTGCAATGAGGTTAGTGGAGGAACAGCATCTAGTAAAGATGAGGTCGAGCGTATTGCCTGCCTTGTGAGTAGGGGGAAGGTGAGAGGGTGAGGTCAAAAGAGGAGAGGAGTGGAAAGAAGGAGGCAGAGAGGAATGAGTCAAAGGTAGACGTGGGGAGGTTAAAGTCGCCCAGAACTGTGAGAGGTGAGCCGTCCTCAGGAAAGGAGCTTATCAAGGCATCAAGCTCATTGATGAACTCTCCGAGGGAACCTGGAGGGCGATAAATGATAAGGATGTTAAGCTTGAAAGGGCTGGTAACTGTGACAGCATGGAATTCAAAGGAGGCGATAGACAGATGGGTAAGGGGAGAAAGAGAGAATGACCACTTGGGAGAGATGAGGATCCCGGTGCCACCACCCCGCTGACCAGAAGCTCTCGGGGTGTGCGAGAGCACGTGGGCGGACGAAGAGAGAGCAGTAGGAGTAGCGGTGTTGTCTGTGGTGATCCATGTTTCCGTCAGTGCCAAGAAGTCGAGGGACTGGAGGGAGGCATAGGCTGAGAACATCCTTTGAAACTCTTTCGCCTCGTTGTACTGCATCTAGTTATAAAAATATATACTGTATATATATTTTAAAAATCTTGCATATCTTAATTTATTCCCACAATTCAGAAATAATATGCATAATAATATAAGCATTTCTACAACGGATTGTTATCAATAACAACGGCTGGCAGTAGGAATTCTACATTTTTGTCAACAGATGTGGGATGCATACGCTCACTCACCCCACCCAAACGAACATCACTGCCCCCCTCTCCCTTTCCACCCATAGATCTACCTACACCCCCCCACACACACACATGCACACACACAACCACAAGCTCAAATGTTCAACAGTTGTTCCATCCCCGAGCCTAACACAAGAGAAGACCTGATGTATGAATGCGTGTACAGTTTAGCTGTTCGAGAACGCGTGCCAAATTGAGCAAGAATGGGAAGATTTGATAAACCAATATCTAGTCTAAGCTGATGGAGATCGGATACCCCCCTTCTCCCCAACACCCACACATGCGGGTCCTCTGTTGTGACCCCTCTACATATTTTTCTTTTAAAATGTATATCCCATATCTGCACAAAAATGAATACTCTCGCTCTGTCACAACTCCTGCTCGCAGACACACATGGGCTCTGGTATTTGCAACCATTTTCCTTACTCACTCATCACACTTTTCCAATCACACAAAACACACCCACAGTCCCCTCACATATACACCCGTACATACCCACACGTTGTGCCTTTTATGTCTTCTGTTTGTCGTGTTTTTATTTCTACCTTGTTGGTTCCTGCCTAATTTCGGGCTTTGGGTACTTGTGTTCCAGTTCATTTTTATAATGTAATTAATTGTCCTTTTATCTATTTATAAATACTATACATAAAACATAGCATACCAATTATTTGCCAACATTCCCTAACTTGAATAGAGTAATGTATTTATAGTTTCTTTATTGTTGCATTTTCTTATTTATGTTTTTCTTTTTATTATTACAATCCCTACCATTAATAGTGTTGGATGTTCCATTTCATTTAGAATAGCCATGGAGGTGTCATGTTTGTCGGAAAGGTCGGTTTCAAGTGAAACTTCAAAAAACCAATAAACAAACAACGAAACGTGACATCCGTGGTGCAACATGCACATACACAAAACAATATCCCATAATGCAGGTGGGAACAGGGACACCTTAAGTATGATCCCCAATTAGAGAAAACGATAATCAGCTGCCTTTAAATGTGAACCACAGCAAAACACCCACATAGAAAGGTGCTCCACAAGGGTGCTGACTCCGGCCGCAAAACCTGAAACCAAATGGGGACAGGAGGGTAGGGGGGTTGACTAGTGTCGGTGGCGGCTCCGGTGTGGGTCGTAGCCCCTGCCCAGACCACGGATCCGGCCATGGAGCCGGGCTGAATGCCGTGCCCGGACTGGGCATCGGCGCAGTGTGTGTCATCAGTCCGGTTAAACCTGGACCGGCTCCACGCCTCCAGTGCGCCTCCCCAGCCCGGAGCGTCCTGTGCCGGCTCCACGCACTCGACCTGAGGATCGTGTCATCAATCAGGCACAGCATCCAACCCAGCTCCATGGCAGGGGCCTTCCTCTGCGCCGGTGCCCAGGCCAGAGAACCCAGAGGGCTCTCTATGGTCAGGGTGTGACAGGAGGGATCTTTGTGTCCCTGAACAGTTGGTTATTAATGTATAGCTTGTCGACTACGACAGCTACACGTCTCCCTTTTAGTCTATTGTCTTTGAAGAGTAAATACAGTACCTTGCGTCGTTCTGCAAGTTCCTTTGGGAACTGATCGTTCATGGCTTTTTTTAAAGCCGGTGAGTCTTTTGTCCAGGCTTTTAACCATTGTTTTATCTTTAAATTATGCACATTTGGCAATAATTCGGCGCTAGTATTGCTGTCCTCTCTGTCCGAAACGATGTACACGTTCAAGTTTAATTTGGTCGACAGTGTCGCCTGGGATCTGCAGAGCTTAAACCATGAATTCTTTCACCACACTCTCTGGATCTTCACCTTAAATTCTGGTAAGCACTAGTCTGTATATCAAGTCTGGATTCTCTTAACAACTTGTTCTCTCTTTTACGTTAACGTCAGCTTCGATAACATTGACTGTACGCTTCAGTTAACTTTTCCAGTGTTGCGGCTTTCTCATGACTAATTTCAAGGCTCGCCTTCATCCCTTGTATATCTTTACGGACTAACTCAAGCACACCTAATTTATCACTTATAGATTTTAGCAGTTCGGTTTCCAAGCTTACCGTACAGGGTGGTGAAAATAGGTCATCCGTGTCAGTCAAAGAGTCTCTTAGTTTTCTTATAGAGTTTGGTTCTCTATTCTTTCCGTGTTTGTCTATAAAATTCTCTAGCCTTACAAGTTGTTTTGAGTTATTATCCAGTTTGGATATTGTTGCCCACGAGTGAACAGATCAGCTTAGAAGTACTATTATTTGGTCAGTTTGAGGGACATTCATTTCGGTGTTTTTTCACAAGGCATTCTGCACCCGCTTTCTTCAGTCTTCCTCAACACTTTTTCACTTGAAACTAAACCTATTGATGTTACATTGAGCTGGGTGAATGGTATATGATATAATGTAGTAGAAATAATTGAATGCTCATAATTAAAACATTTTTTAATGGCCCCGACCTCCACTGCTCACACTGGACCACTCACACCCTTTCAACAATAAGTTGACCATTGACACGCCTGCTCCCTTTCCCCCTCTCTGACGCACACCTGTCACCATCATTGTGCGCATCAGCGCTTCATTGGACTCACCTGGACTCCTTCACTTTGTTGATTGCCCCCTCTATATTTTTTTGCTCCTCAGTTTGATCCCTGTGTCAGCATTAATGTTGTTTTGTTTTTCCTGTCCAGATGCTGTCCGTGTTCTGTTTCATGTCCGTTATTTATTAAATGTTCACTCCCTGTACTTGCTTCTCGTCTCCCAGCGTCTGTCCTTACAGAATGCTGACACCAGTATTGGAAAATTCAGGGACTTTGGGGGAGGGGGGGTTTGTGACGTCGGGTCCGGGTGCTCACCAGGCTTCCATGCCTTAGCTGACTCAAGAGGTTTTCTTGCCTCGGTTGGCTCGGCAGGCTCTCAGCCCGCATCATGCCTCAGCCGGGTCGACTGGCTCCCATCCCACATCATGCCTCAGCCGGCTCGTCAGGCTCCCACGCCTCAGCCAGCTCATCAGGGTCCCACGCTTCCGCCAGCTCGTCGGGCTCCCACGCCTCAGCCTCCTCGAGCGTTGCTCCCCCTCTCTGGCGCTTGAGGGCGCCAGGCTGCACATCATTACACACATCTGTCACCATCATTACGCGCATTAACGCTTCATTGGACTCACCTGGACTCCTTCCCTTTGTTGATTGCCCCTTCTATATCTGTCTATATTCCTCAGTTTGATCCCCGTGTTCTGTTTTCAAGTCCGTTATTTATTAAATGTTTACTCCCTGTACTTCTCGTCTCCCAGCGTCCCAGCGTCTGTCCTTACAACCAAGTAGCCTTCAAGTATACAAGACCAAGAGAGCTGTCAATAGTTTTGTGCCATCAATATGGCTTATAAATGAATGGGCCTAATGATCCCTGAGCCTATTGTTATATTTTATGTTGTATAGGCCTGTTGTTTAAAAAAAAAGTTGTTGGATATAACATTGTCATGTATTTATTTTCTCTCTTGTTTAGACAATACAGACTGGATTCCTGCAGGATCACTTTGTAATGGATGCTGAGTTGAGAAAGTCTGTCGAGGCCAAAGCCGGGTACTCCCAGCCTGTGTGATGGCAGCAATTTGATCGAAATACCCTTATCCCTATGTTGGATTGCAGGAAGTAGAGGAGGCTCACGACATAGTATACAAATAAATGTTTTAAAGAAATAACATTGTATTCCAAGTTTTCTTTAAATTAACATTCTAAACACAAACTATATACACATTATAAAACTCAACAATGAGATTAGCACTGTCACTCAGAATTAGTTCTGCTCCGTTAGTAACCAAGCTATCATGATTGTTAACAAATTACTGTTCAGAAACCATATTAATAGATGTTATAAATAATGTTTTGTTGTTGCATTTAACTGCAGAAGGTAGGTCATTTCCTTAGTAGGTGACATCAGAGGTCAGCATGTGGGAGATGTGGGAGCTCAGGATGATAGATGAGTGCTGGTGGTCTACATAGCAGTCACACTGCACGTGTAACAGGTGTGAAATGGTAATAAGTACTGTAGCAATGCTTCGCGGATAGTATAGCAGCTTTCATTGATTTCAAAGTAGCTGTTCCCTCGCTGATGGCAATGCCAAAAAACTATGACTAACACTATTTGAGGATGCCTGGGTGGAGGAATCTCTTTTCCTCTTTGAAAAGGGTGTGAAAAGCATACAAACATGGGGGGGGGGGGGGGTATTGAGCAAAAGATCAAATCTGAGACAATAAGGTTCATTGTCCTATTCTCATGGCTAAGTCTATGATATGTAAAACACTAACAAGAATGGTGTTCATGGGAGGACACCACGGAAGAAGCCACTGTTGTCCAAAAAAAAACATTGCTGCACGTCTGAAGTTTGCAAAAGTGCACCTGGATTTTCCACAGCGCTACTGGTAAAATATTTTGTGGACAGATGAAACTATAGTTGAGTTTTTTGGAAGGAACACACAACACTTTGTGTGGAGAAAAATGGCACAGCACACCAACAGTAAAACCTCATCCCAACTGTAAAGTATGGTGGAGGGAGAATCAGGGTTTGGGGGTGCTTTGCTGCCCAAGAGCCTGGACAGCTTGCTATCAATGACAAAAAAGCGAATTCCCAAATGTATCAAGACATTTTTTAGGAGAGTGGCTATCTGTCAATTGAAGCTCAACAGACGTTGGATGATGCAACAGGACAACGACCCAAAACACAGAAGTAAGTCAACAACAGAATGGCTTCAACAGAAGAAAACATTCCTTCTGGAGTGGCCCAATCAGAGTCCTGGCCTCAACCCGATTGAGATGCTGTGGCATGACCTCGAGAGCTGTTCACACCAGACATCCCAAGATTATTGCTGAACTGAAACAGTTTTTGAAAGAGGAATGGTCCAAAATTCCTCCTGACTGTTGTGCAGGTCTGTTCCGCAACTACAGAAAACATTTGGTTGAGGTTATTGCTGTCAAAGGATGATCAACCAGTTATTAAATCCAAGAGTTCACATACTTCTCCCACCCTGCACTGTGAATCCACCAGCTGACAAGGTAAAAAAACAAAAAACTGTCGTTCTGCCCCTGAACAAGGCAGTTAACCTCTCTGGGATATCTAGGACGGTACCGTCCCACCTCGCCAACAGCCAGTGAAAGTGCAGGGCGCCAAATTCAAAACAACAAAAATCTCATGATTAAAATTCCTCAAGCATACAAGGATTTTTACATCATTTAAAGACAAAATTCTCGTTAATCCAGCCACAGTGTCTGATTTCAAAAAGGCTTTACAGCGAAAGCACCACAAACGATTATGTTAGGTCACCACCAACTCACAGAAAAACACAGCCATTTTTGCAGCCAAAGAGAGGAGTCACAAAAAGCACAAATAGAGAAAAAATGTATCACTAACCTTTGATCTTCATCAGATGACACTCATGGGACTTCATGTTACACAATACATGTATGTTTTGTTCGATAAAGTGCATATTTATATAAAACAAATCTAATTTTACATTGGCGCGTTACGTTCAGTAGTTCTAAAACATGCAGTGATTTTGCAGAGCCACATCAATTTACAGAAATGCTCATCATAAATGTTGATGAAAATACAACTGTTATACATGGAAAATTTGAGATATACAGTACTTCACCTTAATGCAACCGCTGTGTCAGATTTCAAAAAAACGTATTGCAATAATCTGAGTACAGCGTTCAGACAACATAGCAGCCAAAAAGATATCTGCCATATTGTGTAGTCAACATTAGTCAGCAATAGCATCATAAATATTCACTTACCTTTGATCTTCATCAGAATGCACTCCCAGGAAATCCCAGTTCCACAATAAATGTTTGACTTGTTCGATAAAGTTCATAATTTATGTCCAAATAGCTTCTTTTGTTAGGGCGTTTGGTAAACAAATCCAAACGCGCGTGCAGGTCCAGCCGAACGTCGGACGAAAAGTTCAAAACGTTCCATTACAGCCGGTAGAAACTATCTTTAGGATGTTTTTATCATAAGTCGTCAATAATGTTCCAACCGGAGAATTCCTATGTCTGTAGAAAAGCAATGGAACGAGAGCTAACTCTCTCGTGACCGCGCATCACGAGCCTGTGGCACTCTACCAGACACCTGGCTCAATCCACTCTCATTCAGCTCCCTTCATAGTAGAAGCCTCAAACAAAGTTCTAAAGACTGGTGACATCTAGTGGAAGCATTAGGAAGTGCAATATGACCCCATTTACACTATTGGAATGGCAAATAGTTGAAAAACTACAAATCTCAGATTTCCCACTTCCTGGTTGGATTTTTCTCAGGTTTTTGCCTGCTATATGAGTTATGTTATACTCACAGACATCATTGAGACAGTTTAGAAACTTCAGAGTGTTTTCTATCCAATACTACTAATAATATGCATATATTAGCATCTGGGACAGAGTAGCAGGCAGTTTACTCTGTTTACCCTGTCACCAAGAAGTTAACCCACTGTTCCTAGGCCGTCATTGTAAATAAGAATCTGTCCTTAACCTCTTGCTTCTACTCGGGACGCTTGCGTCCCAACTAGAGCTCTGGAAATGCAAATGCGCTACGCTAAATGCTAATAGTATTAGTTAAAACTCAAACGTTCATTAAAATACACATGCAGGGTATCGAATTAAAGCTACACTCGTTGTGAATCCAGGCAACAAGTCAGATTTTTAAAATGCTTTTCGGCGAAAGCATGAGAAGCTATTATCTGATAGCATGAAACAATACACTACAACACAAAAGATCCGCAGGGGACGTAAACAAAATAATTAGCATTTCGGCGTTACACAAACCGCACAATAAAATAGAAAACATTCATTACCTTTCACCATCTTCTTTGTTGGCACTCCTAGATGTCCCATAAACACTATTGGGTCTTTATTTCGATTAAATCGGTCCATATAAAGCCTAGATATCGTTATATGTAGACTGTGTGATAAACTAAAAAAACATAGTTTCAAAACGTAACGTCATTTTTTAAAATTCAAAAAGTCGACGATAAACTTTCACAAAACACTTCGAAATACTTTTGTAATGCAACTTTAGGTATTAGTAAATAAGCGATAAAGTTAATTAGTTAATAAGCGATAAAATTCATCAGGAGGCGATGTAAAGATCATTAGCTGTCCGTCTGGAAAAATGTCCGGCTAGAAACTCAACGAAAATATCCGGTCCTAGACCTGAAGAAATACGGTGCCTTGCATGTGTTTGACCAAGAAAAAACTCGAAGGGAAATGACAAGACTCTAGACACCGCGTGGAAGCTGTAGGTACTGCAACCTCAGTCAATTAATTGTGGTTCACCTTTATCAATGGGTTCAAGTAGCGCATGGATATATTTTCCCATTTTCAGTGATCAGTTTTTCCTGTGCTTTTCGATGTAAATGCCGTTCTGGTAAAGCCACAGCAGTGATTTAACCAGTTTTATAAACGTCTGAGTGTTTTCTATCCACACAGACTAAGCAAATGCATATACTATATTCCTGGCATGAGTAGCAGGGCGCTGAAATGTTGCGCGATTTTTAACAGAATGTTCAAAAAAGTAGAGGGTAGAAGGAAGAGGTTTTAACTGACTTGCCTAGTTAAATAAAGGTAAAATTAAAAATAAAATAAAATAAATGTTTTACACGGTGTGTTCAATAAAGACATGAAAACGTATAATTGTTTGTGTGTTATTAGTTTAAGCAGACTGTGTTTGTCTATTGTTGTGACCTAGATGAAGTCACATCAAATTTTATGACCAATTTATGCAGAAATCCAGGTATTTACAAAGGGTCCACATACTTTTTTTTGCGACTGTATAATAAATGTAATGTGCCAACAATGTATACAATACCTATAATGTCCTGAAAATATATAAATGTAGCCTACTTGTACTAGTTCCATGTAAATAATCTTCTTTGACTGATCTTCCCTGAACGAGTAACTTGTGTACTTAGCGCTGTAGCCAGGTGAATCAGACCTCCCATCTCCACATATGTCTATGCCTTGTCCAGCCTCTGCATCTTGGAGAAACTTATCAATTATAGCGTTGTTCATTAGCTTGTGTTCACTTTCTATTGCAGTTAGCAAATACTATGTTGACTGTAGGGCATTGAAGGTCGTCTTTCTGGGAACCAGTAGGTTCATTGACGTTGACCAATCGTAAATGTCTTGGTATGTGACTCAAGTGAACATAATGGCTGAAGCTGACAGTTGACAAGTTGTTTTCAGGTATGCCCCTCAACGATGGACAAGAACTTCGCTCTCCTGTGTGGTTGTTGATATACTGCCATCTAATCTTGATCATACTTGCTTTGGGCTCCGGGCAGCCGAGCGGAAATGGAGGAAAACTCGCCTCCCTGCGGACCTGACATCCTTTCACTCCCTCCTCTCTACATTTTCCTCTTCTCTTTCTGCTGCTAAAGCCACTTTCTACCACTCTAAATTCCAAGCATCTGCCTCTAACCCTAGGAAGCTCTTTGCAACCTTCTCCTCCCTCCTGAATCCTCCTCCCCCCCCCCCCTCCTCCCTCTCTGCAGATGACTTCGTCAACCATTTTGAAAAGAAGGTCGACGACATCCGATCCTCGTTTGCTAAGTCAAACGACACCGCTGGTTCTGCTCACACTGCCCTACCCTGTGCTCTGACCTCTTTCTCCCCTCTCTCTCCAGATGAAATCTCGCGTCTTGTGACGGCCGGCCGCCCAACAACCTGCCCGCTTGACCCTATCCCCTCCTCTCTTCTCCAGACCATTTCCGGAGACCTTCTCCCTTACCTCACCTCGCTCATCAACTCATCCCTGACCGCTGGCTACGTCCCTTCCGTCTTCAAGAGAGCGAGAGTTGCACCCCTTCTGAAAAAACCTACACTCGATCCCTCCGATGTCAACAACTACAGACCAGTATCCCTTCTTTCTTTTCTCTCCAAAACTCTTGAACGTGCCGTCCTTGGCCAGCTCTCCTGCTATCTCTCTCAGAATGACCTTCTTGATCCAAATCAGTCAGGTTTCAAGACTAGTCATTCAACTGAGACTGCTCTTCTCTGTATCACGGAGGCGCTCCGCACTGCTAAAGCTAACTCTCTCTCCTCTGCTCTCATCCTTCTAGACCTATCGGCTGCCTTCGATACTGTGAACCATCAGATCCTCCTCTCCACCCTCTCCGAGTTGGGCATCTCTGGCGCGGCCCACGCTTGGATTGCGTCCTACCTGACAGGTCGCTCCTACCAGGTGGCGTGGCGAGAATCCGTCTCCACACCACGTGCTCTCACCACTGGTGTCCCCCAGGGCTCTGTTCTAGGCCCTCTCCTATTCTCGCTATACACCAAGTCACTTGGCTCTGTCATAACCTCACATGGTCTCTCCTATCATTGCTATGCAGACGACACACAATTAATCTTCTCCTTTCCCCTTCTGATGACCAGGTGGCGAATCGCATCTCTGCATGTCTGGCAGACATATCCGTGTGGATGACGGATCACCACCTCAAGCTGAACCTCGGCAAGACGGAGCTGCTCTTCCTCCCGGGGAAGGACTGCCCGTTCCATGATCTCGCCATCACGGTTGACAACTCCATTGTGTCCTCCTCCCAGAGCGCTAAGAACCTTGGCGTGATCCTGGACAACACCCTGTCATTCTCAACTAACATCAAGGCGGTGGCCCGTTCCTGTAGGTTCATGCTCTACAACATCCGCAGAGTACGACCCTGCCTCACACAGGAAGCGGCGCAGGTCCTAATCCAGGCACTTGTCATCTCCCGTCTGGATTACTGCAACTCGCTGTTGGCTGGGCTCCCTGCCTGTGCCATTAAACCCCTACAACTCATCCAGAACGCCGCAGCCCGTCTGGTGTTCAACCTTCCCAAGTTCTCTCACGTCACCCCGCTCCTCCGCTCTCTCCACTGGCTTCCAGTTGAAGCTCGCATCCGCTACAAGACCATGGTGCTTGCCTACGGAGCTGTGAGGGGAACGGCACCTCAGTACCTCCAGGCTCTGATCAGGCCCTACACCCAAACAAGGGCACTGCGTTCATCCACCTCTGGCCTGCTCGCCTCCCTACCACTGAGGAAGTACAGTTCCCGCTCAGCCCAGTCAAAACTGTTCGCTGCTCTGGCCCCCCAATGGTGGAACAAACTCCCTCACGACGCCAGGACAGCGGAGTCAATCACCACCTTCCGGAGACACCTGAAACCCCACCTCTTTAAGGAATACCTAGGATAGGATAAAGTAATCCCTCTCACCCCCTCCCCCTGAAAAGATTTAGATGCACTACTGTTCCACTGGAGGTCATAAGGTGAATGCACCAATTTGTAAGTCGCTCTGGATAAGAGCGTCTGCTAAATGACTTAAATGTAAATGTAATGGTTATCAGCTTCTTCTCCACAGTTTCTTTCTCAAACTGACAACCGGTTTGGAAAAGCTCCATCAAGTTAGACTCATTAATAATCCACTTCCTGTCATGCCATGTTGGTTGGGAAGGGGATTAGTCAGAGCTGCGGCAATCACTTGCACTTGAAGCAGAGCTGAATGGATGGAAACTGACATCTTGTTCATCTAGGATAAAGTAATCCTTCTCCCCCTCCCCCCCCCCCTTAAAAGACCTAGATGCACTATTGTAAAGTGGCTGTTCCACTGGATGTCATAAGGTGAAAGCACCAATTTGTAAGTCGCTCTGGATAAGAGCGTCTGCTAAATGACTTAAATGTAAATGTAATCTAGTGGTGTTTCTAACATGGGAGGTTGCCTTTTCCCTGGCCTCCTTACGCATTTTGTTCCAGATCACTGCAAATTTGGGAAGAACTAGTTCCGAAATCAATTTTATCATGCACAAAAAACCTGAGGATGACAAAATGATTATTGATCAAATGTATATTTATTTTTTCACTACAGTTTCTTCAATTCATTATCACAGGGTAGGCACTGCTTACCCTGCCTACCCTGACCACACGTCACTGAGTGCCTACCCTGCCTTACCTGACCGCACATCGCTGTTGCAAACATAAGCAGGAAGTAGACAGGCAGTCAAATAAGCAGTGTTCTTTTAAGGCTACAATATGGCAGCATATATATGAGGATGACATCAAGCATACCTATGAAGATTACATCACAAATAGCAGTAAGGCAGACAGGCAGTCTAAATAATAGTGTTCTTTTTTTTTAATGCAGTATTTAGCTACACGATAGGTTACTTACATCAACATCGTAAAATACAATCCACATAGGATACCGGCACAATCCACATGCTACTGGTAGACGGATTTGTTCGTATAGTAACACGTGCAGAAGGTAATACGGTGGTTTAGCTCTGGGAAAGATGCATCTTTGGGGTTGAGCCTACTTAATAATTAGGCTACATTTAGATTTTAGGATTAACTGAAACAAGTTCCACTTTGCACAATTTGGTATTTGCTCGTAAATACTAGGTAAAGACTCGCATTTCTGATGTCAACAGTATAAACTAAAAGGTTTGGGTATCTGTGGATTGACTATGGCATGTCTATCCATATCCTTCCACTGTTGCACATGCTGGCTTGCAGAAACTAGAATAGGTTTCCATTTTCTGATTAGATGTTCTTGACAGGGAGACAAAACCACTGTCAGAACACACACACACACACACACACACACACACACACACACACACACACACACACACAGAAACAGAGACAGAGACAGCCTAGTCTGTGGCCTGTTGTACTGTTCAGTTAACTTCTTGCGTCGAGCCATCCCGTCTCAACTATTGCAAAACAAGCATTTTTGTAACAGTATTGATAGCTAGCATAGCATTTAGCGTTAGCATTCAGCAGGCAACATTTTCACAAAAACCAGAAAAGCATTCAAATAAAATCATTTACCTTTGAAGAACTTCGGATATTTTCAATAAGGAGACTCTCAGATAGCAAATGTTCAGTTTTTCCTGAAAGATTATTTGTTTAGGACAAATCGCTCCGTTTTCTGCGTCACGTTTAGCTACGAAAAAAACCTGTATCCAGGATTGTGTAAATCTATCCGCAAGCTCATTAGCATAACACAACATTAACTATTCATGAAAATCGCAAATTAAATGAAATTAATCTATTTGCTCTCAAGCTTAGCCTTTTGTTAACAACACTGTCATCTCAGATTTTCAAAATATGCTTTTGAACCATAGCTAAACAAGCATTTGTGTAACAGTATTGATAGCCTAGCATAAGATTATGCCTGTCTTTCAGCATGCAACATTTTCACAAAAACCAGAAAAGGATTCAAGTAAAATCATTTACCTTTGAAGAACTTCAGATGTTTTTACGAAAAATATTATTTGTGTCGACTAATCGCTCCGTTTTGTTCATCACGTTTGGGTAAGGGAAAAATAAAAATAATAAATAAATAAATAATATGAAGTCATTAAAACGCAAACTTTTTTCCAAATTAACTCCATAATATCGACAGAAACATGGCAAACCGATGTTTAGAATCAATCCTCAAGGTGTTTTTCACATATCTATCAACGATAAAATCCTTTGTGGCAGTTGACTTTCTCTTCTGAAGAAATGGAACGCGCATGGACCTACAGATTACGCAATAATTTCGACACAGGACACCGGGCGGGACACCAGGTAAATGTAGTCTCTTATGGTCAATCTTCCAATGATATGCCTACAAACACGTCACAATGCTGCAGACACCTTGGAGAAACAACACAAAGGGCAGGCTCATTCCTGGCGCATTGACAGCCATATAAGGAGACATTGGAACACAGCGCCTTCAGAATCTGGGGCATTTCCAGTATGAAACTTCATCTTGGTTTCGCCTTGTAGCATTAGTTCTGGGGCACTCACAGATAATATCTTTGCAGTTTTGGAAACGTCAGAGTTTTGTCTTTCCAAGGCTGTCAATTCCATGCATAGTCGAGCATCTTTTCGTGACAAAATATTGCGCTTAAATGGGCACGTCTTTTTATCCAATAATGACATAGCGCCCCCATAGGTTGAAGAGGTTAAGCACTATCATGTCCAAGAGGAGTAATAGACTGGAGCAGGCGTCAGGTCTCTCTCAGCATCATGTTTTTGATTTAGTTGTTTTAGTGTGGTTCTGCAGTATAGCTCTGCATGTATGTGCATGTAGCGAAGATGAGTTGGACTGTCGTAATGAGGTGGCCCGCAAGCTAAAATCAGTGTCACCCTTTGCCCAAGTGGGAATTTTCTCTCTGTCTAATGGTTAAGAATAAACCATTCAATCAATTAAATAATTAACCAATCAATCAATGTGTTGATGCTAATAAGAGTCCACTTGCACTACAAAGATATCAGCAGCTGACAGTCAGATAGTCATGAGTAAGTTATTTTCACTCACAGCCATTGACCTACCCAAGCTTGACTGAGCTGAGGGGGTGTCCTCTGTGGCTTGTCCTTTAACAGTCTCTCTCCCTCTCCCCCTCTATCTCTCCCTCCCTCTACCCCTCTCTCTCCCTCTCTTTCCCCCTCTCTCTCCCTTTCTCCCTCTCCCCCACCCTCTCTCTCTCCCTCTACCCCTCTCCCTCTCTTTCGCCCTCTCTCTCCCTCTCCCCCTTTCTCCCTCTCCCCCACCCTCTCTCTCTCTCCCTCCTCAATCCACCCTTTCTTTCCCTCCACATCTGCAATCTCTGATGTGAGACAAGGTGATCTAGAAACATTGGTGTCATGACTACCATATTTACGTTATTATTAGCATTAGTATATCATTAGCATATTAGCATGCCATGACAGAATAAGGATAAGGCTTGGTGGTAAAATAGCAGCGGATATAAATTGCATGTCTGCATTGCTTTGGCCTTTAGGGATTGCATGTGACCTTTTGTTAATCTTGCTGAGCCAAGCAATTTTATCCAGCCCGCAAAGCATCAAAAACAATAATATGCCTATGAGACTATTTGTGTAAGGTCATTTGAGGATAGATTGTCTACTGGTAAACACTTCAAAATATCCCCCACAAAAAACACACTCCTTATTTGCATTTCTAGTTCAGAGTAGATAATATAATAACCACCAGTAAATAAAAATCTCTTCTTAGAAAGGTGTTGAGAAGCACAGTTCAAATGGCTACCATCACTACTTCTCCACCAACGGAAAAAGTGACTAAATTGTCCTCGCCTGTTTTCATTCTTCCTCTCGTACTCTATCAGCTGTGTTGACGAGTTGCTGGCTACTGGCAGTGCCTCTGGCTGTCAGCCCTCCCCTCCAGTCTTTAGTGCTTTGTCACCCACTCGGCATTGTGGCACCTTGGGAGTGCAGAACCGATGTGGTGTCACGACTAATGGCAATGTAAACCTATGGCTGCCTGGCCACACACACACCACCTAATCCCTCTGGAGTGAATCACCTTCCTCTTACCATCGATTGCAGGTATTTCTAAAAATGTTACTCAATACAAACACTCCGAGTCCTCTTGGCCTCTCGGAATAGTGCATGCATGCACAAGTGTATAAGTGTATACATATGGTGTGTGTTTGCGTGCGTGCGTGCGTAGGTATGTGCGTGCAAGCGTATGTATGTGAGTGAGTGAATGTGTAAGGTACTGTAGATGTGTTTTTATTGTGTGCATTAATTGTGTCCTTAGTTACTCCAGAAGGTCCAAAAGATCGTTTTTTCAATCGCATTGGTGCCATTTCCACAAGCGTGTGGGGATTTAAAAAAAACTCTAAGTACAAAACTCATAACTGGTAACACTTGTAACGCTGCAAGTCTTATATTCAGATCAGTGTTCAACACCATAGTTCCCTCCAAGCTCATCACTCAGCTAAAGAACCTGGGACTGAACACTTCCCCAGGTGGTGAGGGTAGGCAACAACACATGCGCAACGCTGAACCTCAACACGGGGATCCCTCAGGGGTGCGTGCTAAGTCCCCTCCTGTGCTCCCTGTTCACTCATGACTGCACGGCCAGGCAAGACTCCAGCACCATCATTAAGTTTGCCGATGACACAACAGTGGTAGGCCTGATCACTGACAACAATGAGACAGCCTGTAGGGAGGAGGTCAGAGACCTGACCATGTGGTGCAAGGACAACAACCTCTCAACAACCTGCATTCCAGGTTACTACCTTGTGAAGCTGCTTGAGAGAATGCCAAGAGTTTGCAAATCTGTCATCAGGGCAAAGGGTGGCTACTTTGAAGAATCTAAAGTATTAAATATATTTAGATATGTTTAACACTTTGTTGGTTACTACATGATTCCATATGTGTTATTTCATAGTTTTGATGTCTTCACTATTATTCTACAATGTAGAAAATAGTACAAATAAAGAAAAACCCTTGAATGAGTAGGCGTGTCCAAACTTTTGACTGGTACTGTAAATACATGATATACTACTAGTGGTCGTGACTTTCCTTTCATTGATCTGATGACTGTTATTATCGAATCAACTAGCTATGTTTAATTGTTACCTGATTTAAATGAATCATGTAACAATTAACTCATTAGGACTTTGGGGCACCACAAGAGCAGTTGTTCAGAGTTACCATCTCCTGAATTAAACTCTGAAGATCTTTATCTTTCACATCCATAAAAGTCAATGTATTAATCATAAATTCTTATATCATCATTCTGAACAGTCGTAACCTCCCGCATCTGCAAAAACTCTAGCCTTTATGTTTCAGTACTACACAAATTGGTTTAATTATTTACTAGCTAACTAAATGATAGAGGATAACATACAAACTTAATACATTAGGAAAAGGTCCCTAGTGGACTGACGTTGTGGCTTTTTACAAAAAGAGATGGAAAGGGAAGCAGAGAGAGAGAGAAAAAGAGACACTTATCGTTGATACATATTAGAAACTATTCTCAAAGTAATCATATACTTTACACACAAACCGCCGCCTGTTTAGAGTAAGAAATCATGAATGCATTGTGGCAGACCAGGGGGTTTGGTCAAGACGTTTACATAGATCAGACACGGACAGAGTAGGATTAGCTCGGTTTCAAGGATGTTTATTTAAATAATAAGTCAAAGAGAAAAGGATAGGTCCTTGAGACCCTCTCCGGGATACCGTCTTCTGGGCTCTGGATCTTGCTGTATCCTGTCGGGATCAAAACTGCACTCACTCCTGTTACCTCTGTAACCGTCTCCAACTATACAGGAGTCCTTTCTCCTCTCTACCTGTGTGCTGCCCTTTTGGCAGCTTTATGGGCCTTGCACAGCTGGTGAACAATCAGCCCTTGATTACTCATCAACTCCGAATTAACCCCAATTAGTCCTGGCCCGGAGAACCGGTCGAGACCTGGCACGTCCAGCAGATGGAGTCATCGCCTCGCGATGTATACACCGTCTGTCACCAGGCCTCGATGTGTCTCCCCCTGGTGGCTAACCTGCTGAACGCCACAGTATTTATGTGTCAATGACTTGATCCGCTGCTGGGCCTTTTCACGGCATGCTTGTAAGGCTCTGATTGTCCAAAAGGGGTCTCCCCTTTCCTGTCTTCTACTGTTGTTCACTCTGGACGATGCTCCTTTGAAGATAGGCTAGCCAGCAGTGTTGATGGTTCCCATTGGGTGATGAGAGTACCGTACTACAGTGATTTGAGAAGAGTAGTAGAGTGGTCCCACTTAAATTCACTTTTCTAGATACTTTTCTTAGGACAGCTAATCAGCTGTACCAGTGATTGTCTGAATGGTGAGCTTCTCACCTTTTCCTCGTGTTGATTTTCAGAGTTCATGCACTTTGGTAGAACGGGACGGTTCCATTGGGCTGATACTCTCTCTGACCTCACTGGGCGTGGCTACTTACTGTGCAAAGTTTATAGGAGACAAATTATCTCATGGCTCTTAAAATCCCTATCTTAACAAGAAACGTTCATATTTGTTCATATTTCAAATACAACGTTAAAGCTGGAGACTTCGTACATGTAGAGTATTTACTTTTCAAGTTACAGTATTTCCTTTAACACTTTTAAGGACATCACAAAATAAAAAACAATATGACATTAGTTTTCTATAGCTCACCACTGACCATTCCCCACGTTCTCTGTTAGGAATATTTTCCAGTATTCGATTTAGAACATTTTAGAGTTTTGGCGGGAAACCTCTGTGTAGACAAAGCACATCCCTCTTTGACATTTGGAGAGGGATGTTCTCTCTCTCCTTGAATTTACAACAGGCTGTGAACTGTCAACCCCCCAGCAGCTCTCTCCTCCCCTCTGTGGGTGAGAGAGGGTCTGGTTACTGTCATCCATTGCCAAGCTGATCTGACCCATTCGGATCCTCACAGGACAGCCATGCACCTACTATATATTTTTCTAAATTATGTAGAGCTCACAAGGCCTCTTAATGATGTGAAGCCTGAGGAATTTGCCTCTTCTGCCTAATGGTAAGTCCACCACAATGCAGTGAAGTTTTTCTGCAAGACTTGATACATTGTGACATAGCCTACAGAGAACTGACCCACATGCAAATGAGATTCTGCACCATAGAACTTAGGTCTATTTACTCTCTCTCTTCCTAGAGCAAGCCTCAGGGCTAATTGCTGTCAACTCAAGTTCTCATAAACAAACTATTATGGTGGTCAATGGAGCGTTTATGAAATGGTCTGACATGCTCTCCAATAATCTGAGATGCTTTCTCTTCTAAACTGAGACTCATTGAGAGTTGATTTTATTTAGGCTTTTCCAATTACACCAAACTAATTTAATTTGGAGGTAACATTCAGTTGTGCATCTCTAATAAAGTATGAATAAATACTTTTTCATTTCACAGTTTATATATACCGTACTTTGGCTCCTCGATTCAAATGTATTTATAACAATGCTTGTCTAGATAGGGACATGTCTGTGTCAAAAGACCATAATGCAGAATCCAAATTAAAGAACAACTTTTTCTTTATATTTCTCTTCATTTCATTTGTCTTATGGATTCCAATTTATTCATAACTATGCTTGTCTCTCTAGGCCTATGTTTGTGTCAAGAGGCCATATGCAGAGGGATTGTGGGTAGAACCGTGTATTTGTGTTCCCATCAATTATGGATGGGAAAATGGGCAGTGTAGGTGTGTTATCAGATCATGGTGCTCTTCCGCAGGGTATTACAGTGTTTCCCTGCATACTTAAAAACATAACACACGTAAACAAAACCTGTGGAACACCTTACACCCACATCTTTCCTGGTGAAGCACGTAGGATCAACTTTCAGTATGTGACAGGGCAGACGTTTTCTTAAACTTAGCAAAAGTTTGACAAATATTTTTTTATTTCCCTCTGGAATGAAATCTAGAATCCTTAGTTGCTACATACACTTTTGGACTCATAAATGAATGATATAACCCTGAAATATACGCTTTTTGGTTGTTGTGTAAATACACTGTATAGCCTCAAAACATGGTTAAAACTTAAATGTTGATTTCATGTATGGTCAGTCCTTGCATCCATTACTGTGTCTATTAACTTCAGAATGGTTACAGTTCTCCAGGCCCATCCCTCAGCTTTTTATAAAAAGCAGAGGTGGGGTGCTCGCTTTGTTATTACTTCAACTGCGGATTCCAGCTTTAAAAAAATAATTTAAAAATCTGTGGAACACCTCACACCCACAGCTTTCCTGTTAAGTTACTAGTTAGCATCAACTTTCAGTCTGACAACATAAAGGTTCTATGAACTTCCTGATAAATGTGCAAGACGTAGGTGTTTTTTGAATGCTCAATATGCCGACTGAATGCATAGCTAACATAGCTGAATGTGAATTGATAAGACATTTGTATTAAATCATCTGCTATGCTCGTGTCTTGTAGGCTACGAGCATGACAGGCAGGCAGGCGGGCAGGCGGGCGGGCAGGCAGGCAGGCAGGCAGGCGGGCGGGCGGGCGTATATACACACAGCAGAGGTAGAGGATTATTCAGATGTCCAGGTGTTAGTCAAACAGAGCTCTGCAATCAATCTGTTGTAGAAGGCTCGGTTTCAGTCCGGACCAAGGAGGAAGGTGGCATTCGGTGTAAAGTATTAGACCCAGCGCCTTCTCCTTCTTTAACACAGTACATTTGGATGGTCAAAACGTCAATATATGGTTAATTGAGAAAACATTCAGATAACGTTTGCTCCAGGGTTACGGCTCAAACTGTTTTTTTTTAATAGCTCTATGCAGCTGTGTTAATTCTCTGTATCATTTCGCAATGCTCAACATTTTTTCATTGATGAAGGTGAACTCATAGTCATCAGGAAAATAATAATCAACCTTTAACACAGTTATTAAGTAGAAACATGACAACTAGTCGTGCTTTATTCACATACACTGTTGAATAGTTGTTTATAGCCAAAGCCTAAGGGCTTTTCATACGGCCCGAGCCGAGCCAAACCATAGTTGCTGGAACCGTGCTGAAAAGGACAATGTGAAAAGACTATCCAAGTCAACACAGTTTTGTTCAGGTTGGCATGATAGTGTGAAAGGGGTAATAGTTGATGCCATTGGCTGCATGTTTGAACTGCACTCTTTCTTGACATATACTACAGAATCTATTATTCAATTATGAGTGATGTTCTTTCTGGACATTGTCCTATGTGTGTAATTGCTGGGGAAAAAATAGCCCTCTTCCTGATATACTCAGGGAACGTCCTCCTCCACAGCCACAATCAAGACTAATGGACTACCCAGAAAACAAGGGATGACCTAAGGACATTAAATCAAATCAAAGTTGATTTTTTCACGTGCACCAAATACAACAGGTAGACAATAAGAGTAGACCTTACAGTGAAATGCTTACTTACAGGCTCTAACCAACAGTGCAATTTTTCAGTAAAAAAAGGTATTAGGTGAACAATAGATAAGAAATAAAAACAACAGTAAAAAAGACAGTGAAAAATAACAGTAGGGAGGCTATATACAGGCACCGGTTAGTCGGGCTGATTGAGGTAGTATGTACATGTAGGTATGGTTAAAGTGACTATGCATATACAGTGGGGCAAAAAAGTATTTAGTCAGCCACCAATTGTGCAAGTTCTCCCACTTAAAAAGTTGAGAGAGGCCTGTAATTTTCATCATAGGTACACTTCAACTATGACAGACAAAATGAGAGACAAAAATCCAGAAAATCACATTGTAGGATTTTTAATGAATTTATTTGCAAATTATGGTGAATGGGGCCATGTATCGTGAGATTTTGAGTGAAAACCTCCTTCCATCAGCAAGGGCATTGAAGATGAAACGTGGCTGGGTCTTTCAGAATGACAATGATCCCAAACACAACGAATGAGTGGCTTTGTAAGAAGCATGTCAAGGTCCTGGAGTGGCCTAGCCAGTCTCCAGATCTCAACCCCATAGAACATCTTTGGAGGGAGTTGAAAGTCTGTGTTGCCCAGCAACAGCCCCAAAACATCACTGCTCTAGAGGAGATCTGCATGGAGGAATGGGCCAAAATACCAGCAACAGTGTGTGAAAACCTTGTGAAGACTTACAGAAAACGTTTGACCTCTGTCATTGCCAACAAAGGGTATATAACAAACTATTGAGAAACTTTTTCTATTGACCAAATACTTATTTTCCACCATAATTTGCAAATAAATTCATTAAAAATCCTACAATGTGATTTTCTGGACTTTTTTTCTCATTTTGTCTGTCATAGTTGAAGTGTACCTATGATGAAAAACACAGGCCTCTCTCATCTTTTTAAGTGGGAGAACTTGCACAATTGGTGGCTGACTAAATACTTTTTCCCCACTGTATGCAAATTGCCATCATACAAACTGAGGCAGCAGACTTTGTGAAAATTAATATTTGTGTCATTCTCAAAACTTTTGGCCACGACTGTATATCTCACTAGGTAGGGTTTTTCAACCTCCATATATCCACTAGTTCTAATGTATCCATAATCTTTGTGATCCCCTTAAGTGCTTGAGGGTGATAGTTTGTAGAATGATTTCCTTCACAATCCATTGAGGTACCTAAAACCACATTATAATCTCCCACCATAATAATAGATTATTTCGTTGCTTGTGAGGTCAATAGATTATTATATATATTTTCGAAAAGTGTGGATCATCATTATTTGGCCCATATAGATGAATTAGCCAGATCTGTTTTTGGTCCAGTAGCATATTTAAAATGATCCATCTTCCTTGAGGATCTGTTTGCACAGTTTGCACAATCGGATCAAAATGTGTATTAATTAGTATAATCACCCCTTTTGAGTTTCTTTGCCCGTGACAAAAATATATTTCTCCACCCCAGTCCTTTTCCACCCAACCTCATCTATATTTGTAGAATGAGTTTCCTGTAAACAATAGATTATTATATTATTTATCTTTTACCCATGTAAAAATGTTTCTTCTTTTTTTATGATCTGCTAAGCCATTACAATTATAACTTGCTACACTTATTTCCCCACTTACCATAATGATACCCAATTATGGTGCTTTTATACTTACCACTAAAAGCACCATAATCATTAAGTGTCCATATAGCTGTGTTTTCCTAATATTCCACCCACTAAAACCTCCCCCCATGTCTAGGTCTGTTGTCACTAAGACCATCAGACCATCTCCCTGACTCATGAGTCACCTTTGCATCCTAAGGCAAACCCTTGGCCACAACTGGCGTTGGCCAGAGAGAAATATGGGCAGTCCCATGATAACATAATTATCTATGAGGATGCCTAAGAAAACGAACCAAATAACATGGAAAACAGTCAGAAAATAAATAAATAGTAACAATAATATATCATATTAATATAAATAACAACAGCACAATCTTATACATGCATGCTGATATTTTAAGGTCTTAGCAAGGCTATAAGCATGTCAGCCCAGCCTGCTCAGTTCATTGGATTCAATTGTTCGTAAAAAAGAAAAAGGAACAAAGAAGAGAAAACAACCTAAAGATATCGCAAGACCAGTCCTTTTTTTCATGTCCATTACATGCAAGACATATTTCATGTAGTCCTCATTATATCCTGTTGTATTCCGACAAAAAAAAGGAAGAAGGAAAAAGGAACATAGATTCTAACGGACGCTAATGACTGCAAGTAAAAATGTGTCTTCAGCATCACATTATATATCCTGTTGTATCGTGCCATGGCTGTGCCAGAGCCGACCGCAAGCCAACCCCGGGCACTCCCTTATGGGAAGGCATACTCAAGTTCAACTCGCAATCGATTCCGACACAGCCACTGCACAACAGCCAAGAACACATGCAGTTACAGACAATCCAGAGCGAGTAAACCTGTAAAACCAACCCTCTCTCCAACCTACACATTATGTTTTTTTATGACAGGGCCGTTGCTCTATCACCTCGGCTGTTTTACACCTAGGCCTCTATCATTAGGATCAAGAATATAAAAGGTAGCATAAATAGCTTATATAGAAATGTATAATATACCTTTCTCTCGCTTAGAGAAGTGCTTCCATAAGCCAATTATTGTATTAGTTTTACCGTTAACTTTAATCATTTTATCCCAGTGTTAACCAGCCCGCACACACTGGAGACAACAACCCTGTTGACAATACCTAATCCATCCATTTGCCGGTGTGTATCGGAAGAATAATCATCCTTTACATTATTGTTCAATTGCGAAGCATTTAATTAAACAACCACATTTTCTCTGATTTTGAGGCTGAGCAAGACCTTCGATAAATTAGTATACTATGCGGAAATACTTGGTTTATATAATCTGGCCATTTATTTTTCGCTAAGCAAACAAGGGGTAGCATATGCTTTTTTCACACGTCTCTATAACAAGGGTTAAGCCTATATCCTCATATACCCCCTTAATTCAAACCCTGCTTTTAACCATAAGACATCTCTACAGAAATGTATAGCCTAAGGACTACATGGTGACAGTGATAGTGTCTGTTAAACTGGTAAACTGGGAACTCTGGGGGGAAAAACGAGGTAGAATCATGACATCAGTGATTTTCAGGTCAGAGAAAGATGCACGAGTTTCTGAACTGGAATTCCGAGTTGGATGAACGTTCAAAAAAAATCCCAGTCTGAGCTCGTTTTTTCCAAGTTCCCAGTTGTCTTGAACACACTGAAGTCGGAAGTCAGAGATTGAGTTGTTTTGAATGCGCCACTAGAGACCAAGGCTATCTCCAACGAAGAAGCCCTTGTGTCCATACTGACTTGAGAAACAGGCATATCTACACGGTAATGGTGGCTGGCTGCAAATCAATTAGCCTAATAATTTTGTACTGAGGTCATATGCCTATTTTACCTAAATCGACAAATGAAATTGATTAGATTACCTTGGCAATGAAAAATATTGTTTACAAAATCATGTACATCAAATCAAATCATCAAATCAAATTTTATTTGTCACATACACATGGTTAGCAGATGTTAATGCGAGTGTAGCGAAATGCTTGTGCTTCTAGTTCCGACAATGCAGTGATAACCAACAAGTAATCTAACTAACAATTCCAAAACTACTGTCTTATACACAGTGTAAGGGGATAAGGAATATGTACATAAGGATATATGAATGAGTGATGGTACAGAGCAGCATACAGTAGATGGTATCGAGTACAGTATATACATATGAGATGAGTATGTAGACAAAGTAAACAAAGTGGCATAGTTAAAGTGGCTAGTGACATAAGAATGCAGTCGATGATCTAGAGTACAGTATATACATATGCATATGAGATGAATAATGTAGGGTAAGTAACATTATATAAGGTAGCATTGTTTAAAGTGGCTAGTGATATATTTACATCATTTCCCATCAATTCCCATTATTAAAGTGGCTGGAGTTGGGTCAGTGTCAATGACAGTGTGTTGGCAGCAGCCACTCAATGTTAGTGATTGCTGTTTAACAGTCTGATGGCCTTGAGATAGAAGCTGTTTTTCAGTCTCTCGGTCCCAGCTTTGATGCACCTGTACTGACCTCGCCTTCTGGATGATAGCCGGGTGAACAGGCAGTGGTTCGGGTGGTTGATGTCCTTGATGATCTTTATGGCCTTCCTGTAACATCGGGTGGTGTAGGTGTCCTGGAGGGCAGGTAGTTTGCCCCCGGTGATGCTTTGTGCAGACCTCACTACCCTCTGGAGAGCCTTACGGTTGAGGGCGGAGCAGTTGCCGTACCAGGCGGTGATACAGCCCGCCAGGATGCTCTCGATTGTGCATCTGTAGAAGTTTGTGAGTGCTTTTGGTGACAAGCCGAATTTCTTCAGCCTCCTGAGGTTGAAGAGGCGCTGCTGCGCCTTCTTCACGACGCTGTCAGTGTGAGTGGACCAATTCAGTTTGTCTGTGATGTGTATGCCGAGGAACTTAAAACTTGCTACCCTCTCCACTACTGATCCATCGATGTGGATAGGGGGGTGTTCCCTCTGCTGTTTCCTGAAGTCCACAATCATCTCCTTAGTTTTGTTGACGTTGAGTGTGAGGTTATTTTCCTGACACCACACTCCGAGGGCCCTCACCTCCTCCCTGTAGGCCGTCTCGTCGTTGTTGGTAATCAAGCCTACCACTGTTGTGTCGTCCGCAAACTTGATGATTGAGTTGGAGGCGTGCATGGCCACGCAGTCGTGGGTGAACAGGGAGTACAGGAGAGGGCTCAGAACGCACCCTTGTGGGGCCCGCGTGTTGAGGATCAGCGGGGAGATGTTGTTGCCTACCCTCACCACCTGTGGGCGGCCCGTCAGGAAGTCCAGTACCCAGTTGCACAGGGCGGGGTCGAGACCCAGGGTCTCGAGCTTGATGACGAGCTTGGAGGGTACTATGGTATTGAATGCCGAGCTGTAGTCGATGAACAGCATTCTCACATAGGTATTCCTCTTGTCCAGGTGGGTTAGGGCAGTGTGCAGTGTGGTTGAGATTGCATCGTCTGTGGACCTATTTGGGCGGTAAGCAAATTGGAGTGGGTCTAGGGTGTCAGGTAGGGTGGAGGTGATATGGTCCTTGACTAGTCTCTCAAAGCACTTCATGATGACGGAAGTGAGTGCTACGGGCGGTAGTCGTTTAGCTCAGTTACCTTAGCTTTCTTGGGAACAGGAACAATGGTGGCCCTCTTGAAGCATGTGGGAACAGCAGACTGGTATAGGGATTGATTGAATATGTCCGTAAACACACCGGCCAGCTGGTCTGCGCATGCTCTGAGGGCGCGGCTGGGGATGCCGTCTGGGCCTGCAGCCTTGCGAGGGTTAACACGTTTAAATGTCTTACTCACCTCGGCTGCAGTGAAGGAGAGACCGCATGTTTTCGTTGCAGGCCGTGTCAGTGGCACTGTATTGTCCTCAAAGCGGGCAAAAAGTGATTTAGTCTGCCTGGGAGCAAGACATCCTGGTCCGTGACTGGGCTGGGTTTCTTCTTGTAGTCCGTGATTGACTGTAGACCCTGCCACATGCCTCTTGTGTCTGAGCCATTGAATTGAGATTCACTTTGTCTCTGTACTGACGCTTAGCTTGTTTAATAGCCTTGCGGAGGGAATAGCTGCATTGTTTATATTCGGACATATTACCAGACACCTTGCCCTGATTAAAAGCAGTGGTTCGCGCTTTCAGTTTCACGCGAATGCTGCCATCAATCCACGGTTTCTGGTTTGGGAATGTTTTTATCGTTGCTATGGGAACGACATATTCGACGCACGTTCTAATGAACTCGCACACCGAATCAGCGTATTCGTCAATATTTCCATCTGACGCAATACGAATCATGTCCCAGTCCACGTGATGGAAGCAGTCTTGGAGTGTGGAGTCAGCTTGGTCTGACCAGCGTTGGACAGATCTCAGCGTGGGAGCCTCTTGTTTTAGTTTCTGCCTGTAGGCAGGGATCAGCAAAATGGAGTCGTGGTCAGCTTTTCCGAAAGGGGGGCGGGGCAGGGCCTTATATGCGTCGCGGAAGTTAGAGTAACAATGATCCAAGGTTTTACCACCCCTGGTTGCGCAATCGATATGCTGGTAAAATTTAGGGAGTCTTGTTTTCAGATTAGCTTTGTTAAAATCCCCAGCTACAATGAATGCAGCCTCCGGATAAATGGTTTCCAGTTTGCAAAGAGTTAAATAATAGTTAAATAAATGTAGACGTTTTTAAGGCATTCATGGTGAGATCTTTCAGAATAAACTTACAAGCAAACTGACATGTGACGTGTCAGTGCCATGAACACTACGTCTACATGACGTGTGCGTGTCACGTGACATGAACGTGCCGTGAACTTGTCGGCCGTTTGGTGCCTTAGAAAAAAACTTGTCTCCATTGACAGTCCATGTTAATTCGTAATGGTATTTTATGGTGCTAGGAAGACGTTAGGTGACTTGGTGAAAGGTATCAGTAGCTTCACAAGGCTTAATTCTGGTCTGAATCACCCCCCATAGCCTACATCAGACTTTGGCACATCACCCAACCCAACACGCCTTTTACTATATTGTCAGAAGCATCATCAGACCTCGGTCGTGACCTATTTAATTATTCTCTTTCAGTGCCCTGGAAACCAAGCTGAAAATGCTGAACATTGAAGATGGCATCGTACTACACAAATACTGTACATTAGGAAAAAATTGTTGATCTGATCAGAAATACTGTTCTCACAACCTTAATCTCCTAATTATGTCATTGCTGTATTTTGTTTACATTTTGAAATATATTGCGCAATAAGCTCCAATGTTTTTACCAGTCCATCCAGGATCAAGTCCGATAACGAGCCAGAGAAATTTAGAAGACTTCGACCCACATTTTCAGAAAATATCTGCCTACTTTTCAACCAACCAAATCAAATAATTCTGTCCGCCTTCCATCTTTATCACCTTTCACATTGCCTATTCCATGATATGGGAGGATCCAATGAGCAACACCGCAGCTTTTGAGCAACACTGGAGCTGATCATTCATCACGTATGCTATATACAGTGCATTCAGAAAGTATTCAGACCCCTACCCTTTTTCCATATTTTGTTACGTTACAGCCATATTCTAAAATGGATTAAATACAAACAAAACCTCAGCAATATTAACACAAAACCCCATAATGACGAAGCAAAAACAGTTTTTAGAAATGTTTGCAAATTTAATAAAAATAAAAAACAGAACTACCTTATTTACATAAGTATTCAGACCCTTTGCTATGAGACTCGAAATTAAGCTCAGGTGCATCCTGTTTCCATTGATCATCCTTGAGATGTTTCTACAACTTGATTGGAGTCCACCTGTGGCTAATTCAATTAATTGGACATGATTTGGAAAGGCATACACCTGTCTATATAAGGTCCCACAGCTGACAGGGCATGTCAGAGCAAAACCCAAGCCATGAGGTTAAAGGAATTGTCCGTGGAGCTCCGAGACAGGATTGTGTCGAGGCACAGATCTGGGAAAGGGTACCAAAAAATGTATGCAGCATTGAAGGTCCCCAAGAAAACAGTGGCCTCCATCATTCTTAACCTCTCTTGGGTAGGGGGCAGTATTTTCACCTCTGGATGAAAAGCGTGCCCAAAGTAAACTGCCTGTTACTCAAGCTAGGATATGCATATTATTGGTAGATTTGGATAGAAAACACTGTAAGGTTTCTAAAACTGTTAAAATAATGTCTATGAGTATAACAGACCTGATATGGCAGGCGAAACCCCGACAAACCATCCAGGGGGAAAACAATTGAGGTCATAGGATTTGACCCTTATCATTAGGATCCTGGTTGCAGTTCCTATGGCTTCTACTAGATGTCAACAGTCTTTAGAAATGTTTCGATGTAGTTCGATGGAGAAGTAGTGCTATTCATTGTAAGTGTCACTCCAGGTGGACTCTACTGTTTTGATGCACATGAACTGGAGCGCATTTCACCCTGTTTTTATCTGGTATTGGAAACAGTTTATTCCGTCTTAAATTTTATCAATTATTTACGTTTTAGGGTACCTGAGTTTGGATTCGGAACGTTGTTTGAAATGTTTGGACCAAGTTTACAGGTAACTTATTAGATACTTTGTAAGCATGTTGGGCGAGTTGAAAGCTGTGTATTTCTGAATCAAACACGCCAAATAAATGGACATTTGTGGGACATAAAGAAGGACATTATCGAACAAAAATACCATTTGTGATGTTTCTGGGACATTTTGGAGTGCCAACAGAAGAAGATATTCAAAGGTAAGGCATTCATTATATTGCTATTTCTGACTTTTGTGGCGAACCTGCTTGGTTGAAATATGATTTTCATGTGTTTGTATGCGGGGGGCTATCCTCAGATAATTGCATGGTTTGCTTTTGCCGTAAAGCCTTTTTGAAATCTGACACAGCGGCTGGATTAACAAGAAGTTAAGATTTATTTTGATGTATAACACATATATTTTCAAGAATGTTAAATATTTGAATTACGTATTTATGAATTTCGTGCTCTGCAATTTCACTGGATGTTGGCCAGGTGGGACGCTACCATCCCACAGTAAGTTTTAAGAACACATTCTTAATTACAATTACGGAATACCCCAGCCAAACCCTAACAACGCTGGGACAATTGTGCATCACCCTATGGGACTCCCAATCGCAGCCAGTTGTGATACAGCCTGGAATCGAACCAGGGTCTGTAGTGATGCCCCTAGCACTGAGATGCGGTGCCTTAGACCGCTGCGCCACTCGGGACATCACTGATACTCAATGGGAGGTTCCAGCACTGACTGATCACAGCTACGTGTCAAGAGAACCAGTCAACAAGCCCACCTGCCACAAAAAAAACAATGTGGCGGTGAAGAGCCATTGACACACACCATCCTGAAGAATGACACTAGCTCAGTGTTGTATACTGGCCTTCCTCTTAGTGTTTTCTTTGACCATGTAGCGTTTCTGCAATAATTCTACACACAGCTAACTTCAAAACGCATATCACTGATCAAATACTGATAACCTTGATGAAGCTCAAGCTGCATCTACTCCAGGGTGATCTTGCTGAATGCTTTGCTGTGTCCCAGGGGGTAGGGAGCAGAATCCTTTCCTACTGGATTGGAGACAATCCAGAACACAATGCCTCAGTGCTTCAAAGAGAAGTTCCCCAACACCCCTTACGTCATCGACTGCTCTGAAACCACTCTTCAGAAAGCACAAAATCTCGATTCCAGAGGGGAGTCATACAGCTACTATTATTCAAGCAATACACTCAAGTATTTTGTTGCCATTGCTCCATGTGGTCTCATTATGTTCATTTCTCCTGCATATGAAGGCAGATGCACTAACAAGTTCATCACCAAAGCTCTGGCTTCCTGGAATACCTTAGGCCTGGCGGTGAAGTTACTGCAGACAGGGGCTTCTCCATCCGAGATCTTCCTTTAGAGAGAAAGGTAAAACCTTGCCATACCAGCCTTCACTCAGAAAGGAGACCAGCTGTCTGACGAGGATGTCACAAGCATGAGAGGAATAGCTCATGTACGTGTATACATGTTGAGAGAGTTATCAGACGAATCGAGGTGTTCAAAATCCTCATCCAGACTGTTCCCATCAACCTGACGCACAAAATGGACAAAGTCCTTCAAATCTGTGCAGCACTTGTTAACATGCAGGGTGAGATCCTCCATGAGGATGCCAAGTGAGCAGTGAGAATGTCAATACATATGAAGTGTAACTTTATACACTATAATTTCAACCACATGAGATAGTGTGTATATATAGTTTCCTATTTAATCTGAATTATTTCAATGTGATAGTGTGTAGATTGACGAGGGGGGAAAAATGTAATCCATTTTAGAATAAGACTAACGTTTTTAAAAAATGTGAAAAAGGTCTGTGGTCTGAATACTTTCTGAATGCACTGTACTTATCATCCAAATCAAGTTTGATTGGTCACATACGTGTTTAGCAGATGTTATTGTAGCGAAATGCTTGTGTTTCTGACAGGGCAGTAATTGTCACATCTGCTCCTGCTACACCCCCTAGTGAACATCCAGTGTCTCCTTGACCTGCAGCCATTCCCCCAGTTCGCTCCCTCTCCCTCTTCTTCTCTCGCTGTGTGTGTGATTGTATGGTTGGAGACAGGTGTGCTGGAGTCAGAGCAGTTCCCCACCAGCTGCAACCCACTCCATAATCAAGACCTCTACAAATACTCTGTCCTGCCACTTCCACTGCCAGAAGGTAATCTCCGATCAGTCAGTCATGCTTCGAGCTATTTGTTATTTAAGATCCTGTATCCTGCTGTGGGGAACACCATAATACCCTCAAAGCTCATCATTAAGCTAAGGAACCTGGGAATTAACACCTCCCTCTGCAACTGGATCCTGGACTTCCTGACGGGCTGCCCCCAGGTGGTGAGGGTAGGTAGCAACACATCGGTCACGCTGATCCTCATCACTGGAGCTCCCCAGGGGTGCTTGCTCAGTCCCCTCCTGTACTCCCTGTTCACCCACGACTGCATGGCCAGGCACGACTCCAACAAGATCATTAAGTTTGCAGACGACACAACAGTCTGATCACCGACAACGACGAGACAGCCTATAGGGAGGAGGTCAGAGACCTGGCCGGGTGGTGCCAGAATAACAACCTATCCCTCAATGTAACCAAGACTAAGGAGATGATTGTGGACTACAGGAAAAGGAGCACCGAGCACGCCCCATTCTCATCGATGGGGCTGTAGTGTAGCAGGTTGAGAGCTTCAAGTTCCTTGGTGTCCACATCAACAACAAACTAGAATGGTCCAAACACACCAAGACAGTCGTGAAGAGGGCACAACAAAGCCTATTCCCCCTCAGGAAACTAAAAAGATTTGGCATGGGTCCTGAGATCCTCAAAAGGTTCTACAGCAGCAACATCGAGAGCATCCTGACCGGTTGCATCACTGCCTGGTACGGAAATTGCTCGGCCTCTTACCTCAAGGCACTACAGAGGGTAGTGCGTACGGCCCAGTACATCACTGGGGCTAAACTGCCTGCCATCCAGGACCTCTACACCAGGCGGTGTCAGAGGAAGGCCCTAAAAATTGTCAAAGACCCCAGCCACCCCAGTCATAGACTGTTCTCTATACTTCCACATGGCAAGCGGTACCGGAGTGCAGAGTCTAGGACAAAAAGGCTTCTCAACAGTTTTTACCCCCAAGCCATAAGACTCCTGAACAAGTAACCAAATGGTTACCCAGACTATTTGCATTTTACGCTGCTGCTACTCTCTGTTTATCACATATGCATAGTCACTTTAACTATACATTCATGTACATACTACCTCAATTGGCCCGACCAACCAGTGCTCCCGCACATTGGCTAACCGGGCTATCTGAATTGTGTCCCACCATCCGCCAACCCCTCTTTTTACACTACTACTATCGGTTAGAGACTGACTCTGGTTCCTGTTCCACCTCTCACCACCCTGCTACCCTGTTCTGAATTCAACTCATCATCACTCCCTTGGATTCCCCTCCTGACCTGTTTACCCTGTCCCAACCCAGCTCACTTCAACCTCAGCCTCCACATCTGGTTTCCTACAACTCACCCAAGCTTCGCTGGATCTGCACTTCATCTCTTCCTGTGTTACAATAAATATATTGGTTCATTCATCCCTGTTTCCTGGTCTGAGTCTGCTCTTGGGTTCCCCTGTGCTGCCGAGGGAGCAGTGAAATGTAACTTTATACATTCATTTCAACCACATGAGATGCTGTGTATATAGTTTCCTATTTAATCTAAATCAGTTTAACGTTCCTACATTAGAAATGTACTGTAACGTTGCCTGTTCCTGATAATTACAGGCATCCAATAGATGCTGCTATGCCTTCTTCAATCTATTTAAAGTATATTTTCTTCAACACCAAACAGTCCAACAGGCCAAGAGGGAAGACAACTGTTTTCAAGTGCCACTGTTTTCTTAATTTGTGCCCTTGAAAACCAAACCCAGAATCAAACTGAAAACACATTTGAGACCCTTAGACATGCCTCCTCGTACTTCATTTCAAAATGTTAAGTATCAAAGATACTATGTCATAGTTTTTTTGTTCACACCATCATTTGCCAAGTGCAAGTGAAATACGGTATCCTTAGATAAATTTACAAAGTGCCATATGAAAAGAAAGCTATACAAGGTACAACACAAATATTCATAATACATATGTATGAAGAGAGCTGTACAAGGCAAAAAAATTATACAAAATAAATATTATGCAAATAGAGTCCGGTAAATTTGCATATGAAGAGAACTGTGCAAGAGTTATGCTTAGATAAGGTAGCGTGGACAGAGGGCTATTTAAAAACAGAGATGTATTAGGCCTCTAAATTAACATATTTGGAGCACAGAGTCAGTCTGCCTGACTGGAACTCATCTACTATCTTTGGCAGCATATGTGTGAAATAGAATGCCTTCAGTTTAGGGATATCAGCACAGAACTTCACATCAAAAGGCACATCAATAACAACCTGCTTGGATGGAGCCCAGACAAACAGTTTGCATCTCTCCAGTCTTGTGAAGAACATGCCCATTTTTCACCAGCATTTAGTACAGACAGGCTCCATTAGGTTGCAGCTGAGGAACCCCATCTACCAGCTTCACAGCAGTGAGTTTGCCAGAGAACAGTTCAGTCAGAGACACACTTCTTACTCAGAACAGGACATTTGATTTCTAGAAGTTATTGAGAGTTCAACACTACATCTGGGCTTGTATAAAGCCATGGCCCCTTGACACTCACTACTGTGCCTCTTCTCTCCAGACTAAACCCACAGCTCTCCATCCATGTGTAGACCACCTGATCTTCTCCTTGCCATATGTGGTTGCAGAGTTCCCATGGAACCTGGGGAAGAGATGCTCCTGCACAAAATTGTCTGGATTTGTTGAGGTGCTTCATTGCTGAGCTAGCAGTGATCCAAAGTTTACGTGTGTCCTACCACGCATGGGAGGCACTCTGTGCTTTAGTGACCTTCTCCAAAATGACAAGCATTTCTGACACTTGCATGTTGATGTGACATGGTGAGGATGGACCCAGGTGCAGAGAAGAGACCAGACAAGAAATCCGTGGTTAAGGATAAACATAACCCTAACCCTGATTTTTGTCATTACTTAGAAATGAATAATGAATTCATCAATTAACAAATAAATGTGTGACACCTCCAACAAATATTCCAGGAGAGATGTTATCGGAAAATATAGAGGAGTGCTTTCAAAATCATTTATTGTTAGTTTACTGTAATTTGAAGTACATTTTGAAGCGTGAAAAGGCTTTCATAATAAATTCAGACGTCAATAGCCCCAACCCCCCGCAGTATCATAGGCAAATTTGAAGAAATCAGAGAGTGAACATTTTGTTTGCTCACACCTGTTCAGGTGCGACCATAACAAATTCCTGTAAAAACTGTACAACAAAGAAGTTCACAATTGAATCAATAAACAACTCAAATAAGTTAATAAATACATATATTTATGAAGAATTGAAGATACATAAATAAGGTCAGACAAACCTAACAATAGCGTTGCACCGTTAAAAAAAGAAAATGCACCATTACGTTATTAGGAGAAGCATGTCATAATCAATGCAAAGAGGATCATTCGAATTGGGACCGGTGTAAGTGGCATTACAGAACTGTAACTGTAACAGATGAAGACAAGGGCAGAGCTGTCAGAATCAATGGGGGGCACAGATGGTGACCTGTTAAAAATAAGTCACAGCTGATTGAATTGGATGAGTTGTCCAAGTTGTCCTTGTGTTGTACGGCAATGGACGACTTGGTGCAAAGCAGCCCACTGAGCACACCACGTCATATCAACGTGGATAATTCATATTTGAGTGAGATATTGATCAGCGAGATAACAACCTATATTCACCCACTCAAAAAGAGAGCGAAAAGTGAGTTGGATTTCCAATGTGTTATCACTATGCCTTCAATCATCTACTATAAATGCACAACCAAATCCCAATGGAAGAACGATGTCTGATTTTTGGCTTAGTTGTCACCCAAATGTTTATCCCTGCACATTCAATCACTTAAAAGCATAGCTAAGTTCAAATGGGAACACAGCATCAGATATTTATTTCATTTATACCATAGATTGTGTTATCACTGTGCATCATCTAATAACATAACCAAATGACACTCATTGCAGTTGCGATTAAATGAAAAGATCAATGCCGTTCGAGATTCTATATGATTAAGAACAAATTCTTGTTTACAATGACGGCCTACCCCGGCCAAACCCTAACGACGCTGGGCCAATTGTGCGCCGCCCTATGCGACTCCCAATCACGGCCGATTGTGATACAGCCTGGAATCAAACCAGGGTCCGTAGTGACATCTCTAGCACTGATATGCAGTGCCTTCAACCGCTGCACCACTCGGGAGCGTGCACACTTTATATTATTTCACAACAAAACATGTATAGTTACAGGAACCTCAAAATGTGGCCATGGATGTGTTACTCATTTTAAGATTGAATTATACATTAATTTGTAGGATAGCCTTAACTTTAGGCTATACTGTATTACAAAAGTACTGTTAAATTGTGTTTGGTTGACAATGCAACAAAATATCAAGTTTTGAGGTGATGTATTCTTGAAAAGTTCCATCTTAGCCACTGATTTAATCCAATTCATTAACTTTTATCTTTGGTTGATGTGAATGCAACATATAACTTGTTAACTGGTCAACAAGTTAAAAGGCTATTTATTGTATTTCAAAAGTGATATTGAAATGTGTTTGGTTGTCAACGCAACGAAATATCAACATTTGAAGGAGATGTATCTTCTGCTTGGATAGTTCCTTCTGTGCAACCGACTTAGTCTGGCTTTAATTCTGGTTTGTCTACAAATTAATAATTGATATGTTGGATTCATGTCTCCATCTCAACCAAAAATCAAATTTAAAGAATAGGAATAGGGCTGTTAGGGTGACCGTATTACCACCACACCGGCGGTCATTAGTCATGACGGCAGTCAAATTCCACATGACCGTTTAGGCAAGGTAATTAAGCTTCTCCAAGCTCTGATGCTGCTGATAGTCATTAGTAGCCTACCAAACTGCCTGCTACTCGGCACTGTCTGTATCATTCTGACATCAATGCAAATTTAATCCAAAATCTAATTAAACACTTCATGAGAGCCCATGATAATAATGATCTTGGAGATGGGGAAAGGGCCGATAAACCGGGGTGACAGTCTGCGAGACTCCACCTGGAGGGGCAGATCCCGGGTGGAAAGCCATACCTTCTGTCCGAGACGATAACGGGGAGCCGGGGTCCGATGGTGATTAGCTTGTCATCGGTCTTGGGAGGGCCGACCGGGCTCAAACAAACATCTGGGCAGAAGTTATGCTGACCTCCTCTTCCTGCTCAAGAAAGAGTGGGCGCAGATACCCCAGGGAACACTCAAAGGGAGATAGGGCCGTGGCAGAGCAGGGAAGGGTGTTGCAGGCGTATTTGACCCACATTTGACCATGCAGCGCAGGGTAGCTTCGTGGTCCTGATTGGCTCACTCCGATTGGCCGTTGGACTGGAGGTGGAACCTGGAGGACAGGCTGGCCGACGACCCATTGAGGGTGCAGAACGCCATGTCCTTGGGCAGTCTATTGATCCGGAAGATGTGCTGCACCATGAGCTGGGCCGTCTCTTTGGCAGAGGGTAGTTTGGGGAGAGGGATGAAATGGGCGGCTTTGGATAACCGATCCACCATTGTCAGGATGGCAGTGTTGTCATCAGACGGGGGAAGGTTGGAGGAGACCAGCCGGAGCTTGCCGAGGAGTCTTGTTCTGTGCACACACCATGCAAGCGGCGATGAATGAGGACACGTCAGGAACCATAGTAGGCCACCAAAAGCGCTACCGCACAAAGGCCAGGGTCCACCCGGGTGGCAGGCAAGCCTGGAGGAGTGGCCGCACTCCAGGACCACGGAGCGGACGGCGTCAGGAACGAACATCTGGTTATCAGGGCCCCCCAGGGGTTCGATTGGGAATGCTCCCTATTCTCCAGCTGAGTGCCGTTGCCAGGCATAAAATGGGAAGGATGGTCTTGGGTTCCGGGGTAGTAGTTGTGGGGCTATAGCGGTGAGACAGTGCATCCGGCTTGACTTTCTTGGATCCCGGCCGGTATGAGAGAGAGAAGTTGAACCGTGTGAACAGCAGGGCCCATCTGGCTTGCCTGGAGTTGAGGCGCTTGGCGGTGCGGAGATACTCCAGGTTATTGTGGTCAGTCCACACAGTGAACAGATATTCTGCCCCCTACAGCCAGTGCCTCCATTCCTCCAATGGCATCTTCACCGCGAGAAGCTCATGATTCCCCACATCGTAGTTCCTTTCCGTGGCGTTGAGGCGATGGGAGAAGAAGGCGCAAGGATGTAGCTTGAGGTCAAGGGCAGAATGCTAGGACAGGACACCCCCCACTCCGACAGCCGAAACATCTGCCTCCACCACGAACTGAAGTGTCAGGATGAACCAGGATTGGAGCTGTGGTGAAGCGATGTTTGAGGTCATGGAACGCCGGTCAGCAGCTGGAGACCATGTGAACGGAAACTTGGACAAGGTGAGTGCTGACAGGGGGGAAAGCCAGGGTGCTGTAACCCCCGATAAAGCGATGATAGAAGTTGGCGAACCCCAGGAAACGTTGCAACTGCAACCTGGACGTAGGATGAGGCCAATCCATCACGCTCTCCATCATGATCTCACCTTCCCGGGATCCATCTGGACACTCCCAGCAGAGATTATGTAACCCAGAATTTTAAAAAAAAATGTTTACCTTTATTTTACTAGGCAAGTCAGTTAAGAACAAATTATTATTTTCAATGACGGCCTAGGAACAGTGGGTTAACTGCCTGTTCAGGGGCAGAACAACAGATTTGTACCTTGTCAGTTCGGGGATTCAAACTTGCAACCTTTCGGTTACTAGTCCAACGCTCTAACCACTAGGCTACCCTGCCGCCCCAAGAAAGAAAGGGAATTGTGGAGCGATGAAACTCGCACTTCTCCGCCTTCACAAACAGCTGATTCTCCAGAAGGCGTTGAAGGACCTGCCGAACGTGAAGTACGTATTCTTGAGGGGAGTGGGAGATGACGAGGATGTCATCAATGTGGTCGAAGACGAACCGGTTCAACATGTCACGGAGGTCATCATTCACCAGAGCCTGGAACACAGAAGGGTGCTGGTGAGGCCAAAGGGCATGACCAGGTACTCGTAGAGGCCACAGTCTGTGTTGAACGCGGTCTTCCACTCGTCCCCCTCTCGTATCCGGATGAGGTGGTAGGCGATCCTTAAATACAGCTTGGAAAACACAGTGGCCCCCTGGAGCAGCTCGGAGGCCGAGGAGATTAGTGGTAGCGGGTAACTGTTCTTAATCGTAATGTCATTGAGTCCCCGGAAGTCAATGCATGGGCGCAGGGTCTTGTACTTTTTCCCCACGAAGAAGAACCCTGCGCCGGTGGGAGATGGCTCCGGTTCCGACAGAGAGTACAGACGTCCCCGGGGCGGCGTGGTGCTAGAGAGTAGGTCAATCCCGCAGTCATAGAGTGAACACCTGCTGAACACTTGCTGAACACCTCCCGGAGGTCCTGGTACTCCGGTATGGTGGAGAGGTCCAGGGCACCTTCCGAGCCCCCAGGAAGACATCCCGGGGCAGGTTGTGCTGACTTCAGGCAATCGGCGTGGCAGAACGGGCTCCAGCCCATGATGTTACCAGTAGACCAGTTAATGAGGGAATTATGTCGTTGGATCCAGTAGAATCTCATACCATGGGAATCAGAGGGGACTTGATGAGCAGGAACTGGATAGCATTGCTGTGGTTCCCTGACACCAGTAGGTTGATGGGAGTGGAGTGCCCTTCCAGCACTCTTCCAGCGCTCTAACATCCATGGAAATGGAGAGGGCTGAGTAGCATCCAAAAAGCTCTCCTCGACCCCAGAGTTGATGAGAACCCAGAGAGATTTGGACTGGTCTCCCCACAGCAGAATGGCATGAAAAGAGGTGCGAGCAGGGGAAGCAGGAACGTTCTCCATATGGCCCACCAGAGTACTGACCGGTGAGCCTGGTTTCTTTAAAGGACAAGAGGACACAAAATTACCAAGAGTATCGCAATCCAGACAACTCTTCGTGTCAATCCTGTATTGCCATTCTGCCGGCGACAGCACAGTTCTGCCTAGTGACATAGGCTGATGAAGTGGTGACTCGGTCGTTTTCAGCAGCTCTCGGGGCAGTTCGGGAAGCCTCGGCTCTCGGGGCAGTTCTCTCGGCAACTAGACCGTCGGGAGTTTCCGGGATGACTCGGAGGCAAGGTGGGATCCCTGGGCGTGCGAGCGAAATCCAAATTCCTCTCCCTCTGTCGTTCCCGTAATCGCCAATCGATACGGATGGTCAAAGAGATGAGGGAATCGAGCTCCGTAGGTAACACCCATGCTGGAAGCTCGTCCATGACCTCCTCCGAGATGCTGTGCAGGAACATATTGAACAGTGCCTCTTGATTCCAAGCACTCTCCGCAGCCAACGTGTGGAACTCCACCGCATAAACAGCAACACCGTGGGAGTCCTGCCGAAGCTGGATTAGCTTCCTGGCGGCCTTTAGCACGGAGAACAGGGGATCAAAGACCTTCCTCACTTCTCTCACGAACCCCTCCAGACTAGCGCTGTAGTTCCCACAAGGCAGTAGCCCAGGTGAGAGCCCTCCCAGACATCAGCGTGATGAGGTAGGCTATCTTGGAGCGATTCGAGAAGGAAGAGGGCTGAAGCTCGAAGACGAGGGCACACTGAGCTAGGAACACCCAACAGGTGATCAGCTCTCCATTGAAGTGTTCCGGAGGTACGCGAGGCTCCCAAGAAGGTTTGGACAAGGCCACGAAGCAATTCCTCGTGCATACCGATGGTGGCTCCCTGGGTGGAGATGGCGTTGAGCACCTGGCCCGGGTCTGCTGGGTCAGTCGTGGCCAGTTCGTACTATCAAGTATCAAGGTAAGACCCAGATGCAGACCGTGTCGGAGTAACAATAAAAATTACAACAACGGGGCAAAGGTACAGCAGGCAGGCTCAGGGTCAGGTCAGGCAGAGGTCTGTAATCCAGAGGTGGGGCAAAGGTACAGCAGGCAGGCTCAGGGTCAGGTCAGGCAGAGGTCTGTAATCCAGAGGTGGGGCAAAGGTACAGCAGGCAGGCTTTAGGGTCAGGGTCAGGCAGAGTGGTTAAACGGGTGGGTACAGGGTCAAGACAGGCAAGCGTCAAAAACCAGGAGGACAAGAAAAGAGAGATTGGGGAAAAGCAGGATCTGACACAAAAACGCTGGTTGGCTTGACAAACAAGACGAACTGTCAACAGACAAACAGAGAACACGGGTATAAATACACAGGGGATAATGGGGAAGATGGGTGACACCTGGAGGGGGGTGGAGACAATCACAAAGACCGGTGAAGCAGATCAGTGTGTGACACTATCAAGTGCTTGTCAGATTGTGAATGAGTGACTGATGAAGTGTGTACAGCCTGCGCAAAAAAACAAAGCAGAGCTCATGCCTTCCATGCAACTTTTTTCCAATCATCATTAGAGTCGCATCATGCAGCCCGAGAATGTATTACAATCAAAACATATAGCCCATTGTTTGTATCACAACTAAAGTTACATAAATAACTCTAAATGTAATGAGTACCTGTTTCTTTGTTAACCGCTCAAAACAGAATAGCCGCATGTGCGCACTCCCTCAAATCATTTGGAGAAAATATGCTTTCTATTTTCTTCAGCTATGTTCAATTGTATTCTTCATACTATAAAATAATATAAAATAATGCCACGGAATTCTAAGGAAATCTTGTGTGCTAAATGAACTAGTGTAGCCCCCAGCCATAAGGCATAGCGAGATCAGGGCCAAACATAAGGACAACTGTGAGTTTGCTATTCTGTTCTTCTGAAAGGTCTTTCTACATATCATGTTTCTTTAGACCTATCTAATATAAATAACGGATTTATTGTGATGGTGTAAGCAATTTTACATGGATTTATTATACTTAAAAAAACATTTTTTTTACATGTCAACTCCCCCTCCCGTCCCGTTTTCAGGACCCTGTCTTTCAAAGATAATTCCTAAAAATCCAAATAACTTCACAGATCTTCATTGTAAAGGGTTTAAACACTGTTTCCCATGCTTGTTCAATGAACCATAAACAATTAATGAACATGCACCTGTGGAAAGGTCGTTAAGACACAAACAGCTTTCAGACAGTAGGCAATTAAGGTCACAGTTAAAGAAGCCTTTCTACTGACTCTGAAAAACACCAAAAGAAAGATGCCCAGGGTCCCTGCTTATCTGCGTGAACGTGCCTTAGGCATGAGGACTGCAGATGTGGCCAGGGAAATAAATTGTAATGTTCATACCGTGAGACACCTAAGACAGAGCTACAGGGAGACGGGACGGATAGATGATCATCCTCGCATTGGCATACCACGTGTAACAACACCTGCACAGGATCAGTACATCCGAACATCACACCTGCGGGACAGGTACAGGATGGCAACAACAACTGCCCGAATTACACTAGGAATGCACAATCTCTCCATCAGTGCTCAGACTGTCCGCAATAGGCTGAGAGAGGCTGGACTGAAGGCTTGTAGGCCTGTTGTAAGGAAGGTCCTCACCAGACGTCACCGGCAACAACGTTGCCTATGGGCACAAACCCACCGTCGCTGGACCAGACTGGACTGGCAAAGAGTGCTCTTCACTGACGAGTCGCGGTTTTGTCTCAACAGGGGTGATGGTCGGATTCGCGTTTATCGTCGAAGGAATGAGCGTTACACCGAGGCCTGTACTCTGGAGTGTGATCGATTTGGACGTTGAGGGTCTGTCATGGTCTGGGGCGGTGTGTCACAGCATCATCGGACTGAGCTTATTGTCATTGCAGGCAATCTCAATGCTGTGCGTTACAGGGAAGACATCCTCTCCCTCATGTGGTACCCTTCCTGCAGGCTCATCCTGACGTGACCCTCCTGCATGACAATGCCACCAGCCATACTGCTCGTTCTGTGCGTGATTTCCTGCAAGACAGGAATGTCAGTGTTCTGCCATGGCCAGCGAAGAGCCCGGATCTCAATCCCATTGAGCACGTCTGGAACCTGTTGGATCGGAGGGTGAGGGCTAGGGCCATTCCCCCAAGACATGTCCGGGAACTTGCAGGTGCCTTGGTGGAAGAGTGGGTTAACATCTCTCTCTCCATGAGGAGGAGATGCACTGCAGTACTTAATGCAGCTAGTGGCCACACCAGATATTGACTGTTACTTTTACCTCTGTTCAGGGACACATTATTCCATTTCTGTTAGTCACATGTCTGTGGTACTTGTTCAGTTTATGTCTCAGTTGTTGATCATTTTCAAGTTTGGAATTGTACACATAAATGTTGGTAATAATAATAATAATGTTGTTACAGTTGATAACAAGACAAAGAAAGTGACCAAAAGGGTCACAGGCTGAGTGCAAAATACTTTCACTTAAATGGAAGTTGTTGAATCTTGTTATGTTCGTACAAATATTTACACATGTTAAAAGAAATGCATTTGACAGTGAGAGGACATTTCTTTTCTTGCTGAGTTTAGATGTTCCAAAGGTCTGCATCATAGATGCTAAATGTGTTTATGTTAATTAATGGTCAATTACCGTGAAACCAGCAGTTATTTGCTTGACAGTCACTAGCTGACAACAGTTCATGACCACCACAGCCCTAAATAGGACTAAACCAAATCAAACTTGATTTAAAGTTCATTTGAAGTTTGATTTGATTCAGTCCTATTCTTTAAAAGTTACATCTCCTTCAAATGTGGATATTTGGATGCTTTGACAACCAAACTCAATTCAACGTTACTAAATAGCATTACATTTGAAATCAACCAGAGCTTGAAAACCTAGGGCTATTGCAATGTCTAATTTTAGTTGAAATCTTGGTTGAATTGAAACAATAGCTGTTGCAAATGCTATATAGCCTAAATAAATACCATAATTGATGATATATGAGTGATATATTATGGTCGCATTTAATTTGTTCTGTTAAACCTACCCTTTGGATTGACTTTGATAGCAGCAGTGAATCTATTTAGTTTTCAAGTGGAGATCTCTCAACAATCATTCTCAATCACAATAGCACATTGGTAATAGTCAGTGACAAATATCTTAGCTAGGTAGAGCTGCGCATAGTTAAAACTCTAGATGGGAGACCAAAAGGTAGCTGTAGATTGATCAATTCTCCAGTAGGAAGTGCTACCTAGCATATATATATATTTTTTGATAGTGGATATAACGTTAAAGATCTGACGTTGTTTTAAAGGTACAAATTCAACGTATTTTATACAAGGTTTGTCTATGTGGAAATGTGGTTAGCATGATGACATAATCCTGTGGTAGAAATTTCCCGTTGATAACTTTTTCAAATCCACTGTATTTTCCACGAAGATTCCACGTCACAATATGTTGTCAAATTACATTGAATCAACATTTATTCAACCAGTTAAAATAGCCATAAACGGGCAAAAGTCATCACAGTAGTCTAATTTCCTGTTGAAAACCGCGTTACCCATTAAGCATTGCTTTCTATATCTATTTAGAGTTTTTGGGAATCTGTTTGTTTCCGGTGATTAATAGTCATTTCACGGTCAATGGTCCACGGTCAATATCAGCGATCAGCGTTCATTCGGCGCAGTTTGTCAGGCAGGTTATCCTCCGGCCACCCCCCACCCACAGGCAAAGGGATTTGGACAGGGGTCGGATTTGGGGCCGGGATGAGGCTCAGGGCAGGGGGAAGCCTCCACTTCTCCTGCTCCCCAACTGAATGAGTCAGAGTGTCTCCAATACCTGGACCCCCATCTAGTGCCTTAAGCTGGAGCTTCTCCTCCACCTTCCCTTGGCCAAAGCCCCCGGGGATGGAGCTGGAGACCAGATGCTGGACCCCCAGGGGCAGACTCCCCTGGTCACCCCTGCTAGAGGCCTTGTCCCCAGGCTGGGCTCCTCCAGTCTTCACCCTCGTTCGGAGGTCCTCCTTGTAAGAGCTCATATGCTGTAACTTGCTGGGCAGCCTCCCCATCGCTTGTTCCTGGGTAGCCTCTCCATGGTCGGCAAAGTCCACTGACAGCATCCTCTCCCTGCGGCTCCGGCTCTGGCCCCCATTCCCCAGGGGAGGGGAGGTGGGGACGCCTGGTGGAGGGTTGGGGGAAGTCAGGGAGATCTTCTCCTCGTGCTCCTTGATGCTGTAACGGGGAGTGTTGACCTCGAAGGTGTTGTGGAACTGGGAGTAGTCAACCCGGAAGAAGCCCTCCTCCAGGGACATGACGGGCAGGAAGCGGTGGCCCCACAACACCTCGTCCTCTGTGTAGGAGGTCCGTGCCTGACACGTCATACCTGGGACAAAGGGAAGAGGAGGGAGGGAGGGAGAACGAGTAGATGGGGAAAACAGAGAACAGAGGGGAAGATAAGGAGAAAAACAGAGGTTAAAGAGAATGAGAGGTGCATAGAAGACAAGGAAAAAAAGAAGTACACGGAGACAAGGGGAGGGAAAGACGAGGAGAGAAATAGAGCGAGAGGGAGAAGTGTCGTGGAACGACGACAGAGATAAAAAAAAAAAATTATCTAATAATTTTTCATCTAATATCATCTAATATTTAAAGATAAATGTGATATTCTCTTAAATATTTGATTTGATTATACTGGGAATGGTAGTCCTTGTATTTCGCCTCAAAGGAATGGAGAAATATTGATTTATTGTTTTTAAAACAAAATACAAGCAAGACTACAAAATATACATTATACAGATGAATTAAAGAGACAATTTGAAAAACAATGAAACCACTCTCAAAATCATAGATAGAGCTACAGTATGAATACAAGGACTGACCATCCAGTCATTAGATCAAAATTATCGTTTTAACCGTGTTTGAAGCTATAAAGTGTTTGTTTACAAACAATGGAGAAAACAAGCTTATATTTTGGGTTCAGATTGGGTAAGGCAGTTGAACTAAACCCATGAGGCATTTACTGTATATTCTTCCATCAATGGCTATATATCCTTAATTTAAAAGTCCAGAAATGGATGTACCAATCCCAGAATTCCCCTTTAAAGAACAGATTGAATGAAAGAAAGAGTCTGCTTTTACCAGTGGTTTCCACAATGCCCTCCAGGATGACCACGATCTCAAACTCCTCGTTCATGAGCGAGCGCTGGGACAGGTCAAAGAAGGGACTCTTGGGATTGATCTCGTGGCAGATAGTCAGAGGGGACACCAGGAAGAGCTGGTCGGCCCCCGTCCCAAATCCTACGTCTAGCTCACACTGGTCCAGGGGTAGAAACTCCCCCTCCGGAGTCTGACGAGACTGGGGAAACAAAAGTGTGTGGCACATGGTATGCCTGTAAGAGGAGGGATGTTGTGTAAGAAACTGCATACTGCAATACTGTGATATGGTGGAAACTCAGTACTACTGTACAGGGATTCAATCATTTTCAGGAGAAGGTACTATAGCATTTTCCCTCATGCCTCTGAACTGTTGACAGACTTCATATCTGTGACAGTGACGCATAGTGAATTGTGCATAGACCTATCAAATGTGTAATTGTCTGAAGAGTCACAATGACAGCCCCTGGGATCCCGGTTACCCATTTGAATCCCTACTACTGTATATGCCTTACAGATCCTTTCAGATCTATGAGTAGCTATCATATAAAGAAGGGTCTAGAAGAGGGGGTAGGGGAAAGTGGTTCATTTTGGACTGAGTGTCTTATAAACCAGATGTTCAAAGTGCAAGACTGAATCAGATAAAGACGGATCCCCTACTCCATTTCCTCTTCAGTGTAGCAATTACTAAGGACTTAAAACCAGCTCTGTAAACTGCATGAAGGAAGATAACTATTTTGGAAACCCGAAAAATAACCACTGTGGAAATGAAGACAATTGATTTCCTAAAATAACTTTACACGACCCATTGTGCTGCTTACAACTGACACATTTACTTTCGGCTGATAGCGTTGGGTTCCTATCGTACTCCCAAACTCTATGGTAGCGTGCTCTAGCACGGAAAGCCTGGCCTCTTTGACGAGACTGCCGGGAGGACCACAGATGGCGAAACAGACTGTGATTCTTATTCACAGCGTTGTTGGGGACAGAAGGGTGCGACATTTCACAGGAAGGAGTCTGTACCCACGGTTCCCTCATCGCCTTGGCTTGGAGAAGCTGTTTTTTCCCCCTAGTATCTTCACATTTTAGTGCCAGGCACCTGTGGTGCATCATTAAAATGTCCTACAGCAACTGGAGGAGGCAGTGTGCAAGTTACATGTTTACAGGCAATGTTCCTGTTATGGTCCTGGGGTGAGCACTTAACCTGAACAACATGCAAGGGTCCTACCCACTTTAAACACATAAACCCTTTATAAGGCATATGCTTCACAAATAAGTACTAGGCAAATGTCATGTCAATAACTGGCCTGCTAATGTTTGCAGCTCCTACTCTCTTCAACGACACCACGCATAAGCGTGCCGGCTTTGTGAGAGTGAAAAGTTACACTTCCAGTGTAGCAAGTTAAAAAAGAAAATCTAGAAAGAAAAAAAGTTTTCTAGAAAAAAAAATGTAAATATGCGCTTATAATGTGAAGAAATAGCCTAATAGTTTATCAACATTTTAAGCTAAACTTTCTGACCTCATTGCTTAAAATGTTTGTTTTACTTTGGGATTTATCCCATTCCACAACTGTCCCAGACTATGTTCGGGATATTTATTTCTAACACAGAATAGAATAGGTCAACTTTTGCACTATGGGGGACAGTAGGTTGACATAGTGATAGTGATTTTGCTGTTTGTTAGGCCTAATCATGTTGTTGGCTGGCGAAAAGTAAACGTGGACAGTTCTTCCAGTTCTTCGGAATTGGATAAGGGCGTGGCGCAGTTGTGTCACAGATGTGTCTGTCTTCCCTTGTAGCCTGTGAGAAAGACCTGATCATGTGACGGAGAGCCATTTGAGTGAGAGGTGCTTTGGAGCTTGCAGCTGGGAGAAGGGAATATAGTTATTATATTCAGCTCAAGGGCACAACGGCCACTGTCTGCAGATGGGGTGGATTTTTTTAGGGGGCACACAAAGGGGATGAAGCCAGGAAATTCTAGGCATTATCAAGTGCTTGTCAAATTGTGAATGAGAGACTGTATAAATACACAAGGGATAATGGTGAAGATGGTTGAAAACCTGGAGGGGGGGGGGGTGTGGAGACAATCACAAAGACAGGTGAAACAGATCAGGGTGTGACACGATCACGTGCATGTCAGATTATGCATGAGTGACTGATGAAGTGTGTACAGCCTGCGCGAAAAAACTAAGCAGAGCGCATGCCTTCCAACGCAACTCCACCAGTGGCTTGTGGGTTATGTGTAGAAGACAGGAGATGCTAAATGTGTTTATGTTAATCAACGGCCAATTACCATGAGACCGGCAGTTATTTGCTCGGCTGATGGAATCTCATGACCACCACAGCCCTAATTGAGAGTGGGCAAAAAGTGAGAGACAAAAAAGGGAAAGACAGAAAGGGGACATGTGCAAAAGCCACACTCTTCATAAGTCTTCCTTCTTCAAAGTAAATCCATCCTATAAAGCAGTGGCTCCCAAACTTTTTCGCTTACTCTACCACCAACTGAATTTTGCTCCGCCAGGAGTACCCCAGAAGTACCCTCTGATGTGCATTTTACCAGTAGGCCTACGGTCTCACGAGTCTTATCAAGTACAACCTTCAGAGGTCCCGGTACCCCTGGTTGGGAACCACAGCTATAAAACCAACACACACAACACATCTCCCTCCAAGGATTCCCGGATGTAACTACTAAAAAGATGAGGGGAAACCAGACATCTGTGGCCCTCAGATCCCTATTATACCTGTGCCATTATCATAGCAGGGATATCCAATTCAATATTTAGTTATTTCGACATTCCCAGTCATGCTTCCCATGGCTTTTCATTCCCCTACACCAGAGGGGCATTCTTTAATGGCTGTCAGTTGATCAGCTCACCCACAGTGAACAAAATGATTGCTATTTCTCTGTAATGTGACCATTTATGGTGCATTTATGGTCTTAACAGGGTTTGAATGCACCTCACAGAGATGATACGTAGTGATCTGTGACCACCTCAACACTGTATATTTGAGCCCCTCTGTCACGTTTACACCCTCTCCGGCCTCCAGGCCATCGGGCTGCTGATTATTTTTCGCACACCAGCGCCTCATGACACTCACCTGGACTCCATCACCTCCTTGATTATCTTCCCTATATCTGTCACTCCCCTTGGTTCTTTCCACAGGGTGTAATTGACTCTGTTTTCATGTCGGTGCGTTGTTTGTGTTACGTGTTTACCGTTTCATTTATTTATTCAGAAAAACGAATTCCCTGAACTTGCTTCCCGACTCTCAGTGCACACGTTACACCCTGTAGATGATGTGCCTATTGAGAGATGATGATATTAATATCATATTGTGATATTGAGTATAAGCATCTTACAGGTTATGGCAAGCTGACATTGTATGTGATCTCCACTCCAGATATATTGTCTTGAGTGCCATGATGGAAATGATTGTGGCCTTGGACAAGAACTTGAAACAGAGTCCATGCTTCAGACAAATCTAAAAAAAAAAGTGAACATATCCTAAGGTTTAATCCAACTGAGTTTGAGTCAACTTGAAAGCATAAAAACAGTAAGCAGGTGATTCTGATATGTACAAAATTTAGCAAATTTATTTAAAACAAAAAATTAAATATCACATTTACATAGGTATTCAGACCTTTTACTCAGTACTTTGTTGAAGCACCTTTGGCAGCGATTACAGCCTGTATTTAGGGAGTTTCTCCCATTCTTCTCTGCAGATCCTCTCAAGCTCAGTCAGATTGGATGGGGAGCGTCGCTGCACAGCTATTTTCAGATCTCGCCAGAGATGTTTGATCGGGTTCAGGTCCGGGCTCTGGCTGGGCCACTCAAGGACATTCAGAGACTTGTCCCGAAGCCCCTCCTGCATTGGCTGTGTGCTTAGGGTTATTGTCCTGTTGGAAGGTGAACCTCCGCCCCAGTCTGAGGTCCTGAGGGCTCTGGAGCAGGTTTTCATCGAGGATCTCTCTGTATTTGGCTCCGTTCATCTTTTCCTCGATCCTGACTAGTCTCCCGGTCCCTGCCTCTGAAAAACATCCCCACAGCATGATGCTGCCACCACCATGCTGATAGGGATGGTGCCAGGTTTCCTCTAGACGTAATGCTTGGCATTCAGGCCAAAGAGTTCAATCTTGGTTCATCAGACCAGAGAATTTTGTTTTTCATGGTCTGAGAGTCCTTTAGGTTCCTTTTAACAAACTCCAAGCAGGCTGTCATGTGCCTTTTACTGAGGAGTGGCTTCCATCTGGCCCCTCTACCATAAAGGCCTGATTAGTGGAGTGCTACAGAAATGGTTGTCCTTCTGGAAGTTTCTCCCATTTCCACAGAGGAACTCTGGAACTCAGTCAGAATGACCATTGGGTTTTTGGTTCACCTCCCAAGGCCCTTTTTTAATATATATTTTTTTAATTTAACCTTTATTTATTTTCTTCCCCAATTGCTCAGTTTGGGAGGGCAGACAGCTCAAGGAATAGTCTTGATGGTTTCAAACTTCTTCAATTTTAGAATGATGGAGGCCCCTGTGTTCTTGGGGACCAGACATTTTTTGGTACCCTTCCCAGATCTGTGCCTCGACACAATCCTGTCTCGGAGCTCTACGGACTATTCCTTCGACCTCATGGCTTGGTTTTTCTCTGACATGCACTGTCAACTGTGGGACCTTATATAGACAGGTGTAGACAGGTGTGTGCCTTTCCAATCAATTGAATCAATTGTCCAATCAATTGAATATACCCCAAGTGGACTCCAATCAAGTTGTAGAAACATCTCAAGGATGATCAATGGAAACAGGATCAACCATTAGCTCAATTTTGAGTCTCATAGCAAAGGGTCTGAATATCTACGTAAATATGGTATTTCTGTTTTTTATTTTCAACAAATTAGTAAACATTTCTATAAACCTGTTTTTATATTGTCCTTGTGGGGTATTGTGTGTAGATTGATGAGGAAAAAACAATATTTAATACATTTTAGAATAAGGCTGTAACGTAACAAAATGTAGAACAATTCAAGGGGTCTGAATACTTTGTATACACTGTATATTATTGATTGACTGACCATGGCTTCTCATGTCGCCCAGTACTGCAAAAAAATAAACATACACAAGTTTTTCCCAACTGTCAATCTTTCTTTCTCTTATATTTCATTGTCTCACACTCTTCTTGAATACTGTTTGAATACATTCAGTAATCACTGATCTGTATGTGACAGGACAAGAGAAAGCAAAGGTTCCAGCCTACTGCTTTCATCAATCTTTAAAAAATCAGGAAGTTCAGGGAAGGGAGGATAGATTTTTTTTCATGATGATTTTTTAAATGATTCAAAGAGACATTTCCATCATGAGAGGTGCGTGTACTGTAGTACTACTCCCTGTTTGTATGACAGGGATCAAGCTGTCTCATAAGTGCCTATACTGTACTAACCAAATGTAATGTTTTTGTGCTAGAGAGAGTTAGTCACTCGCCTCTGCACCACAGAATCATAGGATTCATTCTATCCTAAAGTATATGAAGATACTTCAAAGATTTGGATTGATTCAAAATGTAATTAAAGCTCCAGGACCATCCATTAAAAGTCAATGACTAGTATCCATTTCAATATGTACTGGGGTGTCTGAGACTTTATGCACCAATTATATAATTGTATCTTTCCTGTCAGGCTATCCAATTTGTTTCATAGCCTAAAAGTGCCGGGCAAATCATGCATGTCAAATACAAGAGAGGTGAAAGTACATGGTGATGTGCGTGTGTGTGTCAGAGTCGAAAATTACGCACCTTCATAAGGTAAGTCTGAATACCAACCAACTGAAAAGTGTGTAGGAAAGTCGAAATTTCCTCAATTGGAATCAGGCCCAGAATGAACAGCAGGTGAATAGAATGCTATTCTCATGCTTAATATCAAGGTTAGAATATGCATAGAGAGAAAAGTGCATAAAACGGGAATTCCATTCCATTTACAAGCACTTAACTCAGGTTGGAATCGGGGCACATGTGAATAGGAACTATAAACATAGTGTTTTTGCATTAGTGTTTATCCACCTATTTACCCACAATGCTGAGGGTTTACAGTGCCTTGCAAAAGTATTCATACCTTTTGGATTTCTTCCCATTTATTGTGTTACAACATGGGATTAAAATGGACTTAATTTAAAATACTCTGTAATGTCAAAGTGGAAGAATTATATATATATATATATTTTTAAAGATTAATATCAATTAAATAACTAAACTATCTAGATATTCAGCTACCTGAGTCAATACATGTACGTCTCTAAAAGCTTTATACACCTGGATTGCGCAATATTAGCTCATTATTCTTTTCATAATTCTTCAAACTCCGTCAAGATGTTGGGGATCATGGCTAGACAGCAATTTTGAAGTCTTGCCATAGATTTTCAAGCAGATGTAATTAAGTCAAAACAGAAACATTCACCGTCTTTGTAAGCAACTCCAGTGTATATTTGGCCTTGTGTTATTGCCCTGCTGAAAGGTGAATTTCTCTCCCAGTGTCTGTTGGAAAGCAGACTGAAGCAGGTTTTTCTCTAGGATTTTGCCTGTGCTTAGCTCCAGCCCATTTCTTTATTTATTTTTATCCTGAAAAACTTCCCAGTGTTTGCTCATGTCAAGCATACCCATCCTGTGAAGCTTGGGAGTGGGCGGATTTCCTTGTCCTTCTCGCAAGCCGTGATTTTGGGCAGCTCCGTGGTAGGAAATGTGACTGTTTCTGGTGCAAAAACAATGTCTTATCCTGGAGCTTGAGTAAATTACATTACTAAGCTGCCCCTGAATGTTCTACGCCAGGTCATGGAAACCGATTCTATCGTCGTCCTTGTGGGTTTTAATGACATTATGAAGAGCTGATTGATTCAATGCTAGACACTAATAAAATACCCATCATATCTGGCCCTGTGCACTCTCTGAATTGTGGCATTGAACACTTTAGTAGGATTCTGGCTACGTGATTATTTCAGCTCAATGGGTGAAACTTTTGTTGACAATTTCGATACCTTTTAGAAACAAAATGTGTTTTTTTAAGGAGGTTGAGATCCACCTGAATAATTTGGGTTCCTGGATCCTTTCACCACATTGTGAGGCTGCATTGAGACAATGACTTATCAATGACCCAAGCCCAGTTAATCCCTACCATTGTGTCGCTAAGTTGTCATAAGGCTTCAGCAATTTTACATTATACCAGGGGCGTTGGTAGACACAATTTAAGTAACCTAATGTATGTCCCTCTAACTGCCCTGAATGCCTCTGCTGATCCTACGGCTATTGTTTGCTGTAATCATGTGCCTATAAACCAGAGTTATACTGTTTGCACTAAGGCGGTGTGCTCTAGTAGGAAGTCCACTGTGTCCAGCTCACCCTGTAATGACATAAATAACATGAGAATGTCTACTTCTGATAATCTTCCCAGTAAAGCAATGTAAACAATCAAGCATCCCAGAAAAAGATCTAAAAATAGCACACGTTAACATATGTAGCTTAAGAAACAAGGTTAATGAAATTAATAACTTGCTATCATCAGATGACATTCATATTCTGACTATCTCTGAAACCTACTTAGATAATACATTTGATGATACAGTGTTAGCAATACATGGTTATAACATCTACAGAAAAGACAGAAATCCCATTGGTGGAGGTGTTATTGTTTACATTCAGGACCACACTCCTGTAAAGCTTAGAGAGGAGTTCATGTCAAATACTGTTGAGGTAATATGGCTCACCTAAAGCCCATTCTTGTGGGTAGCTGCTATAGGCCACCAAGCGCTAACAGTCAGTATCTGGATAATATGTGGGAAATGTTTGATAATGTATGTGATATCAACAGAGAGGTATATTTTCTGAAGTGGTGTAATGTACTTAAGTAAAAATACTTGAAAGTACTACTTAAGTCATTTTTGGGGTATCTTTACTTTAATATTTTTTATTTTTGACCACTTTTATTTTTACTTCACTACATTCCTAAAGAAAATTGTGCAGTTTTTACTCCATGCATTTTCCCTGACACCCAAAAGTACTGAACAGGACAATTGTCTAATTCACACACACCAAGAGAAAATCCATGGTCTTCCCTACAGCCTCTGATCTGGCGGACTCACTAAACACATGCTTTTGTTTGTAAATGATGTCTGAGTGTTGGAGTGTGCCCCTGGCTATACGTGAATTTAAAAAACAAGAAAATGGTGCCGTATGGTTTGCTTAATATAAGGAATTGGAAATGATTATACTTTTACTTTTGATACTTAAGTATATTTTAAACCAAATACTTTTAGACTTTTACTCAAGTAGTATTGTAATGGGCAACTTTTACTTGAGACATTTTCTATTAAGTTGTCACGGCTGGCTGAAGGACTGGACCAAAGTGCAGCATGGTAAGCGTACATTTTAACTTTATTTAAAAATGACGCCGACAAAACGAAGAACAAAAAAACAACCGTGAAGCTTTGATCTATGTGCCCTGAACAACCACAAAGTTAACTTCCCACAAAACAGGTGGGGGAAAAGGGTAGATCAAAGTATGGCTCTCAATCAGAGACAACGATAGACAGCTGTCCCTGATTGAGAACCATACCAGGCCAAGACAAAGAAATATAAAACATAGAAAAAAGGACATAGAATGCCCATCCTAGTCACAATTGCCATACTTGAGTAAAAGTAAAGATAACTTATGTCACGCCCTGGCCATAGAGAGACTTTTTATTCTCTATTTTGGTTAGGCCAGGGCGTGACATAAGTTATCTTTACTTTTACTCAAGTATGGCAATTGGGTACTTTTTCCACCACTGATTTTCTGGGTGATTTAAATATTGACTGGCTTTCATCAAGCTGCCCACTCAAGAAAAAGTTTAAAACTGTAACCAGTGTCTACTACCCGGTTCAGGTTATTTACCAGGGTAGTTACAAACAGCACAGAAATGAAATCATCAACATGTATTGATCACACCTTTACTAATGCTGCAGAAATTTGCTTGAAAGCAGTCTTAAGATCCATTGGATGTAGTGATCACAATATAGTAACCATATCTAGGAAAACCAAAGTGTCAAAGGCTGGGCCTAATATAGTGTATAAGAAGTCATACAATAAGTTTTGTGTTGATTCCTGTGTTGTTGATGTAAAGAATATTTGTTGGTCTGTGGTGTGTAATTAGAAGCAACCAGAAGCTGCACTTGACACATTTATGAAAATCCTTATTCCAGTTACGAAGACTGTAAAAACTGTTAAATCCCTGTGGCTTGATGATGAATTGATTTTTTTTTTTATCTGTCTGTACAACCGATTGGCAAACATACTGCAAATTGAGAATTCAGACTAAACTGAATAAAGAGAAGAAGAAATGATACTATGAAACAAAGATAAATGATATAAAGAATGATATTAAAAAGCTCTTGAGCACCTTAAATGAAATGTTAAACAAAAAGGCAAACTCAGCTCTATCATTCATTGAATCAGATGTCTCATTAATCACAAAACAATTATATTGCCAATTACTTTAGCAAACTTAGGCATGACATGCCAGCAACAAATGCTGACACTACACATCCAAGTATAACTGATCGAATTATGAAAGACAAGTATTGTAATTTTGAATTCCTTAAAGTGAGTGTGGAAGAGGTGAAAAAATGATTGTCTATCAACAATGACAGGCCACCGGGGTCTAACAAACTTGAATGGAAAATGACTGAGGATAATTGAGGACCATATTGCCACTCCTACTTGCCATATCTTCAATTTAAGCCTATTAGAAATGTTGTGCCTTCAGGCGGGAGGAAAGCAAACCTAAGAATAGTAAACCCCCTTTACTGGCTTAAAAAGATGGCCAACTCTTAGTAAACGTTTGGGAAAAATTGTGTTTGACCAGATACAATGCAATTTTACACTAAACAAATTGACAACAGACTTTGAGCATGCTTATAGGGAAGGACATTTAACAAGCACAGCACTTACACAAATGACTGATGATTAGCAGAGAGAAATTGATGATAAAAAAATTGTGGGGGCTGTTTTTGTTAGACTTCAGTGCAGCTTTTGACATATATATATATATATATATTTTTTTTTAAATCTAATTTGTATGAATCTTTTAAAAATGTTTGAATTTTTCTTCCAGTATGATACAGTATTACAGACTATATTGAGTAAATTGTTGACAAAAAATTGCAATTCAATCCATTTGAATCCCACTTTGTAACACAATAAAATGTGAAGAAATCCAAGGGGTCTGAATACTTTTGCAAGCCACTGTATACCTTTTTTATACCACTACATCTTTGACGATGATACTATTCCCAAGCAAGGGCTACTATCGCTCTCCTTATACAATATAGAACTACTATTCCCCTTTTGACCTTAAACATTAATCACTACCAACATTGTCCAGTCCAGTAACAAGACAGAATCTGTGAGAGAATCTGTGTTGAGTGCACAAGTTCCAAACACTTCATCAAGGCTGAGTTGCCACTGCAGTTGTTGCAGGTATTGTGTGCTCTCCAATAACATACTATAGGATTAACTTTAATGTGCCCAAGGGGAAAATTGTCTTAAACACATAGTACTGCAGTATACAAAATAGACACTGTACACATTCAACATAATACATACATTGCACGTTAACCTTACACATTGTACACTTCTCATACAGCCACATACATAATACATTGCCCATTCCCTTATTCTGTCAGTGGCGTACAAACACAGTTCAGCTATACTTATTGCTGTTTATGTATTTGATGGAAATGGGAATGAACTAGTGCTTATACCTGTCTGGCTTACACATAGGGACCATATAGCGCCTGCCTGAGGGGAGGGGCTAAATATTGGAGTGAAGTACATGAAGTACATGAGAGGGAACACCTGTTTGAAACCAGTCATTAGTCATGACACTTACATGTATGTTGCAGTATAATTCGTAACAAGCTTCATAACACAATTGTGTCGTGACTATTTTCATAAAGGTGGTACCCCCAATAGTAGAGTGTTACCTAATTTCCTTGTATACTGTATACTTCTATCCCAGATTCTCTTCTAAATGCCTAAGTAGGCTACTAGACGTAGCCTTTTGATCCATTATTAGGTAATGACATTTTAGGAGTCGTGTTTTACTTTCAACAGTCAGCAATCCAGAGCAATGGCAGTTATGCCTTTTCCAACGAAAGGTTCAGGAAAAACTGTTCTTACTCCATTATGGCATCAATACAATAGAGTACAATGAGTTTGTTTTAACCGTTGATCGATATGACTGATTTCTCAATGACCATCCATCTCCAGTAGCCACTGATCTCCAGTCCGTTACTAGGGGGGTTGGCGTGGGATATATGGCCCATTGAGCGCCATACTGCTGACTGGAAAACAGTGGGGTTATTTGATGACCCCATATGGTGTGTTTTGAGTCAGACACAGCAGATCGTTGACAGAAATGACCGTTCTCGGTTCACGATTGTTTACACTACAGACCAGGGTTCGATCCCAGGCTGTGTCACAGCCGGCCGTAACCGGGAGACCCATCAGGCGGGGCACAATTGGCCCAGCGTCGTCTCAGTCAGTGGAGGGTTTGGCTGGCCGGGATTTCCTTGTCCCATCGCGCTCTAGCGACCCCTTGTGGCGGGCCGGGCGCCTGCAAGCTGCCTCGGTCAACAGCTGGACAGTGTTTCCTCCGACACATTGGTGCGGCTGGCTTCCGGGTTAAGTGAGCAGTGTGTCAAGAAGCAGTGTGGGTTGGCTGGATTGTGTTTCGGAGGACACATGGCTCGCGACCTTCACCTCCCCTGAGTCCTTAGGGGAGTTGTAGCGATGGGACAAGACCGTAACTACCAATTGGATATCATGAAATTGGGGAGAAAAAGGGGTAAAAGTAAAAAAAATTGTTATAATAATATATGAAATGGCCGTTCACACATCGAGAAGTGATTCCATCAGCATAGCAGATCAGTGACATATATGATAGTTCACCAGTGGTGTGTATTCATGGATGCCAAGGGAAGCCAGGCGTCATCCCAAAAATTGGCCAAAAAAACAAACATAAAATAAGGTATATTTCGTCTCTCTGTGTTTCATAATTTTCATTAAATTCGCAAGAGGCTGAATGTATCTCAGAGCGAGTGAAACAGTGCCCCTCTGTCTCTGTATGGGTTGGCCATCTGTCTGATGCTGTCTGGTCCAAAAGAGTATGACATTGTTGCCGCCCGTAGTATTGAACGCCAGGAAAGCCTGCAAGCATTTAGACTCCCTTGATAAAAAAAACAATAATAATAGCCAATCAGCCTTGAGCTAAACTGAGTGAGCTCAACTGTGAATGGTCCTGGCGCACAAAAAAAAGTGTCAAGGGAAGCCAGTTTACATTTGGCTTCATTCCAATCACATCGCATGGAAAGCATACGAGCATATGATTTAAGATGGCGCCGGAGAAGAAGGCTGATGTTTTATGTGTCTCCAACCAATTGTGTTTTTGTTCGTTTCTTTGCGTTGTTTTTAACTTATTTTGTAACTTATTTTCTACGTAATGTTCCCGCTCCGTCTCTTATAACCGAAAATAACTTCTGGACATCAGGACTGCAAGTACTCACCACGGACTGGCAGAATCCTTTTTTTCCTTTAACGAATCTGACAAGCCCGACGTGAATGATATACTTCTCTCCTGGGAACAGGCCCAGATCCCTGTGATTTGTGTGAAGAGAAGGCATAGAAAAAGGGACCAGCGGGCGGGCTGCCTTCTAAAAATTTGTAGGTGATCGAATAAGCCCCCACTTCCTTCCATTTTGCTAGCAAACGTGCAATCTTTGGAAAATAAAATAGATGACCTATGAGGAAGATTAAACTACCAATGGGACATTCAAAACTGTAATATCTTATGCTTCACGGAGTCGTGGCTGAATGATGACACTATCAACAATACAACTGGCTGGTTATACGCTGTACCGGCAGGATAGAACAGTAGTTCTACACCTGCATTGCTTGCTGTTTGGGATTTTAGGCTGGGTTTCTGTACAGCACTTTGAGATATCAGCTGATGTACGAAGGGCTGTATAAATACATTTGATTTGATTTAGTAACTTGTAAGACTAGGGGCGGCGGACAATGTATTGTTGTAAACAACAGCTGGTGCACGAAATCTAAGGACGTCTTGAGCTATTGCTCGCCTGAGGTAGAGTATCTCATGATAAGCTGTAGACCACACTATCTACCTAGAGAGTTTTCATCCGCATTTTTCATAGCTGTTTTACATACCACCACAGACTGAGGCTGGCACTAAGACCGCACTCAATGAGCTATATTCTATCATAGGCAAACAAGAAAACGCTCACCCAGAGGCGGCACTCCTAGCAGCCAGGGACTTTAATACGTTTTATAAAATGTATATCAGCATGTTAAATGTGCAACCAGAAGGAGAAAAACTCTGGACCACCTTTACTCCACACACAGAGATGCATACAAAGCTCTCCCTCACACTCCATTTGGCAAATCTGACCACAATTATATCCTCCTGATTCCCGCTTACAAGCAAAAAAAGAAAGCAGGAAGCACCAGTGACTCGATCAATAAAAAAGTGGTCAGATGAAGCAGATGCTAAGCTACAGGACTGTTTTGCTAGCACAGACTGGAATAGGTTCCGGGATTCGTCCGATGGCATTGAGGAGTACACCACATCAGTCATTGGCTTCATCAATAAGTGCACCGATGATGTCGTCCCCACAGTGACCGTACGTACATACCCCAACCAGAAGCCATGGATTACAGGCAAAATCCGCACTGAGCTAAAGGCTAGATCTGCCGCTTTCAAGGAGAGGGACTCTAACCTGGAAGCTTATAAGAAATCCCGCTATGCCCTCCGATGAACATCAAACACGCAAAGCGTCAATGCAGGACTAAGATTGAATCGTACTACACAGGCTCTGACGCTCGTTGGATGTGGCAGGGCCTGCAAACCATTACAGACTACAAATGCAAGCACACCCGAGAGCTGCCCAGTGACATGAGTCTATCAGACAAGCTAAACTATATCTGTGCTCGCTTCGAGGCAAATAACACTGAAACATGCATGAGAGCACCAGCTGTTCTAGAAGACTGTGTGATCACGCTCTCCGAACTGATGTGAGTAAGACCTATAAACAGGTCAACAATCACAAGGCCGCAGGGCCAGACAGATTACCAGGACGTGTACTGCGAGCATGCGTTGACCAACTGGCAAGTGTCTTCACTGACATTTTCAAACCTCTCCCTGTACGAGTCTGTAATAACAACCTATTTTAGACAACCATAGCCCCTGTGCCCAAGAACACTAAGGTAACCTGACTAAATGACTACCAACCCGTAGCACTCATGTCTGTAGCCATGAAGTGCTTTGAAAGGCTGGTCATGGCTCACATCAACACCATTATCCCAGAAACCCTAGACCCACTCCAATTTGCATACCGCCCCAACAGATCCATAGATGATGCAATCTCTATTGCACTCCACACTTCCCTTTCCTACCTGGACAAAAGGAACACCTACGTGAGAATGCTATTCATCGACTACAGCTCAGCATTCAACACCATAGTGCCCTCAAATCTCATCAATAAGCTAAGGACCCTGGGACTAAACAAATTCCACTGCAACTGGATCCTGGACTGTCTAATGGACCGTCCCCAGGTGGTAAGGGTAGGTAACAACACATCCGCCATGCTGATCCTCAACACAGGGGCCCCTCAGGGGTGCATGCTCAGTCCCCTCCTGTATTCCCTGTTCACTCATGACTCCACGGCCAGGCACAACTCCAACACCATCATTAAGTTTGCCGATGACACAACAGTGTTAAGCCTGATCACCGACAACGATGAGACAGCCTATAGGGTGGAGGTCAGAGACCTAGCTGTGTGGTGCCAGGACAACAACCTTTCCCTCAATGTGATCAAAACAAAGGAGATGATTGTGGACTACAGGAAAAAGAGGACAGGTCACGCCCCCATTCTCATTGATGGGTCTGTATTGGAGGAGGTTAGGAGCTTCAAGTTCCTTGGGGTCCACATCACCAACAAATTAACATGGTCCAAGCACACCAAGACAGTTGTGAAGAGGGCACGACAAAATCTATTCCCCCCTCAGGAGACTAAAAAGATTTGGCATGGGTCCTCAGATCCTCAAAACGTTCTACAGCTGCACTATCGAGAACATCCTGACTAGTTGCATCACTGCCTGGTATGGCAACTGCTCGGCCTGCAAGGCACTTCAGAGGGTAGTGCAAACGGCCCAGTACATCACTGGGGCCAAGCTTCCTGCCATCCAGGAGCTCTATTCAGGCGGTGTCAGAGGAAGGCCCTAAAAATTGTTGAAGACTCCAGCCACCCTAGTCATAGACTGTTCTCTCTGCTACCACACAGCAAGCAGTACCGGAGCGCCAAGTCTAAGTCCAAGAGGCTTCTAAACAGCTTCTACCCCCAAGACATAAGACTCCTGAACATATAATCAAAAAGCTACCCAGACTATTTGCATTGCTCCCCCTGCCCCCGCCCCCCCTGGCTACATTATAATCCATCAATAAGAGGAGTGTTGTGTTTTCACTGTAGCCAAGGGTTTTCCAGCAGGCCATCTGTTGGCCAAAGAGTGGATGCTGCCTTCATTAGTGCAAGATTTAGGAACTGGAGAAAAAACATTGAAAAATTCACAGCACATCAAAACTGCCAAACCCACCGCCACTTTTGTAACTGTAACAGCACACCAGCTAAATCCAATCAACGCCCAGTTATCCAGCGCGTGGGGTAAACAGCAGGAGGACGAAAGGCATTGCTTGGCGAATATTTGTTGTTCGGTGCGGCATGTAGTTAGACAGGGACAAGCCTTTTAGAGGCCACACGGATGACAGTGGCAATTTATACCAGCGTTTGAAACTTAGGGCAGAAGAGGATGATCCCATTGTACTGAAGTGGTTAACAGAGCGCACCGCAATGTACACAGGCCCCAAAGCGCAGAATGAAATTCTGAACATCATGGCCAATACAGTCATTCGAGGCATTGCAGCTGAGATTAGGTCTCTTCCGGTTGTACAATTTTCAGGAATTGATGATGGTACTCAAGATGTCTCTGGTGCTGAACAGGAGAGTGTCTGCCTGCGTTCTGTTGACCCATGACCTTATCCTTCACAAGGAGTTTATTGGGCTAAACATTGTGTCGGATGTGTTGTTGAGGCTCAATTTGCCCATGTTTGGCTTAGGTGAGCAGAGTTACGATGGTGCCTCAAACATGGCAGGAAAATACACAGGTGCACAGGAAATTGTGAGGAGGCTGCAGCCATTAGCCCTCTATGTGCATTGTGGAGCACACTGTGTAAATCTGATTACAACAGGCTGGCTGCTCAGCCTCCCCACTAATCCAGGATTCCTTTTCTTGGGTCCATCAGTTCGGTGTTCTCTATGGCCAGTCAGGAAAGTTTAAGAGGATGTTTGAATCAATTTCCACGTCCAAAGATACACATCTGACCACCCTGAAACCCCTATGTCCAACAAGGTGGACTGTGCGGAATACTGCTATTAGATCTGCGCTAGGGCAGTATGAGCGGGTGCTAAGCAGCCTAGAGGAGATGGCAAAAACTGCATCCAAGACAGCTTCAACTGCCAGTGGCTTATTTGAGCACTTCAGTAAAGGAAAGACTATGTGTGGCCTCACACTCGCCTCTGCTGGTCTTGGAGAGCTTGAGTGCCTAAACATTTCACTGCAGACGAAAACTCAGACTGTCTCTGGTATGCAGGCTGCAGTCGAGTGTGTGCGGTCATCTCTTAGGGACAAGACAAACAATGAAAGCTACCTTGCACAGTATGAGAAAGCAACAACATTGATTGACTCCATGGAATCCATTGTGACACACTCAAGATGATTTGCTGGCAAAGCAGTGGATCACTACTAATTTTTTGACGTCTTGGATGGTGTGGAGGTTCAGTTTGGCGGACGTTTTGAACAGGACAGTCTAAACATCCTGCAAAAGTTGGAAAGAGTGCTTCTCATGGGGGAGTTGGATGAGTCTCTAGATCAGTACCCTGAGCTGAACATAGATTCTCTTTCATTGAAGTTGCCTCTCTTTTGCAACAAATACCCCTGTAGCAGCAGTGGAGAGGCAGCAGAGGTCCTCAGGAGGCTTCCAGTGGAGGTGCGTGGGTTGTTTGACCAAGTTGAGGTGCTGATCATAATTTTGTTTGTGGTGCCAGTGTCATCGTGTGAGGATGAGAGGAGGAGTTTCAGTGCACTCCGCAGGTTAAAGACTTGGCTTCGGTTTAGCATGGGCCAAGAGAGACTGAACGGCGTAGTTGTCTGTAATGTACATAAAGACAGGCTGGACAGTCTTGAGGGAAATATCTGCCAGAAATTTGTTGGATCCATTGAAACCCGCAAACATATGTACGGTTCTTTTGTTCAGAAGTATGTATAGCAGTGGTTCTCATCCTTTTTGGGGTACTGGAACCCCTGCATATTTTGAGGCAAGGCAGGCAAGGTTTTGAGTGGTCCTCAGGGACCTCCACCCCCTCTATATTATATGTAGAATCCTTGTGCTGCTGAATACGTTCATTACACTTTTATATTTCACAGACCCCTTGCAATTACACCAGGGACCCCTAGGGGTCCACAAACCCCTGTTTGAGAACCCCTGGTGTATAGTATGATATTTGATATTTTGTTTAGTAGTTTTCAGTTTTTAGTACATGACAGTACACTTACTAATTATTTATTTTATGTTATTTTATTTAAAATTGCACACTTTGTGTGACATACTTGTCCATAGCTGTTGTTTGAAGACTTGAGACACTGACTGAACAATAAAGAAGTATTTTTGAAGGATATTTTGGTTGATTTATTTGGGTTATTCATTGAAGTAGTTCTTTCGCTTTTAAACTGTACTGATTTTGAGCTTTTTGTTCTTGTAAAGCTATTGTCGTACACTCAGGCCAGTGGCACATATTTAATGACTATATAAATGTATCAGAAAAAGTCAAATAAAAAGGTCAAATCAATACTGAGACCAACTTTGTGATGGTTCTCAATGGAGATTATTTTAAATGAGATCGCACTATGTCCATTGTATTTACGAAAACTGCACCCATACACAGTGTACAGTACCATTGCCACCTACTGGACTTTCTTGGTATAGCTGGTTGTAAATACAAATACCTGCGTACATACTGGACTGATAAGGAACACTACTATTAGTATTAGTAGTACTATAACGATTTAAACATTTGAACAAGTTGGGACAAGCCTTCCAGTTAACTACCTATCAATTATCCAGTAGTAGTAATTATGGTTCCTCAACATACATTTAACATATTACAACGTAGGCTGTGTTACAGCACTACTTTTGGTGTCCCCCTGACGAATTTCTCTTGAGAAAATGTAATGTAATTCTCCCCTCCAAAGTTGATATCTGATTTTCGCCCCTGCTTTGTAGACTTCGCCGGACAAAGGTTGCTCTCCGGTTTTGTGATGAAACCAGGTGTGGTTGAATTTATTCTGCCACTGTGTCTTTTTTAAAATTGTATCTGCCTTAGGCCTATATATCACGGTCGCAAGGCATATGAACTATCAGGTTTCAGAGCAAACAACGCCATTATCACAACGAATAGGTTGTAATATGTTTTTCTTTTTCTGGCTTGGCTTCCCCAGTGATTTTCCCCACTCACTGCTACTGCAGTTCACATATGCACAATCACACACTCAGACCACTACACACAGAGAGAGAGAGAGAGAGAGAGAGAGAGAGAGAGAGAGGGAGAGTTATATCGATTTTATTAGTTCAATTTCGAACTAATTCCACTTTGATTCCAAAACACACATTGCAGCCTAAGGCAGTAATTGTAACCTGCCAGGACATATAATTTAGTGGCCCACAGGGAATTTAGTCGATACTGGAGGATAAATTAATTTAAATGACTGAAAAGCCCTCATAGAAAACAATGGCCAAAACACAATTCATCCCTTGAATTGACTAAATAGGACCTTATTAACTGACCTAAATTCTGCTATACGTTTTGAGTTGTGCAACACACATTATGAAGCACAGCAGTCACTTTACAATAGTACTGGCATAACATCCCAAATGGATGAGAGAAAAATGGCGGAGACGATTGGAACATTTGAAAACATTTACCTTGATAAGTTTGCACCTGATCTGGGCCGATACCATATGGCTGTTCCGCAGGTTCCCCACTCGGAACATGAGACACAACTTCCCGTCCCGTTGCGAGATAACCGCATCCTGGCTAAACATGAGAGTCTCCGCGCGCTTCTTTGGCTGGGACATCTTGATAAACATGCAGCCGATAAGAAATGCGTCCACTATAGAACCCAGGAGAGACTGGAAGAGAAAAAGAATAATGCCTTCCGGACACTTTTCTGTGATGTAGCGGTAACCATAGCCGATAGTAGCCTCTGTTTCAATGAAGAACAAGAAAGCGGACGGAAAGTTGTAGACGTTCGCGACGCACGGGGTGTATGACGAGTCGTGGCCTTGTGGTTTGATGTCACCACGGATGTAGGCTATTATCCACCACATAGATGCCATAACCAGCCAGGCTACCGTGTAGGTTAATATAAATATGAGTAGGTTCCACCGCCATTTCAGGTCGACTAGCGTGGTGAAAAGATCGGAGATATATCGACTTGTCTCCCCGCCAAGGTTACCATGCTGGACGTTACAGCGGCCGTTCTTCTCCACAAACCGCTGGCGCTTTCTCTTCACGGGTGCAGAGACAGTCATGTCCCGTTTGGTGTTCACTACCTCGTAGTCCTCGCCAAATTTCCTGCGTATCGCAGACATAATGAGCGATTTGCGCTGAACCAAATAGGCTTTACGCAGGCTTGGCACCACTATCCAAGAGATGCAATAATATTCACTTGCTCGTCATGAGATGATCCTGCACGTAGGTGAATTAATAGTGATAACAAAAAAGATACATCACAGTCCATAGATCAGTCGAATAAATACGCATCCCAGCATTTATTGACACCTCAGTCCTCGTTGGCCAACTTTTATGTAGTCCCGGGCTTCACATCGTTGTTGTGATGTGACACTATGACAGAAGCTCACTGAAACATGCAAATTATGTGTCCTTGAAAAACCAAAACGGATCCAAGCCGACTGTCCTCCCGCGCTGGACACCACTCCATGCATAGCATGTTCTTCGGGCTCGCGCCACAAGCTGCTGCTGTCTGCTTGGGCACGCGTTCAGTCAGATGATAGACTGAAGAACTGCGGCACTTGCTGACAGATGTAGCCGATAGTGTGTTTGTCGCTGTAGGGGGAGGGAAGGGGGGGGGGGGGTTTGCCTCATTGTCCAACCCAATCAGGTATAAGCAGAGAAAGTTACAGTATAGCGCAAAGGACTTATGGTTCATTTTCTCCTATTTTCCCACTGTGCTATCAATATAATAGTATTTACCTAGACCTAGAGGGTTCCGTGTGTGACATTTGCACGTAACTAATTCGGACATACAACAAAACAGCTTTACTGTGATACAGTAATGTTTATTCCCAAGGACCCTGCCTTTGATCCATAACTATTTAGTTCCCCTAGTGATACGTGGTTGGAATTGTAACTCTCGACCTGATAGGATATAGTGAAGCCTATACGTATGGAAGTAAATTAGAGACATATGTGTACAGGCATGTAAAGGACGATTTGCACATTTAAAATATGAGTTGCACCTGTATAGCCCTAATCAGTTTTGTATTTGCAAAAGATATTTGCAAACATGTAACTTATTTTGAGAATAAATACAACAACACTTGCAAGCATGTAACTTGATAGGTGAATAAATGCTATACGATTTGCAAGCATGCAACTCAATCTGTGAATCAAAACTACATTTGCCAATCCGCACACTCAAGAGTTTTGTCTCTACTTTTAAGAGCTGCTCTGCATGCAAACTGCAGCAGAGAAAAACAAAGAGCTCTTGTGGGCAGGGCTTTTTCTTCCAACCAATCAGATGAGCTGTCATCATTCAGGAACGCGCTTTCAAACAGGGCTCCAGGGATCCAGTATGGGAGGACACTTTCCACTGTGTTAAACATAGATCAAATGATTTAAAATGACTGAATGATATTCACAGAATTTGAAAGCTACATGAAGGCGTTGGTGAGGGAAATGAAGGGAACAATTAAAACAAGTGTTTCCACATAGCATAACCGCTCCAAAGCTGATGCTGTTTTGAGGAGAACAGGCTAGCTCCCTGTAAAATTAAGACAAGAGGGGATGGGGAAGAAGATTAGATGTTCAGTTGCTTCATCTGGCTGATGCCGTGCCTAGACGAGATGAGAGCCAACTGTTATTGAGATAAAAGGGGGAGATCTCTCAGATTCTATCTCGATAAGCTTGCTAAATGTCAACGTTGAACCAATGCAATGATATACATTTTATTGGCTTGCTATATGAGCTGCTTTTCCTGAAAATATATCTGATACATCTAGTCATGCATCTGCAGACACAGCGAGGAGGAGAAAAGCCTGCTTCGGGTGAGCTACCTAGAACAACATCAACTAGCTAGCTATAATATCAGATAGACATTTTCAGGAAAAGCATGGCTAGACATAGCTTTCTGTAGGAACATTATTACTTGAAACCACCACATGCACATCATCTGTATCTTTGTTACATTCCATATGATGTTTTAATATATTTGTACCGTGTTGCTATCTGTCTCAAGATGTACAAATCATCAGCATGAAGAATACTGAATTCTGTTGAATTGTCAAGTGGACTGAATTCTCATGAAAATATTGTTGTGCCTCTCTTTCAGATCTGCTAAGCACACCTCTGCCTCTGCTAGCCACACAACCACTGCCTCCTGCTTGGCCCTGTCCAGGGGATGACAGTAAACAGACCCACAGTGTTTCCCAAACCCCCTTTCTCACCCCCCCAGTAATTATTTTGCAATAGCTTATGTTCCATGGGGTTAGGGTCAACTTGTCTTATCTGGACCCGTATTCACAAAGCGTCTTAGAGTAGGAGTGCTGATCTAGGATTAGTTTTTCCTTTAAGATCATCATTAATCAAATTATATTGACTAGTGGGACCTGACCCTAGGTCAGCTCTCCTACTCTTGTGGCATATTGCCATATTGGATACCAATTGGTCTCTGAGATTTCTGCCCCGCGAGTATACGACCAAGGGAAGGTCCGAAAACACATTACCGAGACTATCATCGGATTTTAGGATGTGCCAATGTTTGTGAACAATTTCCTTAATTTGTTCAGAGCACTTTGAATTAGCGGGTAGTTAGAACGCAAGAATGCGTCTTTTTGCGAGACTGACCTTGAAAAAGGTCATTCAACAAACTGTGAATTTTAACACCTCACAATGCAACTGTTTTGATTATGCAGAGGTTGTTGATTCTGCTCCTCACAAGTCCTCGCTGTCAGTCCTAGCTATGGAAACACAGTATCCCTAGTATAACATAAGGGTGTATACACTAGTGTAACAATGGTGCTACAGTCGAAAAACAACATTGGATGCTTTGTGAATATGGGCCCTGGTGAAGTGTGTGATCTTAGGCATGCTCCCATGGCTCCAGCAGACCTGTTCTCACTTGGGGCCAAAGCCAGGTCACTGGTACTTTTCAGCTGTCATTTACATAACAATGGCTAACTGAACTTTAACACCTTCTCACAAAGCAACTGTTTTGATGTAATGAGTTATTTTAGGCATGCTCCCACTAATCCCCCCACCCCCTTTCTCTCTGTGTCTCCCTTCCCAGAGGACCTGAGCCCCTGCTCGGGTTGGCGTTCCGACTGCAGCTATGGTCTTCTGGCCTGATATCACCGGGCGTGCTACCTTATCCTGGACCCCTGCTAGAGTCCTCACTGTCAGCCCTAGCTCAGCCAGGTAGTCACTGTGCTTCTACCTCTGCATTGCTTGGTCTTTGACATTTTAGGCTGGGTATCTGTAAAGCACTTTGTGAGTTGTTCAAGGCTGTCTTGATTAATGTGAGATTAATGTGGTTTTTGTGTTGGGTTTGTTTGTATATCCTTATTTTGCCAATGTGAATGTTTAGCTGATCTGGAGTGGACTACATCTGAATTTAAATGATTCCCTAGGATGACTAACATCCATCATTATCCATGAGTACCATACACATGCAATCCACCACCACTTTCTTTAATGAACACTCCTCCTCAATCTATTGTACATGGAACCATAAAGTTTATATTCACTTTTGTCAATAATAACTTCTACACATATTGGCAACATGCTTGAATGAAAACATTTCTTTAGACTTTATGGATGTTATGGGGGTGATCCTGTTGCTCATCAGATTTCATATTATCAAATCAAATTGTATTGGTCACATACACATATTTAGAAGATTTTATTGCGGGTGTAGCGAAATACTTGTATGTAGCGATTTTGCCAATATGTCAACGTTATCAATTAGGAAAGATGGTGTTGTTCATAATAACAAGTTCATGACTGATGTTCACAGGACCCTGCTCATGCTATGTTGAACGAGCACCATGGACGGAGGGGGAGGAAAACAGACAGCTACTCTCTACCACACATTCACCAAGTCATCCAATGTTTGCATCATGAACAATTTTAGCATTTTCTAAAATAAATATATAATACATTTTGTTCATTCTGTTTCTAATGGTTTGTTATGCTAGATGTGAATAACTTAGCAGGTCTATGCTATAATGTATTGTTTTTAAATGTTTATTAAATATATATACAGTGGGGAGAACAAGTATTTGATACACTGCCGATTTTGCAGGTTTTCCTACTTACAAAGCATATAGCGGTCTGTAATTTTTATCATAGGTACACTTCAACTGTGAGAGACGGAATCTCATAAGTATTTGAAAGGGCAGTGTTGAGAAAAGTGCAGTGTTGAGATTGCATCTGTAACAATACAGAGGCGGATGCAAGATGCAAGCAACGATGGTTTAATGAATATTACAGCAGCAACAGGACAGACAGACTGTACTCAGACGGAATCCGACCCAGGGACTAGGGCACATCCTCCTATGTGAGCGTGCTGAGAAACCCAGGGGAGAGTGTCCGGATGGGTAGGAAGGAGCACAGCAGATAATCCACACAAGGGCGGCGAGAGATGAGTACGGACACACGGCACAACCTCAGGGAAGTAACAACGATCTGACAACAAGAAACACTGGTTACAGAACATATAAAGGGAAGATAAGTGATTCCAGCTGGCGCAGACAATCAGGCCGAGATTGGGAACCACGCCCACACAAACACGGGAGAGAGAGAGAGAGAGAAAAGGAGGCAGTGGATTCATGAACCGTGACAATACCCCCCCCCCTAGGAACGCCTCTTGGCGTTCCCAGGCGAATTTACCTGTCGATTGAAATCATCGATAAGGGATTGATCCAGAATGTCCCTAGCAGGTACCCAACTTCTCTCCTCCGGGCCGTAACCCTCCCAGTCCACCAGGTACTGGAATCCGCGTCCCCTCCTTCTAGAGTCCAAAATACGATTGACAGAAAAGGTGGGTTCCCCATCAACAAGTCGTGGCGGCGGGGAACCGGGACCGGTGGGTTAATGCGTGCCTGAAACACAGGTTTTATTTTAGACACATGAAAGGTAGGATGAATTCTCCTATACGCCGGAGGAAGCTGGAGCCGGACCGCCACCGGACTAATGATCCTGGTGACTTTGAACGGGCCGATAAATTTGGGGGCAAGCTTGTTCGAAACGGATCGGAGTGGAATGTTCTTAGTAGAAAGCCACACTCTTTGGCCAACGACGTATACCGGAGGCTTCGACCGGTGGCGATCGGCCTTAGTCTTGGTGCGTGCCCCCACCCGGAGAAGAGTCTCACGGGCTCTGCTCCATGCGTGACGGCACCTCTGGATGAAAGCGTGAGCGGAGGGAACAGACACCTCGGACTCCGTACTGGGAAAGATAGGTGGCTGGTAACCTAAACTACACTCAAACGGAGAGAGACCCGTGGCTGCCACTGGCAACGAATTGTGAGCGTACTCAACCATAGAGAGTTGTTGACTCCAGGAAGAGGGATTCTTAGAAACCAAACATCGCAACACTCTCTCCAAATTTTGGTTGGCCCTCTCCGCTTGACCGTTGCTCTGGGGATGAAACCCTGAAGACAGGCTGACACTCGCTCCCAGTAACCTACAAAACTCTTGCCAAAACTTGGACACAAATTGGGGCCCCCTGTCAGAAACTACGTCCATCGGCAGACCATGTAAGCGAAAGACGTGATCCACGACAGTTACCGCTGTCTCCTTGGCAGATGGTAATTTAGGCAAGGGAATAAAATGAGCCGCCTTCGAGAACCGGTCCACCACGGTCAAAACAACCGTCTTGCCCTGGGAGGGCGGGAGGGCGGTAACAAAATCTAGCGCGATGTGGGACCAGGGTCTCGAAGGACCGACAGCGGTTGGAGTAACCCATCTGGGGGTCGATTAGAAGTCTTCCCAGTGGCACAAACCGAGCAAGCCAAGACAAAACTGTGAATGTCACGAGCCATCAGTGGCCACCAAAAGCGTTGCTTAACCAAAAGCTAGTGCGACTGACTCCTGGATGACACGCTACGTTGGAGCAATGCCCCCACCGAATAACATCGGACCGACACCCCTCCGGCACAAACAACCGATTAGGCGGGCAACCGGGCGGAGGCGTTACCCCTTCTAAGGCCGTTTTGACCCTCGATTCAACCTCCCATGTGAGTGTGGAGACCACTAGGGTCCCGGGTAGGATGCACTCGGGAGTGGATGGGCGTTCGGAATGGTCAAAAATGCGAGAAAGGGAATCGGGTTTGACATTCTTGGAACCCGGGCGATACGAGAGAGAGAAGTCAAAACGTCCGAAAAAGAGTGCCCACCGCGCCTGCCTGGAGTTGAGTCGCTTGGCGGTTCTGATATATTCCAAATTTTTGTGATCGGTCCAAACTATAAAAGGTACCCCCGAACCCTCTAACCAATGGCGCCACTCCTCCAGTGCTAACTTCACTGCCAACAACTCTCTGTTGCCAATGTCGTAGTTGCGTTCCGCAGGTGATAACCGATGGGAAAGGAACGCGCAAGGGTGCATCTTGTCGTCAGAAGAGGAACGTTGGGAAAGTACCGCACCTACCCCCACCTCTGAAGCGTCCACCTCCACCACGAACTGACGCGAGGGATCGGGAGCTATGAGGATGGGAGCCGAAACAAAGCGGCTCTTGAGTTTGACGAATGCAGCCTCGGCTGTATCGGACCACCTGAACGTCACTCTGGGGAGGTTAAGGCGGTAAGAGGAGCGACTATCTGGCTAAAGTTGCGAACGAAACGCCGGTAGAAATTGGCGAATCCCAGAAACCTCTGTAGGGCCTTACGGGAATCTGGGCTTGGCCAATCCACCACAGCCTTAACCTTGTCAGGATCCATGCGAATACCTTCAGTCGAGACGATGTAACCTAGGAATGGAACGGATTGTGCATGAAAAATGCATTTCTCCGCCTTGACAAAAAGTCCATTCTCCAACAACCTCTGAAGCACTCGTCTGACGTGCTGAACGTGTTCCTGGAGAGAAGAAGAAAAAATCAGTATGTCATCCAGGTAAACATATATGAACTGATCAATCATATCTCTCAGCACGTCATTTACGAGTGCCTGGAAAACCGCTGGGGAGTTGGATAGCCCAAAAGGCATGACCAAATATTCGAAGTGCCCTCTGGGGGTGTTAAACGCGGTCTTCCATTCGTCCCCCCCCCTTATGCGAACCAAATGATATGCATTACGTAAATCCAACTTAGTGAATACGGATGCTCCCTGTAACCTTTCAAAGGCTGAGGACATCAACGGTAAGGGATAGGTATTTTCACTGTGATGTTATTCAACCCACGGTAATCAATGCAAGGACGCAGAGATCCGTCCTTCTTCTCCACAAAGAAGAACCCCGCCCCCGCTGGAGAAGAGGAAGGACGAATGAATCCAGATGCCAGAGAACCAGAGATGTATCTCTCCATAGCCTCCCTCTCAGGAACAGAGAGTGAATATAACTTGCCTTTAGGCGGAGACTCACCTGGCAATAATTCTATTGCACAGTCATAGGGACGATGCGGAGGAAGAGAAGCAGCACGGGACTTACTGAACACCTCCTTCAGGTCGAGGTATTCAACGGGCACGTTAGACAAATCCACCGCCTCCTCTAGAAACACAGAATCAGACACAGACGAACAAGCAGACACTAAACAGGACTCAAGACATTTGTTACTCCACATGGATATAGAATTATGACCCCAGTCAACTCTGGGGTTGTGTTGGGTGAGCCAAGGGTGGCCGAGAACTAATGGTGCAAGGGGTGAGTCCATAAGTAGAAATGATAGTGTCTCAGTGTGATTGCCAGAAGTGATGAGTGTGATAGGTTCAGTGGTGTGAGAAATGTTGGGTAGTTCTTGACCATTGAGAGCGTTGACGGATATCTTGTGCGTGAGTGAGGTGATAGGAATCTGGAGTTTGTGAGCGAGCTTGAAGTCCATGAAATTACCCTCTGCTCCTGAGTCCAGTAAGGCTTGGGTGTCGTGCGTGTGGTTGGCCCATCTTAGTCTTACCGGGAGGAGAGTAGATGATGAGGTCTTCTCTGTGGTGACACCACCCGATAGTAGCCTCATTCTTACTACCGGGCCTAATCTTTTACCGGGCAGGAGTGGATAAAGTGGCCCGCTCTACCACAGTAGAGACAGAGTCCTTGGGATCTCCGCCTCTCCCTCTCTTCCCGGGAGAGGCGAGCTCTCCCAGCTGCATGGGTTCGTGAGCGGAGGTTGAACTGGCCGTGTTCCCGCCGCTGGCATGCCAGCCCTCCGTGTCGTTATACGGTCTGTTAGGGCATGCTCGGCGGCCAACACGACTCAGACGAGCGTCGACCCTCAAGGCTAGTTCCACTAGTCCATTTAAACTCCTGGGAAGGTCCAGAACATAAATCTCCTTCTGGATCCGGTCCTCCAGCCCATGCAGGAACATGTCCCACTGCGCCTCCTCGTTCCACTGACACTCTGCGGCCAGAGTGCGGAATTGGATGGAGTATTCCGATACTGAACGGTCTCCTTGGCGAAGGTCAGCGAGTAGTCTGGCCGCCTCCCTACCCGCCACGGCCCGATCGAAGACCCTTCTCATCTCCTCGGAGAGTGTCTGGAAAGAGGTGCAGCATGGGTCCTGGTTCGCCCACACCGCCGTTCCCCAAAGAGCCGCGTTGCCTGATAGCAGTGTGAGTACGAATGCTACCTTAGACTGTTCACGGTTGAAGGTCCGTGGCTGCAACGAGAAATGCATGGAACATCTCGTAAGAAAAGCTCTGCAATAGTCAGGATCACCTGAATAACCCTCTGGTGTCGGTAGCCGTGGCTCTAGCTGGGAATCCGGCTCTGGCGGGGCGGGTTGAACTGCCGGTGTAGGTGGCGCAGCGAGACCCCTCAGATGTTGTAATTGTTGGGTCAGCTGGGATACCTGCGTCGCAATGGCTTGTACTTCCCGACCTGTGCTGGAGATGTTCTCCTCTTGTTGATCCATTCTCGTGATACTACGGGAAATGAATTCGGTCAGACTCGTTGAACTCGCTGCATCCATGGTCTGGTCAGATCGTTCTGTAACAATACAGAGGCGGATGCAAGATGCAAGCAACGATGGTTTAATGAATATAGGTTACAGCAGCAACAGGACAGACAGACTGTACTCAGACGGAATCCGACCCAGGGACTAGGGCACATCCTCCTATGTGAGCGTGCTGAGAAACCCAGGGGAGAGTGTCCGGATGGGTAGGAAGGAGCACAGCAGATAATCCACACAAGGGCGGCGAGAGATGAGTACGGACACACGACACAACCTCAGGGAAGTAACAACGATCTGACAACAAGAAACACTGGTTACAGAACATATAAAGGGAAGATAAGTGATTCCAGCTGGCGCAGACAATCAGGCCGAGATTGGGAACCACGCCCACACAAACACGGGAGAGAGAGAGAGAGAGAGAGAGAGAGAGAAAAGGAGGCAGTGGATTCATGAACCGTGACAGCATCATCTGTGGATCTGTCTGGGCGATATGCAAATTGGAGTGGATCTAGGGTTTCCGGGATGATAGTGTTGATGTGAGCCATGGCCAGCCTTTCAGAGCACTTCATGGCTACAGACGTGAGTGCTACGGGTCGGTAGTCATTTAGGCAGGTTATCTTGGCGTTCTTGGGTACAGGGACTATGGTGGTCTGCTTTAAACATGTAGGTATTCCAGACTCGGTCAGGGAGAGGTTGATATGTCAGTGACACTTGCCAGCTGCTCCGCGCATGCTCTGAGTACAGGTCCTGGTAATCCGTCTGGCCCCGCCACCTTGTTTATGTTGACCTGTTTAAAGGTCTTACTCACATCAGGCTACGGAGAGCGTGATCCCACAGTCATCCGAAACAGCTGGTGCTCTCATGCATGCATCAATGTTGCTTGAACAAAAGGCACTGCTCGTGGCTGGGTTTCCCTAGTTTGCAAGACCTGCCACATCCGATGGGCATCAGAGCCGGCGTAGTACGATTCAATCTTAGTCCTGAATTGACGCTTTGCCTGTTTGATCGTTCGTCTGAGGGCATAGCAGGATTTCCTATAACATTTACATTACATTTAAGTCATTTAGCAGACGCTCTTATCCAGAGCGTCTTACAAATTGGTGCGTTCACCTTAAGACATCTGGATTAGTATCCCGCTCTTTGAAAGCGGCAGCTCTAGCCTTTAACTCAGTGCGGATGTTGCCTGTAATCCATGGCTTCTGGTTGGGATATGTTTGTACGATCATTGTGGGGACGTCGTCATTGATGCACTTATTGATGAAGCCGGTGACTGATGCGGTATACTCCACAATGCCATTGGATGAACCCTGGAACATATTCCAGTTTGTGCTAGCAAAATAGTGCCGTAGCTTAGCATCCATGCCATCTGACAACTTTCGTATTAAGTGAGTCACAGGGACTCCCTGCTTTAGTTTTGGCTTGTAAGCAGGAATCAGGAGGATATAATTATGGTCAGATTTGCCAAATGGAGGGCGAGGGAGAGCTTTGTACGAGTCTCTGTGTGGGGAGTAAAGGTGGTCTAGAGGTATTTTTCATCTGGTTGCACATGTGACATGCTGGTAGAAATGAGGTAAAAATGGATTTAAGTTTGCCTGCATTAAAGTCCCTGGCCACTAGGAGCATCACTTCTGGATGAGTATTTTCTTGAATGAAATCAGAAAGAAACATTTGCATCATTTAGGTTGTTTTCTAAAAGAAGAGTAGATTTACTGTTGACGCAAAGACTTGACACCTTTGGTTTTTAAACTGTAACAGGTTTTGGTTTTTCCAATTATGTTTTAAGGTTGGACTTTAGCACACATAGCACATAGGGCTTACCAATTGGTGTCACCTTGTTAGTCAATATGTGTTCCACCTGTGCTGGGTTCTCCTTAGTCTGAGGGAGGTTTCACCTGTGTTGGCACAGGTGATATTTAAGAGTAATCAAATCAAATCAAATGTATTTGTCACATACACATGGTTAGCAGGTGTTAATGCAAGTGTAGCGAAATGCTTGTGCTTCTAACAAGTAATATAACCTAACAATTTCACAACAACTACCTTATACACACAAGTGTAAAGGGATGAATATGAATATGTACATAAAAATATATAAATGAGTGATGGCCGAACGGCATAGGCAAGATGCAGTAGATGGTATAGAGTACAGTATATACATATGAGATGAGTAATGTAGGGTATAAAAACATATAAAGTGGCATTGTTTAAAGTGGCTAGTGATAAATTACATCAAGATGGCAAGATGCAGTAGATGGTATAGCGTACAGTATATACATATGAGATGAGTAATGTAGGGTAAGTAAACATTATATAATATAAAGAGGCTAGTGATAAATAGATTACATACATTTTTCCATTATTAAAGTGGCTGGAGTTGAGTCAGTATGTTGGCAGCAGCCACTCAATGTTAGTGATGGCTGTTTAACGGTCTGATGGCCTTGAGATGGCCTTGAGAAGCTGTTTTTAAGTCTCTCGGTCCCCGCTTTGATGCACCTGTACTGACCTCACCTTCTGGGTGAACAGGCAGTGGCTCGGGTGGTTGTTGTCCTTGATGATCTTTTTGGCCTTCCTGTGACATCGGGTGGTTTAGGTGTCCTGGAGGGCAGGTAGTTTGCACCCGGTGATGCGTTGTGCAGACCTCACTACCCTCTGGAGAGCCTTCCGGTTATGGGCGGAGCAGCTGCCATATCAGGCTGTGATACAGCCCAACAGGATGCTCTCGATTGTGCATCTGTAAAAGTTTGTGAGTGTTTTTGGTGACAAGACGAATTTCTTCAGCCTCCTGAGGTTGAAGAGGCGCTGCTGCGCCTTCTTTACCACGCTGTCTGTGTGGGTGGACCATTTCAGTTTGTCCGTGATGTGTACGCCGAGGAACTTAAAACTCTCCACCCTCTCCACTACTGTCCCGTCAATGTAGATAGGGGGCTGCTCCCTCTGCTGGTTCCTGAAGTCCATGATCATCTCCTTTGTTTTGTTGACATTGAGTGTGAGGTTATTTTCCTGACACCACACCCTGAGGCCCTCACCTCCTCCCTGTAGGCCGTCTCGTCGTTGTTGGTAATCAAGCCTACCACTGTAGTGTCGTCTGCAAACTTGATGATTTAGTTGGAGGCGTGCATGGCCACGCAGTCATGGGTGAACAGGGAGCACAGGAGAGGGCTGAGAACGCACCCTTGTGGGGACCCAGTGTTGAGGATCAGCGGGGTGGAGATGTTGTTTCCTACCCTCACCACCTAGGGGCGGCCCGTCAGGAAGTCCAGGACCCAGTTGCACAGGGCGGGGTCGAGACCCAGGGTTTGGGTTTGGATGGTACAATAGTGTTATATGCTGAGCTGTAATCGATGAACAGCATTCTTACATAGGTATTCCTCTTGTCCAGATGGGTTAGGGCAGTGTGCAGTGTGATGGTGATTGTGTCGTCTGTGGACGTATTGGGGCGGTAAGAAAATTGGAGTGGGTCTAGGGTGTCAGGTAGGGTGGAGATGATATGGTCCTTGACTAGTCTCTCAAAGCACTTCATGATGACGGAAGTGAGTGCTACAGGGCGGTAGTCATTTAGCTCAGTTACCTTAGCTTTCTTGGGAACAGGAACAATGGTGGCCCTCTTGAAGCATGTGGGTTTTCATTTGTAGTCCGTGATTGACTGTAGACCCTGCCACATACCTCTCGTGTCTGAGCCGTTGAATTGCGACTCCACTTTGTCTCTGTACTGACGCTTAGCTTGTTTGATTGCCTTGCGGAGGGAATAGCTACACTGTTTGTATTCGGTCATGTTTCCGGTCACCTTGCCCTGATTAAAAGCAGTGGTTCGGGCATTCAGTTTTGCCATCAATCCACGGTTTCACGGTCAGCTTTTCCAAAGGGAGGGCGTTATATACGTCGTGGAAGTTAGAATAACGGTGGTCTAGGGTTTTGCCAGCCCTGGTAGCACAATCAATATGCTGATAGAATTTGGGGAGCCTTGTTTTCAGATTAGCCTTGTTAAAATCCCCGGCTACAATAAATGCAGCCTCAGGATATGTGGTTTCCAGTTTACATAGAGTCCAAAGAAGTTCTTTCAGGGCCGTCGATGTGTCTGCTTTGGGGGAGGGGATGTACACGACTGTGATTATGATCGAAGAGAATTCCCTTGGTATATAATGCGTTCGGCATTTGATTGTGAGTAATTCTAAGTCAGGTGAACAAAAGGACTTGAGTTCCTTTATGTTGTTATGAACACACCACATCTCGTTAATCATAAGGCATTCATTCCCGCCCATCTTCTTACCAGAGAGATGCTTGTTTCTGTCGGCTCGATGCGTGAAGAAACCAGGTGGCTGTACCGACTCAGATTGCGTGTCTCGAGTGAGCTATGTTTCCGTGAAACAAAGAACGTTACAGTCTCGGATGTCTCTCTGGAATGCTACCCATGCTCGGATTTCGTCTACCTTGTTGTCAATACACTGGACATTGGCGAGTAGTGTGCTCGGGAGTGGTGCGCGATGTGCCCGTCTACGGAGCCTGACCAGAAGACTGCTCTGTCTGCCCCTTCTACGGCATCGTTGTTTTGGGTCGCCGGCTGGGATCCGATCCATTGTCCTGGGATGTAAGGCCAAACAGAGGATCCGCTTCGGGAAAGTCCTGGTCGTAATGTTGGTGAGTTGACGTTGCTATTATATCCAATAGTTCCTCCCGACTGTATGTAATAAAACCTAAGATTACCTGGGGTAACAATGGAAGAAATAACATAAAAAAACGAAATACTACATAGTTTCCTAGGAACGTGAAGCGAGGCGGCCATCTCTGTTTACGCCGGAAGTGATGCTTTAGTGATATGGACAGTTAACACCTTCAGTTGATTCTCTTTTGATCCTTTATCTGATGTCCCTGTTTTTGTTTTGCTCCACTATTTGATTTTCTAGGTGGTTTATTTTTTGTTGCCTCCTCCTGGGCAAATTTAGTGGGCGCTCATAGAGGGTGTCTTTTAGGTTCCAGTTGTTGTTGCTAGTCAACTTTCAATTCACACCCCCACGAGTGTCTTTCAGAACCACTCCTAAAACCCCACCTGTTTTGCCTTTGTTTGAGCGAAATTATTTGGTTTTCTTGCTGGGGAATGTAACATAAACATACCGGCACAAATAATCTGGCAAAGTGGAAACGTTGCAAATACGTTTTAAAATATTACACAATGCATTTACATTGAAAGAGAGAGAGAGCACAGTATGCAATTATTGTGATAACCAGACCCATGTACAGTTGAAGTCGAAAGTTTACATACACTTTGGTTGGAGTCATTAAAACTCATTTTTCAACCACTCCACAAATTTCTTGTTAACAAACTATAGTTTTGGCAAGTCGGTTAGGACATCTACTTTGTGCAGGACACAAGTAACAATTCCAACAATTGTTTACAGACAGATTATTTCCCCTTATCAGAATTCCAGTGGGTCAGAAGTTTATATACACTAAGTTGACTGTACCTTTAAACAGCTTGGATTCCAGAAAATTATGTCATGGCTTTAGAAGCTTCAGATAGGCTAATTGACATCATTTGAGTCAATTGGAGATGTACCTGTGGGTGTATTTCAAGGCCTCCCTTCAAACTCAATGCCTTTTTGCTTGACATCATGGGAAAATCAGGAGAAATCAGCCAAGACCTCAGGAAAAAATGGTAGACCTCCACAAGTCTTGTTCATCCTTGGGAGCAATTTCCAAACGCCTGAAGGTACCACTTTCATCTGTACAAACAATAGTACGCAAGTATAAACACCACGGGACCACGCAGCCATCATACCGCTCAGGAAGAAGATGAATTCTGTCTCCTAGAGGTGAACGTTCTTTGGTGTTAAAAATGAAACTGGTACAAAAGTATCTATAACCACAGTTAAACAAGTCCTACATCGACATAACCTGAAAGGCTTGGTCACAAATGGGACTTCCAAATGGACAATGACCTCAAGCATACACTCAAAGTTGTGGCAAAATGGCTTAAGGACAACAAAGCCTGACCTCAATCCCATAGAAAATTAGTGGGCAGAAATGAAAAAGTGTGTGCGAGCAAGGAGGCCATCAAACCTGACTCAGTTACACCAGCTCTGTTAGGAGGAATGGGCCAAAATTCACCCAACTTATTGTGGGAAGCTTGTGGAAGGCTACTTGAAATGTTTGACCCAAGTTAAACAATGTAAAGGCAATGCTACCAAATTCTAATTGAGTGTATGTAAACTTCTGACCACTGAGAATGTGATGAAAGAAATGAAAGCTGAAATAAATCATTCTCTCTACTATTATTCTGACATTTCACATTCTTAAAACAAAGTGGTGATCCTAACTGACCTAAGACACAGAATTTTTTCCTCAGATTAAATGTCAGGAAATGTGAAAAACGGAGTTTAAATGTAGTTGTCTAAGGTGTATGTAAACTCTCGTCTTCAACTGTATGTATGGCTCCACCCACCTCTGCACACAAGTAGAAGTAGCAAAATGGGATGGTGGACTCGGAGTGGGTGATGAGGGAAATTATTAACACCAGGAACAGGAACCCAAACATGTAGTACACAGGGTGAACATTTTGTTGTTGTTGAAAATACTCAACAATCAATCAAATTCAGTCTCCTTGCTCAGTGGCTGAGTGGCCTTAGTTCAAATACATGATTATGTATTTACTTATTAGTTAGATTGTAAATGTTAATTACACATTAATAATCTATTAATGACTTGTTATTTTCTTTAGGAATCATTATACAACCACCACTAGGCAAATTCATGCTCCTGATTGAGAACCTTGTTCTTACCAGATGTTGTTGAGGATAAAACAATTAGCTGGAGATAGTTGCAGCCAAAGGGCATGATGCCCCCCTTTGACAATACCGGGCATGGGATGGATGAAGAAGGAATGTTCATGGATCTGCCTGGAGTACAGAGAGTAGCATAGAAACTCATCAAGACATTGTTAGACCTTTGTAAGTGTGCTATGTTTCCTATGATGGTTATACCAGTGTGAAATAGATTGCAAACACAGAAGGGAAATGTACACAATGTAAGATTACCTGAAATAGCTATTCATACAGACATTGTGATTGATAGCTGAAACTCACAGGCCTCTGCCCACGGAGATGCCAAACCACAAAGTGAAGATGGCCACTAGTGTGCCAAAAGGGATGACTGCCACGAAGCATTCCAACCACAGGATCAGTTTAATCATGAGAGAGAGGGAGAGAAAATGTGTGGGGGAGGGGCGGGACAGTGAATATCTCACTGGGGACAATGCCTAATATCACATATTACACCAGGGCCCATATTCACAAAGCATCCAATGCTGCTTTTCGACTATACGCTTATGCTTGGGAAAATGTGTTTCCATAGCTAGGACTGACAGTGAAGACTTGTGAAGAGCAGAATCAACAACCTCTGCATAATCAAAACAGTTTCTTTGTGAGAAGGTGTTAAAGTTCACAGTTAGCTATAGTTATGTAAATGCTGGCTGAAAAGTACCAGTGGCCTGGCTTTGGCCCCAAGTGAGAGCAGGTCTGCTGGAGCCATGGGAGCATGCCTAAGGCCACACATTACACAGGGCCCATATTCACAACACATCCAATGCTGCTTATCGACTTTAGCACCATTGTTACACTAGTGTATACACCCATATGTTATACTAGGGAAATTGTATTTCCATAGCTAGGACTGATTGTGAGGACTTGTGAAGAGCAGAATCAACAATCTCTGCATAATCAAAACAGTTGCTTTGTGAGAAGGTGTTAAAGTTCACAGTTAGCTATAGTTATGTAAATGCCGGGTGAAAAGTACCAGTGTCCTGGCTTTGGCCCCAAGTTACTGGGGGACTGAGACTAGGGGGGTTGGGAGACACTGTGTCCCCATTCAATGTCACCCCCAGACAGACCAAGCAGGAGGGAGCTTACCCAACCACTCTAAGGTAGTGTTCGTGTGGCTAGCAGAGGCAGAGCTGTGATATGAAAGAGACACACAACAATATTTTAATGAGAATTCAGTCCACTTGACAATTCAATGGAATTCAGTATTCTTCATGCTATTGATTTGTGCAACTTGAGACAGAGAGCAATAGAGTACGAATATATTAAAACATATTGACTGATGGCACCGACAGAGAAACTATGCAGTATTTCGTTTTTTTATGTATCATTTCTAACATTGTTACCCCAGGAAATCTTAAGTCTTATTACATACATCCAGGAAGAACTATTGGACATAAGAGCGACGTCAACCTACCAACATTACAACCAAGAATATGACTTTCCTGAAGCGGATCCTCTGTTTGGACCACCACCCAGGACAATGGATCTAATCCCAGAAGCGCCGCAAAAGGGGCAGACGGAGCGTCCTCCTGGTCAGACTCTGTAGGCATGCACATCGCCCACCGCTCCCGAGTACACTACTCGCCAATGTCCAGTCTCTTGACAACAAGGTAGACATAATTCGAGCAAGGGTTGCCTTCCAGAGAGACATCAGATATTGTCACATTCTCTGTTTCACGGAAACAGGTTCAGTCACCGGGCTTCTCCATGCATTTGCCCCGAACAGAGATAAACACCTCTCTGGGAAGAGGAAGGGTGGGGGTATATGTTTTGTGATTAACGACTCGTGGTGTAATCATAACAACCTTCTGCTCACCGACCTAGAATTCCATACAACCAAATGCCGGCCATATTACCTCCCAAGAGAATTCTTGTCAGTTATCGTCACAGCTGTGTACATCCCCCTCAAGCAGACACCAAGACGGCCCTTGAGGAACTTCACTGGACTATTGAAACTGGAAACCACATATCCTGAGGCTGCATTTATTGTAGCTGGGGATTTTAACAAAGCAAATTTGAGAACAAGGCTACCTAAATTATATAGGCATATTGATTGCACTACGTGCAGGGTAATACACTCGATCACATCTACTCTAACTTCCGCGATGCATACAAAGCCTTCCCCCGCCCTCCCTTCGGCAAATCCAACCACGATGCCATCTTGCTCCTACCATCTTATAGGCAGAAACTCAAACAGGATGTACCAGTGACTAGAACCATTCAACGCTGGTCTGACCAATCGGAATCCACGCTTCAAGATTGTTTTGATCACGCGAACTAGGATATGTTCCAGTCAGCCTCAGAGAACAACATTGATCTATACGCTGACTTGATGTGTGAGTTTATAAGGAAGTGCATTGGAGATATTGTACCCACTGTGACTATTAAAACCTACCCTAACCAGAACCCATGGATGGATGGCAGAATTCGCACAAAACTGAAAGTGTGAACCACAGCATTTAACCATGGAAAGAGGTCTGGGAATAGGGCTGAATATAAACCGCGTAGTTATTCCCTCCGCAAGGCAATCAAACAAGCGGAATACCGGTACAGGGACAAAGTGGACTCGCAATTCAATTTCTCAGACATGAAACGTATGTGGCAGGGTCTACAGGAAATCACGGACTACAAAAAGAAAACCAGCCATGTCACGGTCACTGACGTCACGCTTCCAGACAAACTAAACACCTTCCTTGCCCGCTTTGAGGACAATACATCGCCACCGTCGAGGCCCGCTAACAAGGACTACGTCCCTAGCCACGTCCTCAGAGCATACACAGACCAGCTGGCTGGTGTGTTTACGGACATATTAAATCGCTCCCTATCACAGTCTGCTGTCCTCACATGCTTTGAGATAGCCACCATTGTTCCTGTACCCAAGAAGGCAAAGATAACTGAACTACCGGCCCGTAGCATTTTGAGAGACTAGAGACTAGAGACTATGCTTTGAGAGACTAGTCAAGGACCATATCACCTCAACCTTACCGGCCACCCTAGACCCACTTCAGTTTGCATATCACCCCAACAGGTCCCCCCAACAGGTCCACAGACGATGCAATCGCCATCACACTGGACACTGCCCTATTCCATCTGGGCAAGAGGAACACCCAAAACCTTGACAAACCTTTACAGATGCACAATCGAGAGCATCCTGTTGGGCTGTATCACAGCCTGGTATGGCAAATGCAAAGCTCTGAACCGCAAGGCTCTCCAGAGGGTGGTGCAGTCTGCCCAACGCATCACCGGGGGCAAACTACCTGCCGTCCATGACACCTACAGCACCCGATGTCACAGGAAGGCCAAAAATATCATCAAGGACAACAACCACCAGAGCCAATGCCTGTTCACACCGCTACCATCCCGAAGGTGAGGTCAGTACAGGTACATCAAAGCTGGGACAGAGAGACTGAAAAACAGATTATATCTCAAGGCCATCAGACCACTAAACAGCAATCACTAACTCAGAGAGGCTGCTGTCTACATTGAGACCCGATCACTGGCCACTTTAATAAATGGATCACCAGTCACTTTAAACAATGGCACATTAAATAACGCCACTTTAATAATGTTTACATATCTTACACTACTCATTTCATATGTACAGTTGAAGTCGGAAGTTTACATGCACTATGTTGACCGTGCCTTTAAACAGCTTGGAAAATTCCAGAAAATGATGTCATGGCTTTAAAATCTTCTGATAGACTAACTGACATAATTTGAGTCAAATGGATGTATTTAAAGGCCTACCTTCAAACTCAGTGCCTCCTTGCTTGACATCTTGGGAAAATTTAAAGGAATCAGACAAAAAATTGTAGACCTCCACAAGTCTGCTTCATCCTTGAGAGCAATTTCCAAACGCCTGTAGGTACCACGTTCATCTGTACAAACAATAGTACGCAAGTTTAAACACCATGGGACCACGCAGCCGTAATACCGCTCAGGAAGAAGACGCATTCTGTCTCCTAGAGATGAACGTACTTTGGTGTGAAAAGTGCAAATCAAGGACGGAAAATGACATTTATACATTGAAGCAACATCTCAAGACATCAGTCAGGAAGTTAAAGCTTGGTTGCAAATGGGTCTTCCAAATGGACAATGACCCCAAGCATACTTCCAAAGTTGTGGCAAAATGGCTTAAGGACAACAAATTCAAGGTATTGGAGTGGCCACAATGCCCTGACCACAATCATATAGAAAATGTGTGGGCAGAACTGAAAGCGTGTGCAAGCAAGGAGGCCTACAAACTTGACTCAGTTACACCAGCTCTGTCAGGAGGAATGGACCAAAATTCACCCAACTTATTGTGGGAAGCTTGTGGAAGGCTACCCAAAACGTTTGGCCCAAAATAAACAATGTAAAGGCTACCAAATACTAATTGAGTGTATGTAAACTTCTGACCCACTGGGAATGTGATGAAAGAAATAAAAGCTGAAATAAATAATTATCTCTACTATTATTCTGACATTTCACATTCTTAAAATAAAGTGGTGATCCTAACTGACGTAAGCCAGGGAATTGTTACGAGGGTTAAATGTCAGGAATTGTGAGAAAAAAAAGTTTAACTGTATTTGGCTGAGGTGTATGTAAATTTCCGACTTCAAATGTATATACTGTATTTTATACCATCTACCTTGCCTATGCCTCTCGGCTATCGCTCATCCATATATTTATATGTACATATTCTCATTCCCCCCTTTAGATTTGTGTTCATTAGGAAGTTGTTGGGGAATTAGATTGCTTATTAGATATTACTGCACTGTCTGGAAACGAGAAGCACAAGCATTTCGCTACACTCGCATTAACATCTGCTAACCCTGTGTATGTGACCAATACAATTTGTTTTAATTGATAATATGGAATGTAGCAAAGATACAGAGGATGTCCATGTGGTGGTTTCAAGTAATAATGTTCCTACAGAAAGCTATGTCTAGCCATGCTTTTCCTGAAAATGTCTATCTGATATTATAGCTAGCTAGTTGAAGTAGCTCACCCAAAGCAGGCTTTTCTCCTCCTCGCTGGTCTGCAGATGCATGACTACATGATCATAATTTTGTGTCTGTAACATTTAAAAAAACATTGCACTAGCGCAAAACTAGCTTGCTGTATCAGATAGACATTTTCAGGAAAAACAGCTCATATAGCAAGCCGATAAAATATATATCCTTGCATTGGTTCGACATTGACATCTGGCAAGCTAATCAAGATGTAATCTGAGAGATCTCACCTTTTTATCTCTATAGCAGTTATCTCGTCTGGGTACTACATCAGCCAATTGAAGCAACTGAACATCTAATCTTCTTTGCCATCCACTCTTGTCTTGATTCTACATGAAGCTAGCCTGTTCTCCTTAAAACATTATTAGCAAGCTAGCTAACTTCAACCATCTTGAGCAGAGATCTCAGCTTGCTAACTAGCAAAGCCAACCAACTACTTTACACACCAAATATACACAGAGCAAGCAATTATTTTCTAATCTAATGTTAGTCTTAACCAAATTACAAGTACATACTACATACTATTGCTCTGTTAAACAATGTAAGAACCACTAGATACAGGCTAGCCAGAAGGTTCTAATGCTAGCTTGTTAACCAGCCATGCAATTTCAATTGAAAAGAGGCTAGCTCGCTAGCTAGCAAGCTAGCATCAGCTTTGTAACGGTTTTGCTATGTTGGAACACTATTTTGAATTCTTCCCATCATTTTTCTCACAAACACCTTGCTGTAGTTGTCAAATTCTTTGCATATCATTTTGTAATTTTGTAACTAATTTGATACATATTAAGCGAAGTCCAAAGCATGCTTCTAGACCGGAACCCTGGACCCCTGTTTGAAAGCACATTCCAGAATGACAACACCTCAGCTGATTGGTCAGAAGAAAAAGCCCTTACCCACCAGAGCTAACCTATTTTTCTCTGCTTCGTCTTCTTCTTCTTTGGTATTGTTATGGAAATGTTACGCATGTGACACTCGAAGTCAATCTTAAATTAATCATTGTTTATTACCAGCAAGCTGGAGAAGTCACAATCAAACTTGGATACATAAAGTACCGGTCTGAAATCAGCTCTCCCGGGGCCGTCCAGTTAGATCTCTTATACACTGGTTACAGACACGTTACATAGTTCAGAGGGTTGGTTCCGGCACCGTCTTCTATCTTAACTTATAGAACATGTTCTGGGCATTCTGCTAGATGGTCGTCGCTCCCCCCTCATATCTTCACCTAGCACATGCAGTAACCAAGGATTATTTATGACACAAAAGACAAGATGAACATTTTCAAGGCTGTCTCCCCACAAGGTAAAAGGTAAGCTTTAAATATTTGCTTCTATCAAAAGTTTCTCTACTTCTATTATAGTAAGGGAAATCAACATGTAAAACCAGACACTTCATCATTTCAAACCCTTCATTCTGGGCGATACAATCAAATTAGTATGGTAATACTATCATCATAATAAAGGTTATACTTCCATTAGTGGGAGTGCATTTATCAAAAATACACACACATGCACAGCATGTTAAATAACACAAATAGGCAAACTAAGCAAAAAAAGACGCTGCAGCACATTTGGCAATTTGGGATCCCCAACTTCCAAACAGTGATTCCTACCAAGTTGAAGGCTTCCACTGGTTGTGGCGAATTATTCTTAGCAACAGTGGCAATGGATTCGGTGAGATCAGTCATATTAGAAGAGTGATCTGGGACAAAAGTACAACATTCATCACCAATGTGTAATGGGTGCGTGCTGGTGGCAGAGAAGTCAGGCGCAGGAGAACGAACTTGGTATAAAGTCGTTTAATAAGTGCTCACAAACTCCGAAAACCAACATATACAAAATAATAAACGTGGGTACAAAACCCGTCGCACACCAGAACACCAATACATACAATAAACAATCACCGACAAGGACATGAGGGGAAACAGAGGGTTAAATACACAACATGTAATTGATGGGATTGGAACCAGGTGTGATGGAAGACAAGACAAAACCAATGGAAAATGAAAAATGGATCAGTGATGGCTAGAAGGTCGGTGACATCGACCGCCGAACAACGCCACGAACAAGGAGAGGGACCGACTTCGGCGGAAGTCTTGACACAATGATTGCACAAGTGCCCCCTTGACCACCCGAAAGAGAGTCAAGAGTCTCTCTGTTTTACACAGCCAATTTACGCAATTCTTTTAGCATTGACAATGTTCTCTACATCTCAAGAGATCTCCCGAATTTGATCTAGGGCACATTGTTGGTCATAGTCTTAAAATGATTTTTTCATATCAATGCTATAGTAAAGTTCACCACTTAACCGGACTCAACCCAGGAGCCAGCAGGCCTCCTCTTCCACGATGACCATCTACTTCTGGGCAGATACTCCGGGCCGGCGTTGGTCCCTTTCTCTCAGGATCCCTTCTACTTTGCCTCCGGCCACAAATACATTTGCACATAAATCATTCCATCTAACCCATAACACATGAATTACTCCACTTATATAGTTAAAAACACACTAATAACTTGCTCAAGTCAATTAGTCAGTTCCAAAAAATGTGTCCGTTTCCAACAATCCCTCTCAATGATCACTCACATGTTCCACACAACCTAGAAACCATGTTGACTTTCACAGGGAAGAGAGAGAACACATGTTATAACAGTTTCACACCAACCTTGATAAGAATGAGATTGGGGCAAGGTTAGCCAAAGCTACAATCTAGTGGCTCTCCTCACATTTTGGTGCCATCTTTTTGTCTCTCGAAACCTCGCCTTTCCAAATCATAATTAGAACTATTGATAAGTTATCCAACCCAAATTTAGAATGACAGCCCTTAGTGCTTCACGTTGGGTCTCTCACTTAGAATTTTAAGACCCTCAATTTAGCACACACTGATACTGTCAGAATGTAGATTTACATTGATATACAGTACTTTTCTCATCACGGGCCCCATTTGCAGGGTTGGGTATGTTACTTTCAAAATGTGATCCGTTACAATTACTAGTTACTTGTCTAAAATTGGAATCAGTAACAACTTTTGGGTTGCCCGAACTAGTAACATAATCTGATTTCCTCTTAAGAGGCATTAGAAGAAGACACAAATGTATGTTACCAATTGAACAACATCCATTGCAGGATGAATCAATGTTAAAGTTTACATTTATGGGTTGGTTATGAAGGCTTCTTCTAACCCATCGCTTTCTACTACATATAATATGATTAAATTATATCTTTACATTCACAAACAAAGTCTATCAGAATTCCAGTCATTCCAATAAATGTTATTTTAAGAATGTGAAATGTCAGAATAATAGTAGAGATAATTTTTTCTTTCAGCTTTTTTTTCTTTCATCACATTCCCAGTGGGTCAGAAGTTTACATACACTCAGTTATTATTTGGTTGCATTGCCTTTAAATTGTTTAACTTGGGTCAAACGTTTCGGGTAGCCTTCCACAAGCTTCCCACATTAAGTTGGGTGAATTTTGGCTCATTCCTCTTGACAGAGCTGGTGTAACTGAGGCAAGTTTGTAGGCCTCCTTGCTCGCACACGCTTTTTCATTTCTGCCCACAAATTTTCTATACGATTGTGGTCAGGGCTTTGTGATGGCCACTCCAATATCTTGACTTTGTTGTCCTTAAGCCATTTTGCCACAACTTTGGAAGTATGCTTGGGGTCATTGTCCATTTGGAAGACCCATTTGCAACCAAGCTTTAACTTCCTGACTGATGTCTTGAGATGTTCCTTCAATATATCAACATAATTTTCCAACCTCATGATGCTATCTATTTTGTGAAGTGCACCAGTCCCTCCTGCAGCAAAGCACCCGCACAACATGATGCTGCCACCCCCGTGCTTCACGGTTGGGATGGTGTTCTTTGGCTTGCAAGCCTCCCCCTTTTTCCTCCAAACATAACAATGGTCATTTTGGCCAAACAGTTCTATTTTTGTTTCATCAGACCAGAGGACATTTCTCCAAAAAGTAAGATCTTTGTCCCCATGTGCAGTTGCAAACCGTAGTCTGGCTTTTTTTATGGCGGTTTTGTAGCAGTGGCTTCTTCCTTGCTGAGAGGCCTTTCAGGTTAGGTCGATAAAGGATTCGTTTTAATGTGGATATAGATACTTTCATACCTGTTTCCACCAGCATCTCCACAAGGTCCTTTGCTGTTGTTCTGGGATTGATTTGCACTTTCCACACCAAAGTACATTCATCTCCAGAGCGGTATGACGGCTGTGTGGTCCCACGATGTTTATATTTGCGTATTATTGTTTGTACAGATGAATGTGGTACCTTCAGGCATTTGGAAATTTCTCCCAAGGAGTAACCTTAGGTCCTGGCTGATTTCTTTTGATTTTCCCATGATGTCAAGCAAAAAGGCACTGAGTTTGAAGGTAGGCCTTGAAATACATCCACAGGTACACCTCCAATTGACTCAAATGATGTCAATTAGCCTATCAGGAGCTTCTAAAGCCATGACATCATTTTCTGGAATTTTCCAAGCTGTTTATAGGCACAGTCATGTACTAAACTTCTGACCCATTGGAATTTGATACAGTGAATTCTAAGTGAAATAATCTGCCTGTAAACAATTGTTGGAATAATTACTTGTGTCATGTAGATGTCTAAACCAACTTGTCAAAACTATAGTTTGTTAACAAGAAATTTGTAGAGTGGTTGAAAAACAGTTTTCATGACTCCAACCTAAGTATATGTAAACTTCCGACTTCAACTGTATATACAGTGAGGGGAAAAAAGTATTTGATCCCCTGCTGATTTTGTACGTTTGCCCACTGACCGTCTATCATGATCCGTCTATCATTTTAAAGGTAGGTTTATTTGAACAGTGAGAGACAGAATAACAACAAATAAATCCTGAAAAACACACGTCAAAAAATGTTATAAATTGATTTGCATTTTAATGAGGGAAATAAGTATTTGACCCCCTCTCAATCAAAAAGATTTCTGGCTCCCAGGCGTCTTTTATACAGGTAACGAGCTGAGATTAGGAGCACACTCTTAAAGGGAGTGCTCCTTATCTCAGTTTGTTACCTGTATAAATGACACCTGTCCACAGAATCAATCAATCAATCAATCAATCAGATTCCAAACTCTCCACCATGGCCAAGACCAAAGAGCTCTCCAAGGTTGTCAGGGACAAGATTGTAGACCTACACAAGGCTGGAATGGGCTACAAGACCATCGCCAAGCAGCTTGATGAGAAGGTGACAACAGTTGGTGCGATTATTCGCAAATGGAAGAAACACAAATGAACTGTCAATCTCCCTCTGCCTGGGGCTCCATGCAAGATCTCACCTCGTGGAGTTGCAATGATCATGAGAACGGTGAGGAATCAGCCCATAACTACACGGGGGGATCTTGTCAATGATCTCAAGGCAGCTGGGACCATAGCCACCAAGAAAACAATTGGTAACACACTACGCCGTGAAGGACTGAAATCCTGCAGCGCCCCCAAGGCCCCCCTGCTCAAGAAAGCACATATACATGCCCGTCTGAAGTTTGCCAATGAACATCTGAAAGATTCAGAGGACAACTGGTTGAAAGTGTTGTGGTCAGATGAGACCAAATTCCAGCTATTTGCCATCAACTCAACTTGCCGTGTTTGGAGGAGGAGGAATGCTGCCTATGACCCCAAGAACACCATCCCCACCGTCAAACATGGAGGTGGAAGCATTATGCTTTGGGGGTGTTTTTCTGCTAAAGGGACAGGACAACTTCACCGCATCAAAGGGACGATGTATGGGGCCAAGACTGATAATGTATTTGTCAGTGGGCAAACGTACAAAATCAGCAGGGGATCAAATACTTTTTTCCCTCACTGTACAGTATACATATATATATATATATATATATATATACAGTACCAGTCAAAAGTTTGGACACACCTACTCCTTCAAGGGTTTTTCTTAATTTGTACTATTTTCTACATTGTAGAATAATAGTGAAGACATCAAAACTATAATAACACATATGGAATCATGTAGTAACCAACGAAGTGTTAACTATTTCATAGTTTTGATGTCTTCACTCTTATTCTACAATGTAGAAAATAGAAAAATAAAGAAAATCCCTGGAATGAGTAGGTGTGTCCAAACTTTTGAATGGTACTGTATATATAATTTACAAGTCTAAAAATGGATGTAGCAACTACAGATTCACCCTTTAAGTCTATCAAAAGTGTGCATGTTTGCATGTGTGTCCATTAGGCCTATGGATTTTTTTTATCAGCATGAATTAGATTGAGCAATTAAACTCCCCCTTTTTTCCATAGGCTTTGATCCGCACTATGCAGCTGTTGCAAGAGAGCATTTTTCACTGGCTGTCCACTGGTTTTAAAAATAATGATTGATAGGCAGCTTAAACTTCTTGAATTCAACCATTATTGGGTTCAAATACACATTTAGATTTGTGAACATCTATCCACAACAACCACAATCCGTACGTCACAAATATCTAAATGAGAAAGCAGCAGCGTGATTCACATTATTGCGCTATGTAGATATGAATAATAAGTGATATACAGATCGCCGTAGACATCACCACTGCTGCCATCCTTACCTCTAAGTGTTTATTCAAGTTGAATAATCTTTGGATGCCAACAGCAGTTCCACCATTGGAAGACATAGCTTGGACTGTAGCCTAAAAAGCCTATTCTTGATATTTTCCGGCGATACATCAAATATATTTGGTGTGTCATCATAGTTGACTTGTGGTCAGACTCGCTCAGGTGGAACAAACTTAAACTTGTGCCTTTTTTCAATGCTGATTTGAATGTCCTCTCAAGCTCTGTCAGGTTGGATGGGTAGTGTCGCTGCACAGCTATTTTCAGTTCTCTCCAGAGATGTTCGATCGGGTTCAAGACAGGGCTCTGTCTGGGCCACTCAAGGTTTCCTCTAGACATGACACTGGCATTAAGGCCAAAGAGTTCAATCTTGGTTTCTTTAGACCAGATAATCTTGTATCTCATGGTCTGAGAGTACTTTAGGTGCCTTCTGGCAAACTCCAAGTGGGCTGTCATGTACCTTTTACTGAGGAGTGGCTTCCGCCTCGCCACTCTACCATAAAGGCCTGATTGGTGTAGTGCTGCAGAAATGGTTGTCCTTCTGGGAGGTTCTCCCAACTCCACAGAGGAACTCTGGAGCTCTGTCAAAGTGACCATCGGGTACTTGGTCACCTCCCTGACCAAGGCCCTTCTCCCCCTATTGCTCAGTTTGGGAGGGCAGCCAGCTCTAGGAAGAGTCTTGTTTGTTCCAAACTTCTTGCATTTAAAAATGATGGACGCTACAGTGTTCTTGTGGACCTTCAATGCCGCAGAAATGTTTTGGTACCCTTCCCCAGATCTGTGCCTCGACATAATCCTGTCTCAGAGCTTTACGGACAATTCTTTCGACCTCATGGCTTGGTTTTTGCTTTGACATGCACTGTCAACTGTGGGACCTTATATAGACAGGTGTGTGCTTTTCCAAGTAATTTCCAATCAATTGAATTTACCACAGGTGGGCTTATCAAGTTGTAGAAACATCTCAAGGATGATCAATGGAAACAGGATGCACCTGAGCTTAAATTTGAGTCTCATAGAAAAAGGTCTGAAAACGTATGTAAATAAGGTATTTCTGTTTTTTATTGTAATACATTTTCAAACATTTCTAAAAACCTGTTATCACTTTATCATTATGGGTTATTGCTTGTAAATTGATGAGGAAAACACTTAATTTAATACATTTGGAATAAGGTAGAGGTAGAGACGATGAAGTCACCTTCCGGACAATCACTGGTACGGTTGATGAGCTGTCCTAAATAAAGTATCTAGAAAAGCTCATTTAAGTGGCACAATTCTACTACTCTATTCAAACGATTGTATTCTTCTACTCTTATCACCACTGAGAACCATCGACACGGCTGGCTAGCCTATCTTCAAATGAACATCTTCCAGAGAGAGTGGAGGAAGAGTGAACTCTGTAGTTCTGTTCGGGACTACACAACAGGTCACCGGATGCCAGGCGAAGGTAGAGGAGAGCAACAGTACGAGACAAGTCGGGACCCCTTTTGGACAATCAGAGCCTTTACAAGCATGCCGCAAACTGGCCCAACAACCTTTCCAAGAAAGCCTGGTTCCGACTGAAATCCACGAAGAACCAAGACATTTACACGTAAATACATTCATGATTTCTTATTCCAAATGGGTTCGAGTGCAAAGTATATGATTACTGTATCTAAATGTATCAAAGTATTATGTCTCTGTCTCTCTCACCCCTTCCTTGTCTTTTGTAACAAGCTGCCAAATTGTGTCAATCCGCTAGGGACCTGTTTCTAACGTATTAAGTGTGTATGTTTATCCTGTGTTATCATTTAAATTAAACCTATTTGTGTAGTACTGAATCGTAAGTACTCATTCAAGGTTTTTACTTTTTTTAAACTATTTTCTACATTGTAGAATAATAGTGAAGACATCAAAACTATTAAATAACACATAAGGAATCATGTAGTAACCAAAAAAGTATAGTCCATGTCTGTCGGGAGCTCTCCTGGGGCAGTCCTGTTAGATCTCTTACATACTGGTTACAGACACATTACATAGGCATAGCTCATAGGGTTGGTTCCGACATGTGTCTGGCACCGTCTCCTATCTTAACTTATAGAACATATTCATGGCGTTCTGCCAGATGGTCCTAAGGAGTGGGCCATGTCACCCCCACTCCCTCCAATTCTTTACCAAGAACAGGCAGGAGCCAAGGATTATTTATGACACGAAAGACCAGATTAACATTTTCAAGGTTGTCTCTTCACATGATAAAATTTCCTTCACAGTGTCATGGCTTTGCACATTGTTTCTGCATGCCGCTACCTACTGTGTGGTAGTGTGTGGTGGATCACGTTACATTCTGTCATACAAAAATAGAAAAGCACCACCACCAATATTTCATCAAATAAAAATATCACCACTCCATTCCACTACTTTGACCCTAACTGATCCTACACCAGGCAAATGGCCTGGGAGGACGGGACTCTTTGATTCAACACACCTTGTAACTCTCCTGCAGTAAAACCATGTACACCCAAGTACTTCTCTGCAGCTGCCACCACAACATTCTCTGTGATTTACGTTCCATTGCTGCGGTACATTTGATAACAATGGCAATGAATGAATGCTAAGAAGCCAATCTAACTGAAGCACAAATTCATATCACTCTGTATTGGCCTGAGCCTACTACTCACCATTGACCCATCATCCTCTACTCTCTTCACTGTCTCAGCATATGACCCCCTCTGTTCCACTCTGACCCCCCAACCTGTCTCTCTCGCACCGGACAATTGTGATCCCCAGCAACATGGGCACCCCCACAATTGACACACACTGTTTTTCCCACTAATACTACACATTCCTTTGTCCCATGCCCTCCTGCACACTTCTCACGTCTCAGAATCTCTCATCCTACACTCTGCTGCTACACGTACATGACCATAAGCGTGGCATCTGAAATCCCTTAGTGGGTTTGGCACAAAAGCTCTCACGGGATAACTGACCTATCCTAACAAGACTTTATCAGGTAAAGACTTCAAAACTCAAAAGGACAGACCATGTCTTGTCAGTTTCACCACGCTCGCTCGCCACTGGGTATGCGTCGCACCAAACGGCGTGTGTCACTTTCAATGGCACCCTGCTCCTGAGAGCAAAACAATTCGCAGGTCTTGTCCCTAGGCGAGTGACGAGAAGCACCCGCTCCCTCTGGATGGAATAATCAATAGAAATCCACTTTGAGCTACCTTCACATAATACAAAATTCACTTTTAAGTGTTTTGTTCACAGAATAGTAGCTGTTTTCATCCGAAGAGAAATGTATGCAATTTTCTTAATTTAAACTTTATTTTGACAGGGAGCCAATGTTGCGACCAAGGTCTCTTTTCCAGATGAGCCCTGTATACAACCACAATACAATAAACACATTAAACAACACATTCATAAACACAATAAAATACACGTTAGTATGCACAATAATAAACTAAAAGCAAAACACAATCATAAAAAACAGACGCAATAAAAAGGTCCCCTAACAACCGTTTGAAATGCTCTAGACGCACCAATTCCTCACATTTTAAAGTGTATTGTAGATCATTCCACACATAAGGTGCAAGGAAATTAAAGGCTGATTTGCTTGACTCTCTAGACACCAAAGGAGTGTTCAGAGTTAACCAACCCTGTGAACAGGTTTGATCACTTTTTTAAATATAATTTAAAATCTTAACAGTGATGTTAGGTAAGCCAGAAGTTTGTGGAGCAGGGCTTCGTAAACAAAAATAACATAACGATTTGATCTACGGGATTTCAAAGAGGTCCTGCCAACCTTTTGGTAAAGAATACAGCGCTGAATAATACAACTGTCTCCTGTGATAAAACGAAGGGCACAATGAAAAACGACATTCAAGGGTTTAAGAGTAGAAGCAGCTGCACTTTGATAAATGGTATCACCATAATCAAAAACAGGTAGAAAGGTTGACTGCACAATCTGCTTCCAGATCTGTCTCTGTTAAAGTGTGTTCACCGTTTCCAGCAATCAGTCAATACTATTGCACAACATTGTAAATCACCCCATCAGTGTCAAACCATGTACAATATAGGGAAAGATCTCTAGGCAACGGGGACTCTTATTTTTACGTTGTTGTTGTTGTTGTTTTTTTACAATATTGCAGACACGCGGAGATGCAGAGAATGAAGTTGGGTTACTTCTAAGTGACTTTGGTTTACTCCTAAGTCATCCTCTCCAACATTGTGACCTTCCATTACAATGGTGTCATGCCGATACACGGGTTGGTTGTTTAGCAACAAACCGAGGTGTGCGCCACTATGGGGCAAAACAGATTGGTTTGACTTAGATTGTTAACAACATGTAAGCTATATTTAGCCTTCAATGTTTATTGAAAACATAAATATGAGCAATGAGCACTTGTTGTCTCTCCAATACATTGCTACAGTTGTAAGTTAGCACGCTAGAGAATTTTAGCCATATTACCATTGACATTAAATCAGTCAAAACACCTCAAAACAAGATATGGTTTCAATAACAAGATGAAATGACCCACTTGCGATTCCCCACGTGGCAGTTTCTTGTCGTCCTTGCTAACAATCTGTCCATTCAGAATCACAACAACACGCTGACCTCTGCCCCATGGGCGCGCACACATCGTTTCCGTGACATTTTTAGCTAACCCATCTTTAGAGGGCACAGGGTCGCGTGCCTCCTCAGATTTGTCCTGTTTAAAAAAGAAAAAATAATTGTTTTCTCTGCAATACTAATAACCACTTAGTAATTTTATGAAGCTGGCTTTATCTAGCCCGGATAGGTTCCCCATTTCCCAACCTCATAACTAGGTACCAAGAAGCCATTTCAGGCTATGAATCAAGTTAGAGTAGCTAGCTTGTCTAACTATCGTAGCTGGCTTGCCTGCTGGCAAAGTTAGTAGACTTTAGTAAAACAATCAATAACTAAATGTACTGAATAAGACACACATTCCCTTCAATCTTTTATCCAGATTTGAGCAAAGATGCGGACAAGCATATTTAGTTTCTTTAAAAAAAGAACCACCAGTCAGGAGGATACAGAAAGCTCAAGAGGTATGCTTAGAAAAATATACTTTAAAAAAAAGAAACTCAGAAAAAAAAGAAACGTCCCGTTTTCAGAACCCTGTCTTTCAAAGATAATTCGTAAAAATCCAAATAACTTCACAGACCTTCATTGTAAAGGGTTTAAACACTGTTTCCCATGCTTGTTCAATGAACCATAAACAATTAATGAACATGCACCTGTGGAACAGTCGTTAAGACACCAACAGCTCACAGACGGTAGACAATTAAGGTCACAGTTATGAAAACCTAGGACACTAAAGAGGCCTTTCTACTCACTCTGAAAAACATCAGATCGGAAGGTTAGGGCTAGGGCCATTCCCTCCAGAAATGTCCTTGGTGGATGAGTGGGGTAACATCTCACAGCGTCTTTCTTTTGGTGTTTTTCAGAGTGAGTAGAAAGGCCTCTTTAGTGTCCTAAGTTTTCATAACCGTGACCTTAATTGCCTACAGTCTGTAAGCTGTTAGTGTCTTAACGACCGTTCAACAGGTGCATGTTCATTAATTTATGGTTTGTGGTTCATTGAGCAAGCATGGGAAACAGTGTTAAACTCTTTACAATGACGATCTGTGAAGTTATTTGGATTTTAACTAATTATCTTTGAAAGACAGGGTCCTGAAAAAGGAACTCTTTTATATTAAACTTGGCAAGTCAGTTAAGAACAAATTCTTATTTACAATGACAGCCTACCCTGGCCAACTGTGCACCGCCCTACAGGACTCCCAATGACAGCCGGATATGATGCAGCCTGGATTCGAACCAGGGACTACAGTGACACCTCTTACACTGACTTAGACCGCTGCGCCTCTCGGGAGCCCTATGGAGCAAGGATTTCAGCAAGCATTTGATACATTTTCCCTGTGCTAGGCAATCATCATCAATCAATAATTTACCATATTTCTTCATCTATAATGATCCATTAATAAATAATGGAGAAATTAATATAATCTACTCAGGACATTGAAAGGGTAAGCACACTTGCACTCTTCATCAAAAGAGTACTGGTGCTCCTCCCTGAACTTCAGTTCCCCTCCTTTGTCCAGGCATGTCAGCAACTTGTTTGGGTAATTTGGGCTGGACATCTTTCCTGAAGTTATAAAGGTCTGCAGCATCAAGTAAGATTATGACAACAATCCTGCAGACCTCCAGAGACAACTCAATGTCAGAGAGGATGACCAGCCTTAGAAGTCCTCTTTTGATGGAGACTGAAGTGTGCATTCCCTGATAATATCCTGAGCCACGTCTTCAGCCAAGATGTCTTGAGTTACCACTTATTGTCGGCTTGATGTTTCAGTGTGAGCAAAAAACATTTCTGCTGAAACATCATTACAATATTATTTAAGTAGAGTTGCGTCACCATGTCTTTCTTCAGTGTGTTCTTCTTGGCTTTAAAATGGGCCAGGTCTCCCCAGGGGAAGTGCAAGCTATTTGGAATTTGATTTGGGGCCCTCTCCCAACCTCCTCCCCTTGGTTAACACATTGGACTCAGAGAACTCTTGCAGTTGGGACTCTTTGCACAGTATGGAATCTGCTGTTGGCCTCCCCACCATCTATCTATTTTAGGACTAGCCTCACTGATGGAGTGATTTACAGTCTCCGTTGAAATATTCCTACTATGAAATGAATTAATCTCTCCTAGAATGGCAGTAACACAGGTCACATGAATCCAGTCCACAGCAGTATTTGGATGCCACTTTGGGGCTTTTTTTGGCTTCCTCAGCAACCAAGGCAGTGGCGGAGATGAACGGCCGCATCGTGGGCACCAAGTCACTATACATGGCCCCAGCCCAGAGCCAGAGCAGACACACTGACAACCATGAGCAAGCCTCAGTACAAGTAGGCTACGTACAGTGCATTCGGAAAGTATTCAGACCCCTTCACTTTTTCCACATTTTGTTATGTTACAGCCTTATTCTAAAATTGATTAAATTGTTTGTTTTACTCATCAATCTAAACACAATGCCCAATAATGACAAACCAGAAACTGTTTCGAATTTCTTGCAAATGTATAATTTTTTAAAACTGAAATATGACATTTACATAAGTATTCAGATCCTTTACTCAGTACTTTGTTGAAGAACCTTTGGCAGTGATTACACCCTCGAGTCTTCTAGGGTATGATGCTACAAGCGTGGCACACCTATATTTGGGGGGTTTCTCACATTCTTCTCTGCAGATCCTCTCAAGTTCTGTCAGGTTTCATGGGGAGCATCGCTGCACAGCCAGGCATTCATAAACTCCTCACCCGTGGAGAAAAGCATCAAAACATTATTTCCCCATGCTTCTTGCCTAGCATAGATCGGGTTCAAGTCTAGGCTCTGGCTGGGCAACTCAAAGACATTCAGAGACTCGTCCCAAAGCCACTCCTGCTTTGTCTTGGCTGTGTGCTTAGGGTCGTTGTCCTGTTGGAAAGTGAACCTTAGCCCCAGTCAGAGGTCCTGAGCTCTCTGGAGCAGGTTTGCATCAAGGATCTCTCTGTATTTTGCTCCGTTCATCTTTCCCTTGATCCTGACTAGTCTCCCAGTCCCTGCCGCTGAAAAACATCCCCGCAGCATGATGCTGCCATCACCATGCTTCACAGTAGGGATGGTATTGGCCAGGTGATGAGCGGTGCCTGGTTTCCTCCATACGTGCCGCTTGGCATTCAGGACAAAGGGATCAATCTTGGTTTCATCAGACCAGAGAATCTAGTTTCTTATGGTCTGAGAGTCCTTTAGGTGCCTTTAGGCAAAGCGAGTTGTCATGTGCTTTTTCCTGAGGAGTGGCTTCCACCTGGCCACTCTACCATAAAGACCTGATTGGTGGAGTGCTGCAGAGATTGTTGTCCTTCTAGAAGGTTCTCCCATCTCCACAGAGGAACTTTGGAGCTATGTCAGAGTGACCATCGGGTTCTTGGTTACCTCCCTGACCAAGGCCCTTCTTCCTCATTTGCTCAGTTTTTCCAGGCGGCCAGCTCCAGGAAGCGTCATGGTTTTTCCAAACTTCTTCCATTCAAGAATGATGGAGGCCACTGTGTTCTTGGGGACCTTCAATGCTGTAGAAATGTTTTGGTAAACATCGCCAGATCTATGCCTTGACACAATCTTATCTTGGAGCTCTAAGGACAATTATTTTGACCATATGGCTTTGTTTTTGCTCTGACATGCACTGTCAACTGTGGGACCTTATATAGACAGGTGTGTGCTTTTCCAAATCATGTTCAATCAATTGAATTTACCACAGGTGGACTCCAATCAAGTTGTAGAAACATCTAAAAAACGTATCAATTTGAACAGGATGCACCTGAGCTCAATTTCAATGCTCAAGGCAATGGGTCTAATTACTTAAATAAATAAGGTATTTCTGTATATATTTCTTTAATAAAATAGCAAACATTCATAAAAACCTGTTTTCGCTTTGTCATTATGGGGTGTTGTGTGTAGATTGATGAGGAACATTGTTTATTTAATCCATTTTAGAATAAGGCTGTAAAAGTAACATGTGGGGAAAAAATGTGGAAAAAGTGAAGGGGTCTGAATCCTTTTCGAATGCACTGTATGTATGATAGAATGAAATGTGCCTTGTTAACCTTTTACTGCAATGGGCTACATCAGGGTCACACAGAGTGTTCCTTGGTAGTCTTAAACAAGTCTACTTTGAAACAAAAGTATACACCTCACACACATGGTTATGGGGTCTTAAAAAAATAAGACACCAGTATCATGTCAGATATAGACTTGAACTGTATTACATTTGGAGTTTGTATCCCAGTACTACACTTTGTATACATCACAGAAGACTGAACTATAACATAACCGTTTGAGAAAACACTGGATTATATTAAATATTAATAACATTCCACCCATGTGTCCACTGGAGGGCGATTTGGTCATTTGACTGCAGGAAGGGACTACATAAATGTGTTTGTACAGCATAAAGTGATGTTTAGCTGATTGTTAGTTCTTATAGATGACATTATTTAAAAATAAATAGGTCCGTTATCTTTTCTACATACTTTATGTCTGGTTTTTACTCGTTTGAATTTTTTATTCAGAAATGTCATTGGGGAAAAAAGCTGAAAACATTTTTTTTTACACTGTTTGGACTCGGTGACCCGAAACGGCCCACCCAGGGATTTCAATGGCAGAAATATCCCTGGCTCTTTTGATGTCAAGAAATTCCTATAGAGGGAGAGCACAGCAAGGTGGATGAGGCAGTGGCTGTGCTTCAAGCTCGCCAGGCTAAAGCTGCTACACAGAAATCTGTCCACAACACAGCTGGAGCTTGAACCCAAGGAAGGGACCACGATCCTTGAAACTTCCTTGAAAAAATAAGACATCCGTAAAAATGTCAGAAAACATTTTTACGTTGAAAAACATCTGGAAACACTGCAATATTGATATAGAAGCACTTCTTTACTTTTGAATGAAATTAATACATAAATGTATTCATACAGAATTAAGTGTACCATTAAGCAATATGATAATCATTCATCTGAGTGTGATAATACATGTACGATCTGTGTCCTCAGGGTTTTTTTCTGGATCAAAAAATGGCTTGGATGGTGGGCGTGGCAGGGGGCACGGTTGGACCGTCTGCATGGACAAAACGTAGATACAATTTTAGAGATCCCCGCCCTTGGCGGTTTAGAGTAATTTTGGCATTTTTAAGCCAATGTCCTTCAATTCTACAAATTTCTCCTTGGAACTGAGAAACAATTTTTCCATTTTAAAATAAATTTCCTGCAATTCTACACATTTTGCCATGGAGCTGTGAAAAACTGTCTAGCTTTTACTTAGTTGTTAGTTCTCAGAGATTAAATTATTTAGAAATATATAGGTCCATTATCTTTTCTACATACTATATATATCTGGTTTTACTAGTTTATGTTTTCACTGAAAGCGTTTTTTCATTCTGAAATTTTACTGGGAAAAAAAAGGTATATGTATATATATTTTTTTAAATATTACACTCTCTGGCCCAAGGATTTCAATGGCAGAAAAATCCCTAGCTCTTTTGATGTTGTCACGCCCTGACCTTAGAGATCCTTATTATTCTCTATGTTTGGTTAGGTCAGGGTGTGACTCGGGTGGGAAATTCTATGTCTTCTGTTTTTTTGTTTTTGGCCGAGTGTGGTTCCCAATCGTTGTCTCTGATTGTGGATCATACTTAGGCAGCCCTTTTTCCCACCATTAGGTTGTGGAATCTTATTTTCTGTTTAGTTTCTGTAGCCTGACAGAACTGTGCGCTTTCGTTTTTTGACCTTGTTATTTTGTTTGCTGTCATCAATAAAGTTACGATGTACGCCTACCACGCTGCGCCTTGGTCTTCTTCTACCAACGAGAGCCGTTACAGATGTCAAGAAATTCCTATAGAAGGAGCGCACAGCAAGCTTCTCGTTCATTACAAATGTAACTGAAGCAAGCTTTGGTGTCCTTGGGAATCATTTCTCATATCTTCCCACATCCAGGAGTACAACATTACAAAGCAACCCAATACCCACAGCTTTCCATATTCAAGTCCAGGAGCCTCTGATGGCCTCTGTGCTGGCTGCTGCTCTTCCTCCTCAGGAACAGAAGCAAATGCTGGGTGAGAATCTCTTCACCCTCATACAGAACATGCCCCCCTGCCAGTCTAAGAAGATCACAGACATGCTGCTGGAGTTACAAGACTCTGAGTTGCTCCACATGCTGATGTTCCAAGAATCCCTGTGGTCCAATGTGGATGAGGAAGTGGCTGTGCTTCAAGCTCACCAGACTAAAGGTGCTACACAGAAATCTGTCCCCAACACAGCTGGAACTTGAACCCAAAGGAGGGACCCCAATCATTGAAACTTTCTTAAAACTTGCTTCACTGAAACATTATTACATTGAAAAACATCTGGAAACATTGCAATATTGATGAAGAACTACCTCTTTACTTTTTGAATGAAATGAACACTTAGAGAACGTGATTGACCAGAAAATGTAAACGTGTGTGTGTGTGTGTGTGTGTGTGTGTGTGTGTGTGTGTGTGTGTGTGTGTGTGTGTGTGTGTGTGTGTGTGTGTGTGTGTGTGTGTGTGTGTAAGGGCAAGGAAGTGTATGTATGTTTGTGTGTGATAGTTTGTTTACTTAATCAATCAGTTAATGTGTGAGAGAGAGATGGGCAGAGATCTAGCCGATCACATTTGTTTCAAATAATGATGCAAAAGACCACATTAACTCAATATTCAGAATGTTGTGACTTCTATCATCAGAAGCCCATCTGCATTTGTTTAATCTACAGTTGCAATGATGATTTACCTAACAGGATTACAATTTAACCACAATAAAATAAAACAAAATATAGTGGATAATATTCCAGTCAACAATATCGACCTGACAGTGGAAAAGGATGTTGTGACCTTCAGTCGTCACTAGCTTCTATTGCCACAAAGGCATAAACCCAGCATATTCATACAATATATCTTCTTAAAATTTAATTTTAAACCTAACCCTAACCTTATATCTAACCACACTGCTAACCGTATTCCTAACCTAAACCTTAAATTAAGTTTGGTTTATTTGCCCATTTGGGCTTTGCGGCTGTGGAATCTGACTTTGTGGCTATCAAAGCTCGTGGAAAGCCCATTGCTTTCCGGGTTCGGTGAGAAATCCCTTCCTCATTGAAGTTTAAATGTAAAATTGTTAAAGGTAAAGGGTTAAGGTTTTTGATTCACGGTATGGACGTCCCAAGGACCCCAGATAGCGCTGACTCTAGGGGGAAACCCCTGTCTCCTCCCCTCTCAGGACCCGTCCGCTCGCTAGACCCATAATTCCCCGCGCCAAGACAAGATGGAAGAAAGCAGGGGCCCCAAGACAACAATGTTTTGGCTATAAAACCTAAAAACAACGAGAAAGGGAAGAAAATACGAACGTTTAATGCAAATAGCGGTCATGTGTAGGTAAATATACATTTCCATTTAATTTGGAGTATTTGTTGAAATTTGTCGAGTTACGTGGAAATGTCAAACGCAAATCGTTTCAAACAGCGAGAGATTCACTCAAAGCCGAGCATCATTGTTTCTCTGTTGCATGGATCATAGTAATGCGGGGTTTCAGTTGGAGCGGCTAGCTCGTTAGCTTTAACAAACTGGTATGCACTCATTTGGCTCATAGCATCCGTAGTTACTATTTGCAGAATGCGGTGCAATTTAACTTTAGATCCCAAACAGTACATAATGTATTACTAAATGCAGCGGTAATTGCTAGCTAGAATTAGCTACAGTTATAACTAACTAGTTAAGTAGTAGTCTGATAAATATTACTCGAACGCCAGAGATGACCAGAATGTATTTCTCGAGCCTGGTCCCAACCAAGGACAGCAAACCAATCGTTTTTCATAAATGGGCTAATAAAAACCTGAGCTAATGTCAGTATTTGAGTTTTTATTAAGGTCGACCTGTAAAGCCATTGAATCCCAGGGTAATGTAATGTTTTGTCAGTTTGAGATTAACGTTACTTGGATTTAGCTAGCACAACTAGCGAACGTTAACCACTATTATTGAGCCGTCGCCATCTAGGTTCTATTTTCATAATGTATGAGTCGATTTGTTGTCCTGTGTTATTGTGTTTTAATAGTATTGCATTTGTGTGACAGAAGTGTGTTTTGTATCAGCAAAACTGGCGAGGACATCTAGGTAGGTAGCTAACGTAATTCGTTTCATTGTAGCCAGCTAGCTAGCTATGCATCACAAAAGCCCATCCGCTTTCCGTATAATTCGATGTCGCGTAGACAAATGGTAGGCTAGACTAAACAATACAATTGCGCCTGAGCCGTTCAGGATCCAGCTGGAAAAGTCAGCCAAATAGTAGTTTTAACGTTATACTACATTGTTACTAAATTCAAGGTGAAATATGGTTTGTTTTAGACTAGTGGACCGTGTAATTTGATGTGTTTATCACAGGTAGTGACTGAAGCCTGTGGTTCTTCTTATAAATTGTCAAGGGCAGCAAATTCAAGGGTGTTCACATCCCGGGTAATACATTTTAATCGATTGTCAACCAGACGGTGTAATTTGAAATGGAGAACATAAAAGTGCACATTTTTACATTGCATCAACGATTTTTGTTTGGCTGCATGTGATATACAAAATGTCGCACGTAACACGTGATTTGGATAATGTTTCAGAAGTAGCTAGCCTACATTTGATTGGTGATGGCTGGCTACACTGTTCTTCACGGACCTAATGTTATGGTGATGTCTAATTGGCAATGGGCGAGCACAATGTCATTTGAGAGAGTTAGAATCTTGGGCAACGTTTTATTATGATGCATTTAGGACCACAATAAGGAAGAGATAATCAACAAGGGGCTGCTAGCGCATCGAAGGAAAACAACTTCCGTCATGGAATATTTTCTATAGAACACATAGAGCCCTGAGCTGATTATTAGGCAATAATGCACGAGGGGGTGTGTTATATTGACCATATACCACAAACCTCCAAGATGCCTTATTGCTATTATAAACTGGTTACCAACGTAATTGGAGCAGTAAGAGTTAAACCTGTGGTATAGTGCCTGATATACCACGGTTTTCAGCCAATCAGCATTCAGGGCTCGAATCACCCAGTTTATAATTCCTTTTATACCCAATGGTATAATTCTTCATTTGTCTGTAGAAATGTGTTCAACATCCACTCAAGTAGTTAGCAAGTTTACAAGATATATATAGTAGTTGCCTGGGTAACCAAACAGACTCGCTAGTTTAGCTAACCAAACCATCAGCTTGCTATTATGAAAATCCAATTCAGCAATGCCAGTAATGTTTTTAATTCGACTTTTGCTATCAAAAGCAGGTCAAACATAGAACAAGTAAGCATGAACTATAGCCTTTGAATTCTACTGTGAGGATATACCTTTCATGCATGCTCTGTAAAAGCCCTTCCAGCCAATCAGAAATAGGCCTAGGAGGTGTACCTCATAGTGTTTGGAAATAGCCACAGGATGAGTTTTCAATAACATCAATGCTGTGAAGTTTAAAAAATATATATATAATATTTGTCGCTACTTTAAGTAAATACCTGCAGGCAACTTGTGCAATGCGTTAGATGAAGCAGATTGCGTTCTTATTTCACCTGTCACGTTATTTTACATTTTGAATTACTTAGTTACTTAGTTCCCAAGCACAGTTGAGCCACATGTTTGTTTGTAATTATGAGCTGGGTGGTTCGAGCCCTGAATGCTGCTCTTATTACGTTGGTAACCAGTTTATAATAGCAATAATGCACCTCAGGGTTTTGTGGTATATGGCCAATATACCACGGCTAAGGGCTGTATCTAGGCACTACGTGTTGGGTCTAATGTTGATTGGTTAAAACCGCATTTCAGCCGATGTCTATTTCACAACTTACTACCGGCTAAATCTATAATGTTAAAATGCCTATTTACTGTGTTCCATCTGACTGTGCAATCCACTCTCATACTCCACTATAAAAAGCATCTAGACATTATCTCGCATTTCTTTTAGTTTTCAACTGATAAGATTTTTATAAACCTTGCTATCTGTGTTTGACATTTGTAACATTGTCAGACAGTCGAAACCATGAATCGGCTGGCGTAATTTTTATGGATATATATATATATATATATATATACAAAGACATGTAAACTAGTGCAGCTAGTTTGCAGTCATTCCAGCTTCAGTTTGAGGTGATTGTGTTAGCTGTGTTGTAGGCTAGCTCCTCTGAACACTGGTTTTCTGACGAGAGAACACATTTTCTATGCAAGGTATAATCGCGCCTCATTAGACTGTATCTTGTGGAAGGATGAACTAGTATGAATAAATTCCTCAACATAACGTTTTTGTGAAAATATGTCAATCATTATTTGAATATGTTAACCCGTTGAATAAAAGTGATAATGCCATTGATGCCGACGTTTGGAAGATAAATCGGCACGGTTTGCCAGCCCTCGGCTTCGTCTCGGGCCTAACACCCGTGCCAATATATCCTCCAAACCCTGGCTTCTCGGCATTATCACTTAAATAGCACAACAGGAGAAAGCGGGAGCAGATGAGTCCAGCTGTGTATTGACAGGGGGTCAAGATTTATATTGAAAGTAGTGTTTTATTGCTTCACTGGGGTAATCAGGGACGTGCAACTATCGTTTTCCATCACAGAAAATACATTAGTGCAACACATTCGACATAAAATGGCTTCCATTTTCATCAGATGACAACACTATTTGGCTGGCAGCCACACAAGTAAATGAGCTTACAATAAATAAATAAAACTATGCATGGTCATCATATTTCTAATGTTTGAAAAACACTCAATTATGCGTAGACACGGCCCCTGTTTTTTTGGTATCTAAAAGTGGCTGAATTAATAAGGTGACGGAGAATCATATTGTGTTAGCTTTCTGCCGTGTTTGAGATGGTAAGCCCTTTTGGATGAGTTATTTGTACAGCTGCCATTGCTATCTTGATTTCCTTGTATTTTTCTCTTCTCTGTTCTCAGCCCGTCTGCTCCTCCCCCCTCATCTTAGAGCAGGCAGGCCAGTTACCCTAGCGACTCCAGACTCCACACATTTTGTAGACATGCTGCTGGAGCGCCAGTGCTGCAATTCGTCAAAACTTTGTTAATTTGCACAATGTCTCATTCACATTCGCTTGTAATGTCCAAACTCAACAAAAATGAGCTCCTACCTAGATATGTAGAACTTTTTGAGCTTGATTACCCGTCTTTGCATATTGTTAGCATATTTAGCTAGCAGCCCCCATGCAGCTTCGCTATATATAGACGCCAAATGGGCTTTTTCTTGTTTTTTGGTGCCCACTTGTGTACTAAACCGCTTATAACAGAAATCACAGTGTGAGAGAAGAACGGTATGACGATATGACAATCTAGATACTGCAACATAGGGACCGGAGAAATTCTAGTTCATCACTCACCACTTTAGGCTATCAAATGCTCCAAAAAAAACACATCTTTGCTAAAACATCAATACTAGCTAGCTAAGGTTTTCCTCGATGGATCTGCATTTACAATGTAGTGTGGTTGTTGGTTTAGCTTTCTGTAACTTTGTATTTAGTATGGTCTGCATGTGTAGGTGCATATTGCGTCAGGATTGCAAGGTGTCCCGATATCTTTTACAAGTGTCCCGTTACCTGGTTTTAATGTCCATTTCAGAATGCCCTTCTAACCAATCAGAAATTAGTATTCTACAATGCTGTGGTATAAACACTTGTAACATTTGCGTAGACCATGGATAAACAAGTAGTCGTTGAGAGTCGGCGCCAAATGACTCAATTCCTCGTCTCCTTACCCATCGTAGTTAAAGTCGGCTACTTCCATGACAAACTTTTTTGCGTCTTTCACAGCAAATAAGGAGCTGGGGGGGGCATAGATGAGCAAGTCGACAACCAGGCAAGACAATCCTAACCATGCGTCGGTATTCAAATGCTGTATCTTGCAATGCTGTATCTGTCAATTTCTTGACTTGAAATGTCTCAAGTTCACAAAAGTAGGGGTTATCAATGAGTAGGGGTTATCAATGAGTAGGCTAAGGTATTCTAGATGCAACAGACCGAAGACTGAACACACACTTGCATCTTTCATAGCTAAGATAAAGAGCAGGCAAGGGGGAGACAGTCAGTCGTAACTGTGCGCGTAGGCTATATCTTTAATTTGTATCTCGCAATGTCTTATCTTGCATTGCCATGTAAATTTACCAAGAGTATATTAAGTATAGATTATGCTATTAATGAGTATGGCTAAGCTATTCTACAATGCTCAAGTGGAATTGAAGTTCATCATTGCCAAATGCGTCAATTGAATTAGGCCAAAATGGGCAAAAAGTGCTGTGCCTACATATCTTCTTTAATTAATTCCTGGCTGTTGATGTCCTAGGCAATAGATCGCAACGCAGAGCATCCCCGATTCCCCGCTGTGCAAAATTTATTGAAAAGCGCAATTTCACTTTCTCATCCATAAATGCGGCTCATGTGCAAATACTGTTCAGCAGCTCAAATCAGCAGGATGGGAAGCATTTTTATTAGGGGGAGGGCATATACCATGAATTGCCACAGTTCCTTAATTTAAATATTATGGGGACATGTATACGTTTGGCAGTCAAGCATGAGTTATCAGTGTAGCCTATTATTGTTCTGTCGACCAATCGATTGGTCAATTTTTCTTTGCCGTGTACAGTGCCTTTGTAAAGCATTCAGACCCCTTCACTTTTTACGCATTTTGTTATGTTATAGCCTTATGCTAAAATGGATCAAATACAACATTTTATTACAACCCCCCTCCCCCACCTTATTTACATAAGTGTTCAGACCCTTTGCTATGAGACTCGAAATTTAGCTCCGGTGCATCCTGTCTCCATTGATTATCCTTGATGTTTCTACAACTTGATTGGAGTCCACCTGTGGTAAATTCAATTGATTGGACATGATTTGGAAAGGCGCCTAACACCTAGGGTCCCACAGTTGACCGTGCTCGGCAGAGCAAAAACCAAGCCATAAGTTTGAAGGAATTGTCTGTGGAGCTCCGAGACTGGATTGTGTCGAGGCACAGATCTGGATCTGGGGAAGGGTACCACATTCTGCAGCATTGACGGTCCCCAAGAACACAGAGGCCTCCATCATTCTTAAATGGAAGACATTTGGAACCAACATGACTCTTCCTGGAGCTGGCTGCCCAACCAAACTGAACAATCAGGGGAGAAGGGCCTTGGTCAGGGAGGTGACCAAGAACCCAATGGTCACTCTGACAACACTCCAGAGTTCCTCTGTGGAGATGGGAGAACCTTCCAGAAGGACAGCCATCTCTGCAACACTCCACCAATCAGGCCTTTATGGTAGTAGACAGAGGAAAAGGAAAGGCGGATACCTAGTCAGTTGTACAACTGAATGCGTTCAACTGAAATGTGTCTTCCGCATTTAACCCAACCCCTCTGAATCGGAGAGGTTTGGGGGGCTGCCTTAAGCGACATCCACGTCTTCGGCACCCAGGGAATAGTGGCTTAACTGCTTTGCTCGGGCAGGACGACACTTTTTTACCTAGTCAGCTCAGGGATTCGATCCAACAACCTTTCGGTTACTGGCCCAACGCTCAAATGGAAGCCACTCCTCCCTCGGTAAAAGGCACATGAAATCCCGCTTGGAGTTCGCCAAAAGATTCTCTGGTCTGATGAAACCAAGATAAAACTATTTGAAATTAATGCTAAGCGTCACGTCTGGAGGAAACCAGGCAGCACTCATCAACTGGCCGATAGCATCCCTACGGTGAAGCATGGTCGTGACAGCATCATGCTGTGGGGATGTTTTTCAGCAACGGACTGGGAGACTATTCACGTTAAAGGGACAGATGAACGGAGCAAAGTACAGTGAGATCCTTCATTTAAAACCTGCCCCAGAGCACTCAGGACCTCAGACTGGGGCGGAGATTCACCTTCCAACGGGACAACGACCTTAAGCACACAGCCAAGACAACAACGCAGGAGTGGCTTCAGGACAAGTCTCTGAATGTCCTTGAGCTAGAGCCCGGACTTGAACCCAATCCAACATCTCTGGAGAGATGTTGTCATTATAGGGTATTGTGTGTAGATTGATGTAGGGGAAAACAATTTAATCAATTTTAGAATAAGGCTGTAACAAAATGTAGAGAAAGTCAAGGGGTCTAAATACTTCCCGAATGCAATCAATGTACACTGCTCAAAAAAATAAAGGGAACCCTAAAATAACACATCCTAGATCTGAATGAATGAAATAATCTTATTGAATACTTTTTTCATTACATAGTTGAATGTGCTGACAACAAAATCACGCAAAAATTATCAATGGAAATCAAATTTATCAACCCATGGAGGTCTGAATTTGGAGTCACACTCAAAATTAAAGTGTAAAACCACACTACAGGCTGATCCAACTTTGATGTAATGTCCTTAAAACAAGTCAAAATGAGGCTCAGTAGTGTGTGTGGCCTCCACGTGCCTGTATGACCTCCCTACAACGCCTGGTTCATGCTCCTGATGAGGTGGCGCATGGTCTCCTGAGCGATCTCCTCCCAGACCTGGACTAAAGCATCCGCCAACTCCTGGACAGTCTGTGGTGCAACGTGGCGTTGGTGGATGAAGCGAGACATGATGTCCCAGATGTGCTCAATTGGATTCAGGTCTGCGGAACGGGCGGCCCAGTCCATAGCATCAATGCCTTCCTCTTGCAGGAACTGCTAACACACTCCAGCCACATGAGGTCTAGCATTGTCTTGCATTAGGAGGAACCCAGGGCCAACCGCACCAGCATATGGTCTCACACGGGGTCTGAGGATCTCATCTCGGTACCTAATGGCAGTCAGGCTACCTCTTGCGAGCACATGGAGGGCTGTGCGGCCCCCCAAAGAAATGCCACCCCACACCATGAATGACCCACTGCCAAACCGGTCATGCTGGAGGATGTTGCAGGCAGCAGAACATTTTCCACGGCGTCTCCAGACTCTGTCACGTGCTCAGTGTGAACCTGCTTTAATCTGTGAAGAGCACAGGGCACCAGTGGCGAATTTGCCAATCTTGGTGTTCTCTGGCAAATGCCAAACGTCCTGCACGGTGTTGGGCTGTAAGCACAACCCCCACCTGTGGACGTCGGGCCTTCATACCACCCTCATGTTTCTGACCGTTTGAGCAGACACATGCACATTTGTGGCCTGCTGGAGGTCATTTTGCAGGGCTCTGGCAGTGCTCCTCCTTGCACAAAGGCGGAGGTAGCGGTCCTGCTGCTGGGTTGTTGCCCTCCTACGGCCTCCTCCACGTCTCCTGATGTACTGGCCTGTCTCCTGGTAGCGCCTCCATGCTCTGGACACTACGCTGACAGACACAGCAAACCTTCTTGCCACAGCTCGCATTGATGTTCCATCCTGGATGAGCTGCACTACCTGAGCCACTTGTGTGGGTTGTAGACTCCGTCTCATGCTACCACTAGAGTGAAAGCACCGCCAGCATTCAAAAGTGACCAAAACATCAGCCAGGAAGCATAGGAACTGAGAATTGGTCTGTGGTCACCACCTGCAGAACCACTCCTTTATTGGGGGTGTCTTGCTAATTGCCTATCATTTCCACCTGTTGTCTATTCCATTTGCACAACAGTATGTGAAATTTATTGTCAATCAGTGTTGCTTCCTAAGTGGACAGTTTGATTTCACAGAAGTGTGATTGAATTGGAGTTACATTGTGTTGTTTAAGTGTTCCCTTTGTTTTTTTGAGCAGTGTATAAGAAGCATACAAATGACATGACTTATTATGATGATCATAATAATTGTAATAACAATTAGTTAAAGAAAAAGGAGGGTGTAGGAGAAAGAGCTGCGTGCATATAATCGACCTGTTGACTCGAATGGCGTCAGCCCAAGTCGCATACTCCCTTTAAAGACCTTCTCTTGAAAAACTTGAAAAACCCCACAATAGCACGGTTTATGTCTCTTGAGACACCAGTGCCAGTATACACTTCCTCAAAATAGTCCAAATTAATCTAAGATAACTCAAGAAATCTGTCATTACTTTTGATGTTTTTTGCAGAGGAGATCTTAGTCGCACAATTTTACATCTATGATGCAGTTTTTCCTGAAGTGGACACATTTGCATGAAAATGAGTATCGTTGAATGACAAACACTTAATTGAAGAATGCCTACTGTTGACCAATGAACCAACAAAGGGCCGTAGACTTCAGCTCCCGAACTTGGGCTTGCCTCGAGAAAAATGTTTGTGCACAAAATCCTTGCCAAAGACCAAAATGTTGTCATAATAAATGCACAAAATGTTTTGGATGGGAGCATGCAGACAACTTAAAGAATCCTCCGAAACCATTAATTCCTATAACTTAGTGTTACACTAATATGTGAGAACAATATTTTTTTGTGAAATGTTTCATTTTGTTAAGGTTGGAAGCAACATGAACATTTGTTGTGGAAATCTGTTGCAGCTCAAGTTGATGACAAAACCCACAATGCTCTCTCTACTGGCTGGCTAGCTAGCTAGCAAATGTTGCAGCTCACAGTAATACCAAAGTCAATATCAACATGTGACGTGGCTAGTTAGCTGTAAAATCACCTGAACAAAAACTGCACTATTAATTTAGGAGTCTACAATCTCACCATGTTCAACCTGGAGATCGATGTGCCTCAAAGTGGAGTCTGACATTCGCAACAACAACATGCAATGCACCCTGGACTGAAAAGGCAGACAAATAGGAGAAATGTTTTATCGCCTCTGTTAAATGACACATTTCTCAAGATAGGAATTGAACAAAAACGAAAAAGAGAACCTACTGCATTATGACATCGGACAGTGTTGAAATCTGAGATGTATGCAGTCTAAAAGTCAACTTACTAACTTCCAGTGTAGTGAGAGCGGCGTTATCGCAATGCTACATCATACCGACCGATCTTCTGCCGGCTTGAACGATAATAGCTCAGATACACGTGAAATGACCCAAGGAATCGATAGTTTCACTCAGATTCACAAAAACAATATAACGTTCAAACTGGGTGAATCTTTTTCGTAAGTCTCCATATCAATCTACATTCCTATTTGATATGAAGGTCCGGCTGCAGGGGATGTCCACTGTTCGGTAGTCTAGTGCCTGAAAATGGGTGTGCAGGGCGCATCGCAAGCGCTGATTTATTGACGTTTCTAAACATTAAAACGGAGCGTTAGGATTTTATTTCGCATGGTCCCACCGGTAAGCAGTGCTTATAGCTGAGAACCCACGGGATAAGGCAGAATGCCTTTTTAATGCGTTGGGTTTTCAAGAACAAAATCTTCAGCACCATTTATTAGGCAGATATTCCATTCAGACTGCCACAGCTGCTGGCCTTGGTCCATTGTTGGGTGTATGCTGCCTGCAGTCAAGGGGTTAAGCTATGCTTTAGCTTAAGTCATTTCTTTAATCTTTGTTGACCCGGTGAGAGAGACTTAGCATGGTTAGTAATGGCCTTGATTTTGGTGCGGTGCTGTGAACCTTATGTGACATTGATATAACGCATGTCGCTCCGCTAGTGCTTTGCATGATAGCACTGGACTAGGCAAATTAGTCCCTGCTTTAACAGCATAGTTATTTTGCCCTCTTTAATCATGGCCATTTGATTTAGCCATTGCCGCCTGGCATTTGGAAATGTGAGCTATCCTACATCGAACATTAGACCATTACATTGCTTCAAGTGAACAAGAGGCGGGATGTTTAAAAGGTCTTCAAAGGAGCCACATAAGTTTTGCTTGATAACCATAACCCAGCCACTATATCATAGCCTCACTCCATAGAAATAGAATTGCTCATATGCATCCTGTTCCAGATAGGCAAAGCCCAATAAATCCAATCAAGTAATTAATGGATGACTGGGGAAATGGAGGACACGCTGACTCCACCTGTGACCAGTCTAGCCCTGAGGTCAGGGTTACAAGATTACTTTACAAGATTGCAGGCTTGCAGCCTATATCTTCCTCGGAATAACTGTCCTGTTTTTTTTTTCTCGCGCAAAAAAGCCACAGGAGAAAACACATTTTCTATTATATTCTCTCAACTCAAGATATAGAAAAATCTGTCAACGTGCCCTCAAGCAAGGCAGTTAAAGGGACATTTCACCAGCACCACCCCAACATCAACATGTGCTAATAGTACATTTCTAATTTTTGTAGTCAAAAAGATGGAAGAGAAGGGTTTCCAATGACGTCGACCAATTAGTAGGCAATGCCTACTCATTGGTTAAAGTCAATGATGTCATTGGAAACATCCCTGCTGGAGATGATGAATATGAAGTTGAACAATTGTGAAATGTCCCTTTAACCCTAATTAATCCTTTAACCTTTCTAGGACAAACCCCCTCGACAACATTCCGCTGAAAAGCGAGCACGCAAAATTCAAAAAATATATTTTTTTGAAATGTGTAACTTTCACACATTAAGTCCAATACAGCAAATGAAAGAAACATCTTGTTAATCTACCCATCGTGTCCGATTTAAAAAAAACTATATATAATAATTTTAAAAAATGCTTTACAGCAAAAACACAACATATGATTATGTTAGATCACCGCCAAGTCCAAAAAACACAGCCATTTTCCCAGCCAAAGATAGGAGTCACAAAAAACAGAGATAGAGATTAAATTAATCACTGACCTTTGATGATCTTCATCAGATGACACTCATAGGACATCCTGTTACACAATACATGTATGTTTTGTTCGATAATGTGCATATTTATATCCCAAAATCCTTTTACATTTGCGTCATGTTCAGAAATGCCTCCAAAATATTGCAGAGAGCCACATCAAATAACAGAAATACTCATCATAAACTTTGATGAAAGATACATGTTTTACATAGAATAAAAGATACACTTGTTCTTAATGCAACCGCTGTGTCAGATTTCAAAAAAACTTTACGGAAAAAGCAAACCATGCTATAATCAGAGACGGCGCTCAGATAGAAACAACATTTCTCCGCCATGTTGGAGTCAACAGAAATACGAAATTACATTATAAATATTCCCTTACCTTTGATGATCTTCATCAGAATGCACTCCCGGGAATCCTAGTTCCACAATAAATTGTTGTTTTGTTCGATAATGTCCATTATTTTATGTCCAAGTAGCTACTTTTGTTAGCACGTTTAGTACACATATCCAAACACTCGTGCAGGTCCAGGCGAAAGTCGGACGAAAACTTCAAAAAGTTATATTACAGGTCGAATAAACTTGTCAGACTAAGTGTAGAATCAATCTTTAGGATGTTGTTATCATAAATATTCAATAACGTTCCAACCGGAGAATTCCTTTGTGTCTATAGAAGTAATGGAACTGCAAGTTGATATCATGTGGAATGCGCCTGACCTGGCTCTGTGCCAGACCACTGACTCATTCGCCTCTCATCCGGCCCCACATCAGAGTAGAAGCTTCATTCAAGGTCCTATAGACTGTTGACATCTAGTGGAAGCTGTAGGAAGTGCAAACAGATCCATATCCCACTGGGATTTCAATAGGCGATGAGTTGAACCTCAGATATCGACCAACCTCCGATATCCCACTTCCTGGTTGGATTTCTCTCAGGTATTCGCCTGCCATATGAGTTCTCTTATACTCACAGACATCATTCAAACAGTTTTAGAAACTTCAGAGTATTTTCTATCAAATAGTAATAATAATATGCATATATTCACATCTGGGACAGAGTAGGAGGCAATTCACTCTGGGCACGCTATTCATCCAAAGTGAAAATGCTGCCCCCTATCCCTAAAAAGTTAAGTTGCTCTGTATAAGAGTGTGTACTAAATAACAATTGTAAACTGTAAAACTGATAATGTGGTTCTATACTTAGCCTCTTCTCCTCCCTTCTCTTCCAGGACATCCCCACCTGGCCCCATTTAGTGTTTCCCCTTTCTACACGTGCTGACCAACCATGAGTATTATCCAAGATAAGCTAGGCAACGAGTTTCTGCGAGGCAATGGGGGCATGGACCCAAACTTTGCCCCCGGCATGCTCATGTTCAGCCACCTGCCGCCCGTCACCAGCTTCACCCGCCTGGCCTCGCAGTCGGTCATGGGGGGCGACCTGCCACAAGAGATGATCCTGAAGAAGGAGCGCGACTCGCCACCCAACGCCCACGGCTTCCTCCACGGCATGGGCATCAAGCAAGAGCGGATGAGCGAGCTGGACTACCGCATGCCCCTTTATAGCGGAGCTGGCGGGGGAGGAGGAGGGCTGGGTGGCAGCTGTGGCGGAGGGGGCGTGGGGAAGGGCAACGAGATGCTGGAGATGCAGTTTGGTGGAGGCCACCACCACAACCATCAGAACATGCTTCTGCACGACCTCAGCCTCGGCAATGTCCGAATGGGAGAGCCGGTGAGGGACCCATGTTTATTTGTAGCGTTGTAGTTTTAGTGGCTGAAAGGGGGCCTCACTCAATAGATATTTTCTGTAGAGTTATCATGTGTGCTTTGATATTTTTGTCTTTGGTACTGTACTCTCTCTGTGAAGATCAACATGAGTTATCAGTATAGCACCTATCGCTCCTTTGAGGATATTCACACTGTGTGTGTGTAAGCACGTATCTGTCTACATGGCCAACCTCCTCTGCTTTGTCCTCAGATGTCTGGAAGACCAGAGAAAGGGCCGAAAGAGACGTCGGGAAGAAGACGGAAGAGCAACAGTGATGGGGAGGGGAAAGCCAGAAGAAAACGTGGAGAACCCAAGGTAGAGCACATCTCTAGCATTTTCATTAATAAGCATTTTTAGAATCAAAGCTACCAAAAAGTCGCACAGCAGATCAGTTTTTCTGTGGTCATGTCATGTTAACAGCAGTTTGTCCCCTTAAACAACATGTTTACACTTTGACGCAAAGTTGTATTCGGGTTATACTGACCTTTCATTCTGTCCCGCGCCCCGCACAGGCCATGATGTTGGACGGCGAGGGGACCGGCCTCTCTCCCAACTCCAAACCGCACATCTGCGAGCACTGCAACGCTGCCTTCCGCAGCTCCTACCACCTCCGCAGACACGTGCTCATCCACACAGGTGAGAGGCTTTCAGTGCTTTCTGCATGGGAATTATTTTGGGGTGGCTGGAGTGTGCACTTTGTTTTAGGTCATTCTATTGATCCTAAAGTGAAATCCTCACCCACCCAAAGCACAGGGTGAGCTAAAACGAACACACCCAATATCACTGACGTGAGTAGCATGGATGACATTTGTTTGATGCTACAAATGTCCTGTAAATGTTGAGGTAATCTAAATGACAAACATTTCTTGCAGGTTTGACTCATTGTCGCCGCGGTGAGGAATGCTGTTTTATTCTGTTTCTTTCAAGCGAATGTTCAGCCAAATTACAAATGTCTGTGTGTATATATACATTTCTTTACCTTGAAAGTAGTCTATGGACAAGGAGAAAATGCGATCCACATTGGTTTCGGCAAAACAAGACACTGTTCCCGCAAAGTGTTTTATTGCTGATTCTGTCCAGAGATTGCTTTCAAGGTAAGGGAACAAATAAATGTGTTATTTGGCTGAACTATCCCCTTTAGGTTTTCACTCTGTAACTTACCCTAGCGTGTTTGCTTCATCTGCAGTGTTTATCCAAAAAGTTTAATTTAATGAACTGAGACTTGAATAAAGCCAACTTTTGCTTTCCCCCACTGATAGTCAATTAATGTGGAGAGTGGGTGATTGTATTTTTGATCGCACAGGTGAGAGGCCTTTCCGGTGCAGTCAGTGTAACATGAGCTTTATCCAGAAGTACCTGCTGCAGCGGCACGAAAAGATCCACAGTGGTGAGTCTTGACCTATGACAGCCAGCGCTGTGGTCAATTCCATTTCAATTTAGTCAATACAGGAAGTAAATGGAAATTCAAAGAGACATTTTGAATTTGAAATTCAGTTTACTTCCTGACTGGAAATGAACCCAACCCTCATGCCTGAATGCCATTTTTTTGTATGTATGTATAGTACCAGCCAAAAGTTTGGACACCTACTCATTCAAGGGGTTTTCTTTATTTTTATATTTCCTACGTTGTAGAATAATAGTGAATACATCACAACTATGACATATCACAAATGGAATCATGTATTAACCAAAAAAGTGTTTAAACAAATCTAAATATATTTTATATTCTTCAAAGTAGCCACCCTTTGCCTTGATGACAGCTTTGCACACTCTTGGCATTCTCTCAGCTTCATAAGGAATGCTTTTCCAACTGTCTTGAAGGAGTTCCCACATGCTGAGCACTTGTTGGCTGCTTTTCCTTCACTCTGCAGTCCATCTCATCCCAAACCATCTCAATTGGGTTGCGATCGGGTGATTGTGGAGGCCAGCTCATCTGATGCAGGACTTCATCACTATCCTTGGTCAAATAGCCCTTACACAGCCTGGAGGTGTGTTTTGGGTCATTATCCTGTTGATAAACAAATTATAGTCCCACTAGGCCCAAACCAGATTGGATGGCGTATCACTGCAGAATGCTGTGGTAGCCATGCTGGTTAAGTGTCCCTTTAATTCTAAATAAATCACTCACCGTGTCACCGGCAAAGCACCCCACACCATCACACCACCTTCATGCTTCATGGTGGGAACCACACATGTGAAAATCTTCCGTTCACCTACTCTGCGTCTCACAAAGACACAGTGGTTGGAACCAAAAATCTCCAATTGAACTAATCAGACCAAAGAACAGATTTCCACCGGGCTAATGACCATTGCTTGGCCCAAGCAAGTCTTTTCTTCTTATTGGTGTCCTTTTAATAGTGGTTTCTTTGCAGAAATTCGACCATGAAGGCCTGTCTCCTCTGAGCAGTTGATGTTGAGATATGTCTGTTATTGAACTCTGTGAAGCATTTATTTGGGCTGCAATCTGAGGCTGGTAACTCTAATGAACTTATCATCTGCAGCAGAGGTAACTCTGGGTCTTTCTTTCCTGTGGCGGTCCTCGAGAGCCAGTTTCATCATAGCGCATGATGGTTTTTGCTACTGCACCTGAAGAAACTTTCAAAGTTCCTGATATTTTCCGGATTATCTGATTTTCTTATCTTAAACTAATGGACTGTTTCTCTTTGCTTGTTTGAGCTGTTCTTGCCATACTACGGTCTTTTACCAAATAAGGCAATCTTCTGTATACCAACCCTACCATGTCACAACACAACTGATTGGCTCAAACGCGTTAAGAAGGAAAGAAATTCCACAAATGAACTTTTAACAAGGCACACCTGTTAATTGAAATGCATTCAAGGTGACAACCTCATGAAGCTGGTTGAGCGAATGCCAAGAGTGTGCAAAGCTGTAATCAAGGCAAATGGTTGGCTACTTTGAAGAATCTCAAAATATAAAATATATTTTGTTTTGTTTAACACCTTTTTGTTTACAACATAACATATATGAAATTATTTCATAGTTTTGATGTCTTCACTATTATTCTACAATGTAGAAAATGGTACAAATTTAAGAAAATCCCTTGAATGAGTAGGTGCATCCAAACTTGACTGGTAGTGTGTGTGTGTGTATCTACATACACACACACAGTGCATTTGGAAAGTATTCAGACCCCTTAACTTTTCCCTTATTTTATGTTACAGCCTTATTCTAAGATTGATTAAATAGTTTTTTTCCACTCATCAATCGACACACAATTATCCCATAATGACAAATAATATTTAGCAACTGAAATCACATTTCCGTTAGTATTCAGACCCTTTACGCCTTACTTTGGCAGTGATTACATCTAGTCTTCTTGGGTATGACGCTACAGGCTTGGCACACTTGTATTTGGAGAGTTTCTCCTGTTCTTGTCTGCCGATCCTCTCAAGCTCTGTAAGCTTGGTTGGGGAATGTCGCAGCACAGCTATTTTCACGTCTCTCCAGAAATGTTGGATCAGTTTCAAGTCCAAACTCTGGCAGTGCCTCTCAGGGACATTGAGACTTGCGTTGTCTTGGCTGTGTGCTTACATTCATTGTCCTTTTGGAAGCTGAACCTTCGCCCCATTCTGAGCTCCTGGAGCAGGTTATCATCAAAGATCTCTCTCTGTACTTTGCTCCTTTCATCTTTCCCTTAATCCTGACTAGTCTCCCAGTCCCTGCCCTTGTAAAAAAATCCCCACCGCATGATGCTGCCACCATCATGCTTCACCTTAGGGATGGTGCCTGGTTTCTTCCAGGCGTGACACTTGGTATTCAGGCCAAAGAGTTCAATCTTGGTTTCATCAGACCAGAGAATCTTGTTTCTCATGGTCTTGAGTCCTTTGGGTGCCCTTTGGCAAACTCCAAGCGGGCTGTGCCTTTTACTGAGGAGTGGCTTCTGACATGTTGGTTTCAAACTTCCATTTAAGAATGATGGAGGCCACTCTGTTCTTGGAGACCTTCAATGCTGCAGAAATGTTTTGGTACCCTTCCCCAGATCTGTGCCTCGACACAATCCTGTCTCGGAGCTCTACGGACAATTCCTTCGACCTCATGGCTTGGTTTTTGCTCTGACATGCACTGTCAACTGTGGGACTTTTTTATATAGACAGGTGTGCTTTTCCAAATCATGTCCAATTGAATTTACCACATGTGGACTCCAAGGACACCACATCACTATAGTACCCTCCAAGCTCATCATTAAGCTTAAGTCCCTGGGTCTGTACCCTGCCTTGTGCAATTGGGTCCTGGACTTTCTGACTGGCCGCCCCCAGGTGGTGAAGGTAGGAAACATTGAGTCGAGACAGCCTACAGGGAGGAGGTGAGGGTGCTCGGAGTCAGGAAAACAACCTCTCACTCAACCTCAACAAAACAAAGGAGATGATTGTGAACTTCAGGAAACCGCAGAGGAGCATTCTCTATCCACACCGACGGGACAGTAGTGAAGGTGGAAAGCTTCAAGTTCCTCGGCATACACATCACGGACAAACTGAAATGGTCCGCCCATGCAGACATTGTGGTGAAGGAGGCGAAACAGCGCCTCTTCAACCTCAGGAGGCTGAAGAAATTTTACTTTGCACCTAAAACCTCACACACTTTTACAGACGCACAACTGAGAGCATCCTATCGGGCTGTACCACCGCCTGGTAGGCAACTGCACCGCCATCAACCGCAGGGCTCTCCAGTGGGTTTTGCAGTCTGCACAATGCATCACCGAGGGCAAACTACCTGTCCTCCAGGACACCTACAGCACCTAATGTCACAGGAAGGCCAAAAGGATCATCATGGACAACAACCACCCGAGCCACTGCCTGTTCACCCTTCTACCATCCAGAAGGCGAGGTCAGTACAAGTGCATCAAAGCTGGGACCGGGAGACTGAAAAACAGCTTCTATCTCAAGGCCATCAGACTGTTAAACAGCCATCACTAAACACAGAGGCTGCTGCCTAAATAGACTCAATCATTGGCCACTTTAATAAATGGATCACTCGTCACTTTAAATAATGCCACTTTAATAATGTTTATATATCTTACTTTACTCATTATGTTTGTACTCTATTTTATACTATCACATCTTGCCTATGCCGCTCGGCCATCGCTCATCCATATATTTATATGTACGTATTCTTATTCCATCCCTTTACAGTTGTGCGTGTGTATGTGTGTGTATATATATATATATGGTAGTTGTGGAATTGTTAGATTACTTGTTAGATAGTTCCGACAGTGCAGTACTATCAGCACAAGCATTTCGCTACACTCACATTATTAACATCTGCTAATCAAGTTGTAGGAACATCTCAAGGATGATCAAAGGAAACAGGATGCACCTGAGCTCAATTTTGATTCTCATAGCAAAGAATCTGAATACTTTTGTAAATAAGGTATTTCATTTTTTATATTTTTATATATATATATATATATTGCTTTGTCCGTATGGGGTATTGTGTGTAGATTGAGGAAAAATGCATTTCATCCATTTTAGAATAAGGCTGTAACGTTACAAATGTGGGAAGTCGAGGGGTCCGGATAGTTTCTGTGTGTGCACTCACAAAAGTTTGGACAACTACTCATTCAAGTGTTTTCTTTTCTTTTTGCTATTTTCTACCTTGTAGAATACTGGTGAAGACTTCAAAAACTATGAAATAATACACATGGAATCATGTAGTAACCAAAAGTGTTAAACAAATCAAAATATATTTGATATTCTTCAAAGTAGCCACCCTTTGCCTTGATGACAGTTTTGCACACTCTTGGCATTCTTCAACCAGCTTCATGAGTTAGTCACCTTCAATGCATTTCAATTAATAAGTGTGCCTTGTTCATTTGTGGAATTTCTTTCTTTCCTTAATGCTTTTGAGCCAGTCAGTTGTGTTGTGACAAGGTAGGGGTGGTATACAGAAGATAGCCCTATTTGGTAAAATACCAAGTTCATATTATGGCAAGAACAGCTCAAATAAGCAAAGAGAAACAACAATTTGGTTCTGTGTCAATGTTGTCCCATTCTTTCCTTAGGAGAGAAGCCCTTCAGCTGTGACCAGTGTAACATGTGCTTCATCCAGAAGTACCACATGGAGCGACACAAGAGGACCCACAGCGGAGAGAAGCCATACAGATGTGACACCTGCCAACAGGTCAGTCTGTCAGTCAGTCACAAGGGTAACTCGGTTTTACCCTCAAGCAGAACAGATTGAAATTTAGTATTTCAATTACTTTCAAACACATTTCGAGGTAAGTCTTTTTTTAAATGTAGTTGAATGTATTTGGAAATACTTGTAAAGTATTGTTGTGTATTTATTTTAAGTATTTTCAAGTACAAATATGTAGCCTTCAACACTCACAACAAATTTGGTTACTGATAAGCTCCTAAAATGGAACGCAGTACCTGTACAGTAAGATGTACATGAAGTCAGAGTTCAGGGTCTCCGCCTTTTCAGCTCTGTATGGGATTCAACTGACAGCCTTTCTAAACCTGAGCACTATTCGCAACAAGAATATGCCCCCAACCCTCCCGCTAATTGGGCTCCTTTTACAAATGTTTTGTCTGAGTGAGGGCAATGCTGTAAATCAATGTGTTCTGAGACGTTGAGAATTATTTTAAAAAATACCGCTTTGATGTCATGAAAGCAAACCACACGTCCGTGAGTCCAAATGTGCATTTCACATTTCCATATGATAAAACTTGTCATTTGTATATCAACATTTATGATCGCTTTGTTTAATGTACAGTTACGAGGATGACATGGCGTCATACCCTGGGTTCTTCTGAACAGAATGAGCCGGTGTTGGTCATATTGTAAAGAGAATGATCATGAGAACAAGCACCCAAATGCACTCATGACTCTATTCTATGCCCAACAGAAATACGATGTGTCTCTGAAGTTCTTTGTGAAAGTCTAGCACTGTAAGATCATATTTTATAACTTCGCTAGTAGCGATGGGCATTTGACATTTTTATGTTCGAGTAGTCAAGTACCTTTTAGAAATGGCCCACAATGGGGGGGGGGGGGGGGGGGGGGGTGATGGTCTAATTATCTATATGCCAACAGTGCGCAACAATGCCTCATTTATTACCATTACAGATAACGAATCCTAATTGCTAAATTGCCTCAGACTCTGAGTGTACAAAGCATTAGGAACACCTGCTCTTTCCATGACAGACTGACCAGGTGAAAGCTAGGATCCCTTATTGATGTAATTAATTTAATCCACTTCAATCAGTGTACATGAAGGGGAGGAGACATTATATAAGGATTTTTAATCCTTGAGACAATTGAGACATGGATTGTGTATGTGTGCCATTCAGAGGGTGAATAGGCAAGACAAAATATTTTTTTTGCCTGTGAACGGGTATGGTAGTAGGTGCCAATCACATTGAATTGAGGTTAAAGGGGGGTGCAACTCTATATAAAGGTGTTCCTAATGTTTTGTACAGCCAAGAAACGAAAAGTGCCATTTAAGATTCCCTTATTGAAACCGTAATATCAACTGGTTATATTATGCAACACGATCTTCACAAAGGTAGTCCCCTCAGTGGCGCTTGCTTGTAGAAGCCTATGGCTGTGCAATGGCATAGTCTTGTTTTGTTAATTTAGTAGACAATACCCTCTTATTTCCCGAGCCCATATTGCAGTCTAGACGCATCTGTTTTATAGTATAAAAAACATGATATAATATAACAGAATGAAATAGAACGGAATAGTGCGAGGTGACGCGCATCTCGTGTCTGGAACAGTTATTCTCAGAGTTAATTTGAAACGGGTTGAAAGACAAAGTCTTTCAGGGTTACAAACAAATGTCCTTTTCAATATACCGTTCGATTTGGCCTGTTCTTTTGGAATTTTCTAAATGGAATAACAATTCCACTTTGAACTGGGGGGGTGAAATATGCTGGAGTAGGCCTAGGGATAATGATTCTGATGAATATACGCTCTTTGTCAAACTAATGTTTTTGTATAGGGGGTTAAAGCTTAAGCTAACCAATTCTAAATGGCACTAGCAGTTCGCAAAGTAGGGTCCCCGCAGCCATAAACCCTGGCTTTTTGTACGATTTCTCTTAAAAGCTGATTTTAAATCTAACTTTAACCACATTGTTAAATTTATGCCTAATCCGAACCTTAAATGAAGAGCAAAAATGTAATTTGTGTTTCTGTATTATTTAAATAGGCCATTTTGACTTTGTGGCTGTGGTAACTAGTGACAATTTCAATTATTCCAAAAAATGCAGCTCATTGTTGGAACACATTTCCTTACTTCAGTCAACCAGTCCATTTGTGTGTGGCTACATGGATACACTAGTTAGACCTCTCACTAAAACCCTTGTCATTTTTTTTGTTTGATGCACCTAACCCCAAGTCTCATGAATATTCTTACCATGTTACTGAATGTAACCAGTGTTATTTCAGATTTCTTTCATTGACAAATGCTGCAAAAAGTATAGTAAATGTAAAATGCACATAAAAAAAAGTGTAATGTTTGGATTCAGTCTTGAAGTCCGGTAAGGTGAACTGTTGTGGATTTCCAAAGTGTTCTCTTTCATTTGCTACCATGATTATACATATGCTTCTCATATTTCTTCCGTTAACGTTTCTATTTGCATATTTCTTCCGGTAAAAACATTGTGCCCCTATCCATATAGGCCAATGGAAAAAGGTTTAAGTACTAAATACACTTGAACCAAGGTCTGCTTGGTCCTAGGTGTATTTGATATAATGTATTTGGAAGTAAGTATTTGAAAATAGTTTTGTCCATTTATAGGAATTTATTTGAAAATACTACATAATATGTCAAATAGAAGTAACTGATTTGGCCACATTATTTGAAAATACTTAAATACACATGTTCTATGTATTTTAGTAACATACTTGAATACGCATTTATTTGATCCCAGGTCCGATTGACAATAGTTATTGATGTCAGTTCTTGATGTTTGCAGTTTATCTCAATCTAGCATGTGTTTGCTCAAAATGTCATGGGTGTTCCACACTGTTGGACGCTTGCTATGTGCTCTGTCATCAGACATTTCAAACCATAACACTTGGTCAAGAGCCAAATCAAATTTTATTTGTCACATACACATGGTTAGCAGATGTTAATGCGAGGGTAGCGAAATGCTTGTGCTTCTAGTTCCGACAATGCAGTAATAACCAACGAGTAATCTAACCTAACAATTCCACAACTACAACCTTATACACACAAGTGTAAAGGGATAAAGAATATGTACATAAAGATATATGAATGAGTGATGGTACAGAACGGCATAGGCAAGATGCAGTAGATGGTATAGTGTACAGTATATACATATGAGATGAGTAATGTATGGTATATAAACATAAAGTGGCATAGTTTAAAGTGGCCAGTGATACATGTATTACATAAAGCACTTTGGGTGCATCTAACAGTGGACCGATGCATCTTGCTGTCGTTGAGCCATTTGCTCAATCCAGTGACTAGAAAGTTTTCAAATACTCTGCACCCCCCTGTTCCCCTGTAGTTTTTCTCGAGGACAGACCGGTTACTGAAGCACAAGCGGACCTGCGGAGAAGCCATAAAGAAGGGCCCGGACCCCAGCATGTTGGAGCTTGCCCACGGGGACATGGGCCAGGGCAACTACTCACTCACTCAGGGAAACGCTACCGCCACCTCTGCATGCAAGAGGGGCAAGTCCAAAAACGCAGGCGAGGGCGGTGATCGTAAGCGTAAGAAGGCTGCTGCCACCACCGCGTCGTCCGGGGGCCTGCAGGACTACGGAATGGAGTGTTCCGACCCCAGCCTGCAGGGCCGCACACCCAAGCTGGTGTTCAAGAAGGCTAAGAAGGGCCTCGTCCCCATGGAGGACGGGGGGCAGAAGCTGCTGTCTCAGAAGCAGGGCTCCATGGAGCTGGCGGGGGGCTCAGGGCTAGATGCCATGGTCCTCCTCCAGGGCTCCTCCAGCGGAGGGGCAAAACGAGGCCCATCAGCCACAAGCAACAACTACGATGACGCCATGCAGTTTGTGAAGAAGCGGCGCTACCTCCAACACGTGGCCAGCAACGACTATGCGGCGCCCTCCCTCCACATGGGCCAGTCCCATGCCAGCAGCGTGATCCAAGGCTCGCTGGGACACCACAACGAGCCCACCCTCACCATGCTGGACACTTCGCCCCTGGACCTCAAGCACCACGACAAGTCGGTCATCCCGGACGAAGTGCTCCAGAGCCTGCTGGACCACTACAGCCACAAGTCGGATGGCACGCACCACCACCACCACGACGTGACCTTTGACCTCTCGGACCACAGCGTCCCGCACCACGTGACCCTGCAGCCAGCGGCCCCTGTCACCCCAGAGCTGGACGACGACTCGCCCAGTGGCGGCGACAAGCAGGTGGTCATGAGTGAGTACTCCAAGTTCCTTCTGCAGGCCCTGGAGCGCACCAGCCACAGCGGGCCCTTCTCCACGCTGGGACCCAGCGGGCCCTTCCCTTTGCTCTCCAGCCCTACGGGGCCCCTCTTCTCCGATAAGCATGTCTACACTACGTCTCCGCTGGAGTGCGGCTACCCGCCCGCCGACTCCTCGCCACTGCCCATCCCCTCCATCTCTTCTTCTTCCTCCTCCTTGTCTTCCTCTAAGTCCCACTACAGCATGGTGGTGGGCTCCCCCTCCCAGCCGGCCTTCCACCTCAGTGGCCTGGAGGCGGCTGGCCACCAGCAGCTCATCCCCTCTCAGGAGCTCACAGAGCAGCTGGAGAAGCAGCACCACTCCCCTGCGTTCCAGCTCACGCCCCAGGAGCTGACGGCCGCCGGTGGAGCCCCCAAGGAGCAGGGGGCCAAGGGCAACGGGAGAAACGGCAGCTACTCCGACCTGGACACGCCCAAGGAAATGGACCTGCGGGCCACCTACCAGATCGAGAACTTCGCCCAGGCCTTTGGTTCCCAATTTAAGTCGGGCCGCCGCACCCCGCTGGGCTACAGCACTGGGGCCGAGGTCGACCACCGAATACGAACTCCCGTGTCAGAATTCTCAGGGTATACCAGTTTGTTAGCTGACGTCAGCGAGCCAGTAAGTACAGGATCGAAAACCCCAACAAGCCAAAGTTTCAGGTAAGGGTTAAAACGAGGTGAACCTAGTTGCGGGTCTTGTGTTTTTCTTTGTGTCCCTATACCCTTCTACATTTTGTTCTTGTAGCGAGGTCAATTTATTTTTTAAACACTGCCATTAAATGTTGATAACGAGAACTCTACCAGGGGAAGGTCTTCAAGGCCTCAAATGCAATTTTTTATATTCATTTTTTTTTTTTTTTATCTGTATTTTGTTTTTATTTTGTTAGCGTAGTTGGTATGATATGAACGTAAACGTAGATTTTAATGTAATTTAAACTGAAAAATTAGGGGTTAGCTAAGCTTGATGATTTTTCTTTGAACTCTTGTTTTACCAATCATCATACAGTTGTAAAGTAATGATGAATGATGTTAATAATTTCAATAATATTACGTTTGTGGCAGGGAAAGGCCCAGAATTCAAATGGCAAAAAAAGTTCTATATTGTCTGTTACTAGAATCGTATTACTCAGGTATTAAGGCAAAATTGTGTAATAATAATAAAAACTTTGTATTATGAGATGCAATTAGCACACTTTTTAAAGTGTGCTTTGAGACTACAAAGCTTTGTTACTATTTATCCCTCGAGGAGCGGGGGAACAAAAAGACAAAACAAATTCAGCGGATCTTCCTGTTCAGTTTTCTTCGCCATTGAACAACCCTTTCCTCTACGTGTAGCTGTGTAGAGATTACGGTACTTCTGTGTCAATGTGAAAATGACCGTTCCCATTTCCTTCCCGTAAAGGGCCACATGTAAAACACACGCCGACGCGGACATTTATACACTCAAGAACTCGTAGTGCACACAGTCCAGGCTCAACGGAAAGAGGTTTCAATCCGCAAACCTTTTTTGTTTATAAACAGTGTCAAGTGATGTTTGTCTAGGCCATGCACCTTTTGGATGGCCCCTTCAGTGGCCCGTGACAAGGAAATGTGCTGGCCCCGTTGGCGACGTTTCAACAACTGTTGTCGCTCATTTTTACTGGGTTCCACTCCACTCCTGGCTGTTAACTTCTTCTTTTTTTGTCAGTGGAAATCAAACAAGCACTTTGAAAAACAAAATTGTCATTGAAAACTGAAAACATCCCAACTCAATTAAGGATGTGCAAAACCAAGTGATTATTATTTTTTATTTTATTAGAGGAGAGAACTGTGAACGGGGGTGGGTGGGATAGGGTGGTTTGTTGTTCTGTAGGGAGGGTTAGACTGGGATTGAATAGATGTATTTTTGTTTGTGTTTTTTTGACGGTTTGGTCAAGGGGGAAGGGTTGTACAAATGATTTGCCATTACTGTATGTAACCCAATGTTCTGAGAAGATCTCTGTATTGATACCGAACAAAAATATAAACAACATGCAACAATTTCAAAGATTTGACTGAGTTACAGTTCATATAAGGAAATAAGTCAATTGAAATGTATTCATTATGCCCTAATCTATAGACTTCACATGACTGGGCAGGGGTACAGTTATGGGTGGGCATAGGCCCACTTACTGGGGAGCCAGGCACAGCCAATCAGAATGAGTTTTTCCCCACAGAAGGGCTTTATTATTTTTGATTCCTGAGTGGCGCAGTGGTCTAAGACATTGCATCCCAGTGCAAGAGGTGTCACTGCAGTACCTGGTGATTGGGAGTCTCATAGGGCGGCGCACAATTGGCCCAGCGTCATCCAGGGTAGGCCGTCATTTTAAATAAGAATTTGTTCTTAACTGACTTGCCCTAGTTAAAGGTTAAATAAATAATATTACATTACATACCAAAATACTGCTCAGCGCAAATTAAAGAATTAAGCTTTTTGAGCGTATGGAACATTTCTGGGATTTATTATTTCAGGTCATGAAATGTGGGACCAACACATTACATGTTGCGTTTTATATTTTTGTTCGGTGTAAGTTGTTTTGAGAGGGGGCGGATAATATGCTGCAACACTTCCCACTGATGTACTAAGACTCTACTGGATGCAAAAATCAAACTATTTTCCCTTTATTTATTTGTAACCTAGCAAGAGTTTTTTATTTTTGCAGGGTGTTTTTGAAGTGCAAGTACTCACTGTACATCAATCTGTCTGTACCTTTATGAAATCAGGCCTGATACATAAAAATTACCTCACTCATACAGGCTCAACGTTATGGTGTATGTGTATATATATATATATCCCCCAAAAAGGCAGTCCTTTAAACAATGGCCTTCTTTGTCTTCCGCAGCTCAAGCCATTCTCTCCTGGCAGTCAGGGTTGATATTTAGTTAATTTCCTGTGTGCCCCCCTCCCCACCCCCACCACAGCTGATAGACTTTAAAGCTGCTCAGATCACAGGGAACAAAATAATGACTGACTGGCCACTTCACTCCAAAACACACACTATGCTTTTAAAGAAAAGAGGGAGAGCGAGAGACAGATGAGGAAATAAAAAATAGGATTGACCTAAATATACAGTGGGGTCCAAAATTGACAACCTTGATAAAGATCAATAAAAGTGACTGTAAAATACTGAGCTATATTGTATTCTCAAACAAATGGGGGAAAAATATTAGATTATGCTTCAGTGCCATTATCCTCTGAAGGTGAGGTATTGAAAACAAGAGGTATCAATAATTTTGACCCCCACCTTCGTTCTCTGAGCAATTGTATTAGTATTCAATATTGTATTTTCCCCGGCATGCAATATAGCTCAGTATTGGAATGATTTTATACAGCAATTTTTGCTAATTTTTGTCAAGTGTGTCTTTCAGAGATCAATGTACCTCATATCACTGAAGCGTCAGAAAACAGGGACACGTTTCATGTATGTAGTGGACATACTTGTAGTATAGGTTAAACATTTGTATAATCATGTAACAATGCCTGTGTTTACAATTATAGAAGAGCAATTGACTCGTTGAATTGCAAAATGTATTTGTTTTGTCTAAAGCCTTCACGCCAAGCAGTGTTGCATTCTAGATGCCTCATAGAAACTTTCATTTCTCATGTTATATCCCTTATTTTTGTTACTTGCCATAAATGTGTTGATATGATCTCTAGAAGGATATTGTTTACAAAAATGTACAAAAACACTACAAATGTATGTTAATTTTTATGTTTTTGTTTCTACCGATATGCATGATATGTTTTTATGGCTTTTTTTCTGATCGTCACCACAACACCAAATTTTGTAGCAGATGCCTCCCCATCCCTGTCTTTTTTTTTTTGTTCAAGACCCTTGTGATATGATTTCCAGGGCTGTACCTGTTATTGAATTTATAAAACGATTTAGAGAAGCCAATAAAAACATTTTTTGGTAATAAAAAAAAATGCCTGTGCAGACTGGACTTGATTGTGATAGTGAAGTCCTCAACACGTCAGCAATGATTTTTGTAAGGGTTTGAACCACAGTAAAGACGGGCAAGAGCTCACATTTTAGATTTTTGGATTGACTCACAATTATATTGTGAGATTTGAGTTACAGGGGGGGGTACGGGAGCAAAATAATGGAAATATCAATGTTAGTGTAATTTGGACCATGATATGTTCTATTGTAATCCTTTAAAATCTTCCTGATATGATTATTCTTTAAAATCATATTTTAAGATTCTTTATCAATGCTCTCAATTCAAAGTGGACGCTAACATCGGTACTGACTGGTAAGTGACCTGGCATAGGGAGAATCTCAATTGCATATCCTCTTCCGCTCTCTCTCCTCCTCAAAATCGTTTAGAGGAGAATGTTGGAGGAGAGGTACATCTGGCTTTCTCATCCAATGGGTTTTGAGAAAGAGGCGAGGAGTATGCTATTGAGATTCTCCCATAGTCTTTCTCTACCACACTCGGCCATTCATTTAGTTACCATTTTGTTCCTCAACACAGACAACTGTGTGTACCCAACCTTAAGTTGGTCGAGGTAGCCTAGCAGTTAAGTGTTGGACAAGTAACCGAAAGGTTGCTGGTTTGAATCCCTGAGGAAACTAGGTGAAAAATATGTGTCCTTGAGCAAGGCACTTAACATCTGCTAAATGACTACATTTTTTTCCATGTCTTATGTTTTGGTAATACTTTACATTAAGGTTCCCTTTAAATGTGTAAGTGGTTAATAAGTAGTTAGACAGTTAAATATCAATTAATATGAATTAGGACTTAGTTTGACATTATCTAATGTTAACCCTTTACCATCTCTCATTACAGGGTACACATTTTCCCCCTCTGTAAGGAATCATCTTTATCCTAAAGCTTCATGTTCAGATATTCCATGTTCTTTTTTGCGTATGTTCTCAGCTTGACAGTTACTGCAACCATGTATCCCACTGATGTGTTCATGTTTGCTGTCTTGATACATTCTTTACATTTTATTTCACCTTTATTTAACCAGGTAGGCCAGTTGAGAACAAGTTCTCATTTTACAACTCCGACCTGGCCAAGATAAAGCAAAGCAGTGCGACAAAAACAACAGACTTACACATAAACAAACGTACAGTCAATAAGAAAATAAAAATAGAAAAATCTATGTACACTGTGTGCAAATGTAGGGAGGTAGGCAATAAATAGGCCCTAGAGGTGAAAATAATTACAATTTAGCATTAATACTGAAGTGATGTGCAGATGATGATGTGCAAGTAGAGATACTGGGGTGCAAAAGAGCAAGAGGGTAAGTAATAATATGGGGATGAGGTAGTTGGGTGTTCCATTTACAGATTGGCTGTGTAAGAAAGCTAACGTTTCAGTTCCTTGCTCAGAACATGAGAACATATGAAAGCTGGTGGTTCCTTTTAACATGAGTCTTCAATATTACCAGGTAAGAAGTTTTAGGTTGTAATTATTATAGGACTATTTCCCTCTATACCATTTGTATTTCATTAACCTTTGACTATTGGATGTTCTTATAGGCACTAGTATTGCCAGTGTAACAGTATAGCTTCCGTCCCTCTCCTCGCTCCTCCCTGGGCTCGAACCAGCAACACAACAGCCACCATCGAAGCAGCGTTACCCATGCAGAGCAAGGGGAAAAACTACTAGAAGGCTCAGAGCGAGTGACGTTTGAAACGCTATTAGCTAGCCATTTCACTTCGGTTACACCAGCCTCATCTCGGGAGTTGATAGGCTTGAAGTCATAAACAGCGCAATGCTTGAAGCACAACGAAGAGCTGCTGGCAAAACACACGAAAGTGCTGTTTGAATTCATGTTTACGCCCCTGCTTCTGCCTACCACCGCTCAGTCAGATACTTAGATACTTGTATGCTCAGTCAGATTATATGCAATGCTTGCTGTTTGGGGTTTTAGGCTGGGTTTCTGTACAGCGCTTTGAGATATCAGCTGATGTATGAAGGGCTATATAAATAAATTTGATTTGATTCATGATTGATTGTTTTTTATAAGATAAGTTTAATGCTAACTAGCAACTTACCTTGGCTTACTGCATTCGCGTAACAGGCAGTCTCCTTGTGGAGTGCAACGAGAGAGAGGCAGGTCGTTCTGTCGTTTTGCCCCTAAACGAGGCATTTAACCCACCGTTCCTAGGCAGTCATTGGAAATAAGAATGTGTTCTTAACTGACTTGCCTAGTTAAATAAAGGTATATAAAAATAAAAAAAATTATAAAAAATCGGCGCCCAAAATACAGATTTCCGATTGTTATGAAAACTTGAAATCGGGCCCTAATTAATCAGCCATTCCGATTAATCGGTCGACCTCTAGTGGAGACATTGGGAGCTAGGCAAAGTTTTTCCCCACAAAAGGGCTTTATTACTGACCAAAATACTCGAGTTTCATCAGCTGTCTGGGTGGCTGGTCTCAGATGATCCTGCAGGTGAAGAAACCGGATGGCATGGTTACACGTGGTCTGCAGTTGAGGCTGGTTGGACGTACTGCCGAATTCTCTAAAACGATGTTGGAGGTGGCTTATGGTATAGAAATTAACATTAAATTATCTGGCAACAGTTCTGTTGGACATTCCTGCAGTCAGCATGCTAATTGCACGATCCCTCAACTTGAGACATGTGGCATTGTTACAAAACTGCACATTTTAGAGTTGTCTTTTGTCTCTAGCACAAGGTGCACCTGTGTAATGATCATGCTGTTTAATCAGCTTCTTGATATTCCACATGTCAGGTGGATGAATTATCTTGGCAAAGGAGAAATGCTTTTTAACAGGAATGGAAAGAAATTTGTGCACAAAATTTGAGAGATATAAGCTGGACAATTTCTGGGATCTTTTATTTCAGCTCATGGGACCAACACTTTACATGATGCATTTATATATATATATTTTGTGTGGGTGTATTTATACAAGCATACATGCATACACACACACTCTACCGGTCAAAAGTTTTAGAACACCTAGTTTTTTAAAAGTTAAAAATATATATATTTTCTACATTGTGAAGGCCAGCATCCCGGAGTCGCCTCTTCACTGTTGACGTTGAGACTGGTGTTTTGGGGGTACTATTTAATGAAGCTGCCAGCTGAGGACTTGTGAGGCATCTGTTTCTCAAACTAGACACTCTAATGTACCGGGGCCTCCCACTCTTTGCGATGTTCTGTGAAGGGAGTAGAGATCTTCAGTTTCTTGGCAAGTTCTTGCATGGAATAGCCTTCATTTCTCAGGACAAGAATAGACTGATGAGTTTCAGAAGAAAGTATTCAGACACCTTGACACACCTATATTTGGGAGAGTTTCTCCCATTCTGGGCCACTCAAGGACATTCAGAGACTTGTCCGAAGCCAAGACAGCCACTCCTTTATGTGCTTAGGGTCGTTGTCATGTTGGAAGGTGAACCTTCGCCCCAGTCTGAGGTCCTGAGTGCTCTGGAGCAGGTTTTTATCAAGGATCTCTCTGTACTTTGCTCCACTCCTTTCCCTCGATCCTGACTAGTCTCCCAGTCACTGCCGCTGAAATACTTCCCCACAGCATGATGCTGCCACCACCATGCTTCACCCTAGGGATGGTGCCAGGTTTCCTCCAGATGTGACACTTGTCATTCAGGCCAAATAGTTCAGTCTTTGTTTCATCAGACCAGAGAATCTTCTTTCTCATGGTCTGAGAGGCCTTGAGGTGCCTTTTGGCAATATCCCAAGCGGGCTGTCGTGTGTGTGTGTGTGTGTGTATATGCTCACTCACTCACTCACGAGGGAGAGAGAGTGCATTCTGACAGTATTCAGACCCCATTGATTGAGGGGGGAAATTATTTAAACATTTTAGAGTTAGGCTATAAAGTCACAAGTGAAGGGGTCTGAATACTTTCCAAGTGGTGTAGAGAGAGAGAGATTCCGATATAGTAGGAAGTCAGTCGGTGTCTCAACTTACTGTTGAGAATTAGAATAGTAGAAGACACAAGGTGGAATTTCGAAATTTGGTTGTGCATCAGAATAATTGGAATCTATGGTTCAAGATTTTTTTGATCACATGGACTGGGAAATGTTCCGTGTTGCATCTGAGAAGAGTATCAACTGACTCTTCATCAAGAAGTGCATCGAGGATGTTGTTCCCATTGTGATGTTTAGAATTGACCCAAACCTAAAAACATGGATAGATGGCAGCATTCGTGCAAAACGGAATGTGCAAACCGCTGCATTTAACCACTGCAAGGTAACTGGGAACATGGATCTGTACTAGCAGACCACCTATGTCCTCCATAAGGATATCAGAGGCAGAACGACAGTACAGGGACAAAGTGGAGTCGCAATTCAACGGCTCAGACACAAGGTATGTGGCAGGGACTTCAGACAGTCACGGATTATAAAGGGAAACCCCTTCTTTGCCTGCTTCATATTCAATCTCTCCATATACTAGTCTGTTGTCCCCACTTGTTCCTGTACCCAAGAAAGCAAAGGTAACTGAACTAAATGACTATTGCCTCGTAGCACTCACTTCTGTCATCTAATTTAGGATCATATCACCTTAACGGACACCCGAGACCCACTACAATTTGCATACCGCCCCATCACACAGAGGTGTGTGCTCGGCCCCCTCCTGTACTCCCTGTTCCCCCATGACATTGGGGCCACACACTTCTGCAACTCAGTCGTCAAGTTTGCTGCTGACACAACAGTGGTAGGCCTGATTTCTAACAACGACGAGAATGCCAGGATGGTGCCAGGAAAATAACCTCTCCCTGAGCGTCAACAAAACAAAGGAGCTGATCGTGGACTACAGAAGACAGCAGAGAGAGCACACCCCCATCCACATAGATGGGCCGCAGTGGACAGGGTCAAAAGATCCCTACCCTCACAAACTTCTACAGATACACCATCGATCATTCTGTCGGGCTGGCACTCTGTCTGCCCTCCAGGACAACTACATTACCTAGTGTCACAGGAAGGCTACAAACATCATCAAGGACCTCAGCAACCTGAGCCACGGATTGCTCACTGTGTCTTATGACCGAAAAGAGCTTCTGGATATCAGGACAGCGATTACTCGCCCTGTACTGGAGGAATACCTTTTCTTTACGAGTCGGATGGGAAGGATTTACTTCAGACGCCCAACAAGGCTATCATCCCCGTCATTCACAAGAGAAAGAGACAGAGATATCGGGGACGAAGGTCTAGGTTCCTTGTAAGGATCTGACGACGAGTGGTTAATCTGCCTTTACTATTGGTCCTATTAGCCAATGTACAATCATTGGGTAATAAATTAGACGAGCTACGAGCACATATCCTACCAACAGGACATTAAAAACGGTAAAATCTTATGTTTCACCAAGTTGTGGCTGAACGACGACATGAATAACATATAGCTGAAGGGTTTTAAGCTTTTTCGGCAGCATAGAACAACGGCCTCTGGTAGGACAAGGGGTGACTGCCTATGTATATTTGTAAACAACAGCGGGTGTACGAAATCTAGAGAAGTCTCAAGGTTTTGCTCGCCTGAGGTAGAGTATCTCATGATAAGCTTTAGACCACACTATTTACCAAGAGTTTTCATCTATATTTTTCGTAGCTGTCCATTTACCACCACAAACTGATGCTGGCACTAAGACTGAACTCAATGAGCTGTATGCGGCCGTACGCAAACAGGAAAACGCTCATCTAGAGGCGGCGCTCCTAATGCCCGGGGACTTTAATGCATGGAAACTTAAATCCGTTTTACATCATTTCTACCAGCATGTTATATGTGCAACGAGAGGGGGGAAAAACTCTAGACCACCTTTACTCCACACACAGAGACGTGTACAAATCTCTCCCTCGCCCTCCTTTTGGCAAATCTGACCTGATTCCTACTTACAAGCAGATGGAGCAGATGCTAAGCTACCGGACTGATTTGCTAGCACAGACTGGAATATGTTCCAGGATTCTTTCCGATGGCATTGAGGAGTTCACCACATCAGTCACTGGCTTCATCAATAAGTGCATCGATGACGTTTTTCCCAGAGTAACCTCACGTACATACCCCAACCAGAAACCATGGATTACAGGCAACATCCCCACTGAGCTAAATGGTAGAGCTGCCGCTTTCAAGGAGCAGGACTCGAACCCAGATGCTTATAAGAAATCCCGCTATGCCGTGTTGCTGTGCGTTTTGTTGCCAACCTTACTTTGCTACCTGACAACTTTACGGTTTTTACTTTTTAATTACCGTTTTATATTTTTGTTTTTTTTCCCTCAACTTTTTTTTTTCATTCAACTTTTTCACTCCGGACGCTTTATCTGGACATGGTTCGTCAGGACCTCCAACAGCCGAAGCTAAGTAGTAACATTTAACAAGATGCCTTCTAATTACAGTCGCTGTACTCATAATATACAGGAGAACGATCACCTTACGGCGAGGATAGCTGTGCTACGAGCCCAGCTTCAGACGCAATCGTTAGGCAAGGGTAATTTCAGTGTAGGAAAGGATGAAACAGCGTCTGTGCCACCAGTAGGTACAGATAGTAATGTTAGTATAAATCCCCTCGCACGGTCCCCGCAGCCGGACAACTTTCTCACGGTTTCTGGAGGGAAATGCTGTAGGAATGCTCAACCAGTGTCGCTCATTCAGCCGACAGAAACTTTCAACCGGGTTTCCCCATTAAGCAATGAGTCGGAGTCAGAGGCCAAGCCTTCTCTTGTCTCTACTCCTCCCGTTACGGGGTCTGAGACGCCGAAGCTTCCCACCATTAGCTCTGACAAATTGAAAACTCTGTCATTGGTGACTCCATTACCTTCAGTATTAGACTTAAAACGATCATACACTGTTTACCAGGGGGCATGGCTACCGACGTTAAGGCTAATCTGTGCTGGCTAAAGCTAATACTGGCGAGTGTAGAGAGTATAGAGATATTGTTATCCACGTCGGCACCAACGATGTTAGGATGAAACAGTCAGAGATCACCAAGCGCAACATAGCTTCAGCGTGTAAATCAGCTAAAAAAGATGTGTCTGCATCGAGTAATTGTCTCTGGCCCCCTCCCAGTTTGGGGGAGTGATGAGCTCTACAGCAGAGTCTCACAACTCAATCGCTGGTTGAAAACTGTTTTCTGCCCCTCCCAAAAGATAGCATTTGTAGATAATTGGCCCTCTTTCTGGGACTCGCCCACAAACAGGACCAAGCCTGACCTGCTGAGGAGTGACGGACTCCATCCTAGCTGGAGGGGTGCTTCATCTTATTTACCAACATAGACAGGGCTCTAACTCCTCTAGCTCCACAATGAAATAGGGTGCAGGCCAGGCAGTTAGCCAGCCTGCCAGCATAGTGGAGTCTGCCACTGGCACAGTGAGTGTAGTCAGCTCAGCTATCCCCATTGAGACCGTGTCTGTGCCTCGACCTAGGTTGGGCAAAACTAAAAATGGCGGTGTTCGCCTTAGCAATCTCACTAGGATAAAGACCTCCTCCATTCCTGTCATTATTGAAAGATATCATGATACCTCACATCTCAAAATAGGGCTACTTAATGTTAGATCCCTTACTTCAAAGGCAATTAGTCAATGAACTAATCACTGATCATAATCTTGATGTGATTGGCCTGACTGAAACATGGCTTAAGCCTGATGAATTTACTGTGTTAAATGAGGCCTCGCCTCCTGGCTACACTAGTGACCATATCCCCCGTGCATCCCGTAAAGGCGGAGGTGTTGCTAACATTTACGATAGCAAATGTCAATTTACACAAAAAAATGTTTTCGTCTTTTGACGTGAAATCATGAAATCTATGCAGCCTACTCAATCACTTTTTATAGCTACTGTTTACAGGCCTCCTGGGCCATATACAGCGGTCCTCATTGAGTTCCCTGAATTCCTATCGGACCTTGTAGTCATAGCAGATAATATTCTAATCTTTGGTCACTTTAATATTCACATGGAAAAGTCCACAGACCCACTCCAAAAGGCTTTCAGAGCCATCATCAGTGGGTTTTGTCCAACATGTCTCTGGACCTACTCACTGTCACAGTCATACTCTGGACCTAGTTTTGTCCCATGGAATAAATGTTGTGGATCTTAATGTTTTTCATCATAATCCTGGACTATCGGACCACCATTTTATTACTTTGCAATTGCAACAAAAAATCTGCTCAGACCCCAACCAAGGAACATCAAAAGTCGTGCTATAAATTGACAGACAACATAAAGATTCCTTGATGTCCTTCTAGACTCCCTCTGTCTACCCAAGGACGCCAGAGGACAAAAATCAGTTAACCACCTAACTGAGGAACTCAATTTAACCTTGCGCAATACCCTAGATGCAGTTGCACCCCTAAAAACTAAAAACATTTCTCATAAGAAACTAGCTCCCTGGTATACAGAAAATACCCGAGCTCTGAAGCAAGCTTCCAGAAAATTGGAATGGAAATAGCGCCACACCATACTGGAAGTCTTCCGACTAGCTTGGAAAGACAGTACCGTGCAGTATCGAAGAGCCCTTAATGCTGCTCGATCATCCTATTTTTCCAACTTAATTGAGGAAAATAAGAACAATCCGAAATTCCTTTTTGATACTGTCGCAAAGCTAACTATAAAGCAGCATTCCCCAAGAGAGGATGGCTTTCACTTCAGTAGTAATAAATTCATGAACTTCTTTGAGGAAAAGATCATGATTAATAGAAAGCAAATTACGGACTCCTCTTTAAATCTGCGTATTCCTTCAAAGCTCAGTTGTCCTGCACAACTTTGCCAGGACCTAGGATCAAGAGATGCACTCAAGTGTTTTAGTACTATATCTCTTGACACAATGATGAAAATAATCATGGCCTCTAAACCTTCAAGCTGCATACTAGATCCTATTCCAACTAAACTACTGAAAGAACTGCTTCCTGTGCTTGGCCCTCCTGTGTTGAACATAATAAACGGCTCTCTATCCACCGGATGTGTACCAAACTTACTAAAAGTGGCAGTAATAAAGCCTCTCTTGAAAAAGCCAAACCTTGACCCAGAAAATATAAAAAACTATCGGCCTATATCGAATCTTCCATTCCTCTCAACATTTTTAGAAAAGACTGCAGCAACTCACTGCCTTCCTGAAGACAAACAATGTATATGAAATGCTTCAGTCTGGTTTTAGACCCCATCATAGCACTGAGACTGCACTTGTGAAGGTGGTAAATGACCTTTTAATGACATCGGACCGAGGCTCTGCATCTGTCCTCATGCTCCTAGACCTTAGTGCTGCTTTTGGTACCATCGATCACCACATTCTTTTGGAGAGATTGGAAACCCAAATTGGTCTACACGGACAAGTTCTGGCCTGGTTTAGATCTTATCTGTCAGAAAGATATCAGTTTGTCTCTGTGAATGGTTTGTCCTCTGACAAATCAACTGTAAATTTCTGTGTTCCTCAAGGTTCCGTTTTAGGACCACTATTGTTTTCACTACATATTTTACCTCTTGGGGATGTCATTCGAAAACATAATGTTAACTTTCACTGCTATGCGGATGACACACAACTGTACATTTCAATGAAACATGGTGAAGCCCCAAAATTGCCCTCGCTAGAAGCATATGTTTCAGACATAAGGAAGTGGATGGCTGCAAACTTTCTACTTTTAACTCGGACAAAACAGAGATGCTTGTTCTAGGTCCCAAGAAACAAAGATCTTCTGTTGAATCTGACAATTAATCTTAATGGTTCTACAGTCGTCTCAAATAAAACTGTGAAGGACATCGGCGTTACTCTGGACCCTGATCTCTCTTTTGAAGAACATATCAAGACTGTTTCAAGGACAGCTTTTTTCCATCTACGTAACATTACAAAAATCAGAAACTTTCTGTCCAAAAATGATGCAGAAAAATGAATCCATGCTTTTGTCACTTCTAGGTTAGACTATTGCAATGCTCTACTTTCCGGCTACCCGGATAAAGCACTAAATAAACTTCAGTTAGTGCTAAATACGGCTGCTAGAATCCTGACTAGAACCAAAAATGTTGATCATATTACTCCTGCTAGCCTCCCTACACTGGCTTCCTGTCAAGGCAAGGGCTGATTTCAAGGTTTTACTGCTAACCTACAAAGCATTACATGGGCTTGCTCCTACCTATCTCTCTGATTTGGTCCTGCCGTACATACCTACACGTACGCTACGGTCACAAGACGCAGGCCTCCTAATTGTCTCTAGAATTTCTAAGCAAACAGCTGGAGGCAGGGCTTTTTCCTATAGAGCTCCATTTTATGGGTTGAGAATGGGTTGAGTCACTGATGTGATCTTCCTGTCTGGGTTGGCGCCCCCCCCTTGGGTTGTGCCGTGGCGGAGATCTTTGTGGGCTATACTCAGCCTTGTCTCAGGTTGGTAAGTTGGTGGTTTAAGATATCCCTCTAGTGGTGTGGGGGCTGTGCTTTGGCAAAGTGGGTGGGGTTATATCCTTCCTGTTTGGCCCTGTCCGGGGGTGTCATCGGATGGGGCCACAGTGTCTCCTGACCCCTCCTGTCTCAGCCTCCAGTATTTATGCTGCAGTAGTTTATGTGTCGGGGGGCTAGGGTCAGTTTGTTATATCTGGAGTACTTCTCCTGTCCTATCCGGTGTCCTGTGTAAATTTAAGTATGCTCTCACTAATTCTAATTCTCTCTTTCTTTCTCTCTCTCGGAGGACCTGAGCCCTAGGACCATGCCTCAGGACTACCTGGCATGATGACTCCTTGCTGTCCCCAGTCCACCTGGCCGTGCTGCTGTTCCAGTTTCAACTGTTCTGCCTGTGATTATTATTATTTGACCACACTGGTCATTTATGAACATTTGAACATCTTGGCCATGTTCTGCTATAATCTCCACCCGGCACAGCCAGAAGAGGACTGGCCACCCCATATAGCCTGGTTTCTTCCTAGGTTTTGCCCATTCTAGGGAGTTTTTCCTAGCCACTGTGCTTCTACACCTGCATTGCCTGCTGTTTGGGGTTTTAGGCTGAGTTTCTGTACAGCACTTTGAGATATCAGCTGATGTACGATTTGATTTGATGCCCTCTGACGAACCATCAAACAGGCAAAGCGTCAATACAGGACTAAGATTGAATCGTACTACACCGCCTCCGACAGTCGTCAGATGTGGCAGGGCTTGCAAATTATTACAGACTACAAAGGGAAGCATAGCCACGAGCTGCCCAGTGACACAAGCTACCAGACAAGCTACATTACTTCTATGCTCGGTTTGAGGAAAGTACAACTGAAACATGCATGAGAGCATCAGTTGGCCCGGAAGACTGTGTGATCACGCTCTCCGTAAACAATGTGACTAAGACCTCTACACAGGTCAACATTCACAAGGCCGTACGGATTACCAGAACGTTCACTCCTGGCATGCACAGACCAACTGGCAAGTGTCTTCACTGACATTTTCAACATCTTCCTGTCTGAGTCTGTGATACCAACATGTTTCAAGCAGACCACCATAGTCCCTATGCTCAAGAACACTAAGGTAACCTGCCTAAATGACTACCAACCCGTAGCACTCACGTCTGTAGCCATGAAGTGCTTTGAATGGCTGGTCATGGCTCACATCAACACCATTATCCCAGAAACCCCCGAAACAGATCCACAGATGATAGAATCTCTATTGTACTCCACACTGCGCTTTCCCACCCTGACAAAAGGAACACCTACAGTTGAAGTAGGAAGTTTACATCCACCTTAGCCAAATACATTTAAACTTAGTTTTTCACAATTCTTGACATTTAATCCTTGTAAAAAGTATCTGTCTTAAGTCAGTTAGGATCACCACTTTTATTTTAAGAATGTGAAATGTCAGAATAATAGTAGAGAGAGAATTCTTTATTTCAGCTTTTATTTCTTTAATCACATTCCCAGTGGGTCAGGACTTTACATACACTCAATTAGTATTTGGTAGCATCGCCTTTAAATTGTGTAACTTGGGTCAAAAGTTTCAGGTAGCCTTCCACAAGCTTCCCACAACAAGTTTGGTGAATTTTGGCCCATTCTTCCTGACAGAGCTGGTGTAACTGAGTCAGGTTTGTAGGCCACCTTGCTCGCACACGCTTTTTCAGTTCTGCCCACAAATTTTCTATAGGATTGTGGTCATGGCTTTGTGATGGCCACTCCAATACCTTGACTTTGTTATCCTTAAGCCATTTTGCCATAACTTTGGAAGTATGCTTGGGGTCATTGTCCATTTGAAAAACCCATTTGCGACCAAGCTTTAACATCCTGACTGATGTCTTGAGATGTTGCTTCAATATATCAACATAATTTTCCTACCTCAGGATGCCATCTATTTTGTGAAGTGCACCAGTCCCTCCTGCAGCAAAGCACTCCCACAACATGATGCTGCCACCACCGTGCTTCACGGTTGGGATGGTGTTCTTCGGCTTGCAAGCATCCCCCTTTTTCCTCCAAACATAACAATGGTCATTATGGCCAAACAGTTCTATTTTTGTTTCATAAGACCAGAGTACGATCTTTGTCCCCATGTGCAGTTGCAAACAGTAGTCTGGTTTTTTTATGGCGGTTTTGGAGCAAAGGCTTCTTCCTTGCTGAGCGGCCTTTCAGGTTATGTCGATATAGGACTCGTTTTACTGTGGCTATAGATACTTTTGTACCTGTTTCCTCCAGCATCTTCACAAGATCCTTTGCTGTTGTTCTAGGGTTGATTTGCACTTTTCACACCAAAGTACGTTCGTCTCTAGGAGGTATGACGGCTGTGTGGTCCCATGGTGTTTATACTTGTGTACTATTGTTTGTAAAGATGAATGTGGTACCTTCAGGATTTTGGAAATTGCTCCCAAGGATGAACCAGACTTGTGGAGGTCTACAATTTTTTTTCTGATGTCTTGACTGATTTCTCTTGATTTTCCCATGATGTCAAGCAAAGTTTGACAGTAGGCCTTGAAATACATCCACAGGTACACTTCCAATTGACTTAAATTATGTCAATTAGCCTATCAGAATCTTCTAAATACATTTTCTGGAATTTTCCAAGCTGTTTAAAGGCACAGTCAACTTTGTGTATGTCAACTTCTGACCCACTGGAATTGTGATACAGTGAAATAATCTGTCTGTAAACAATTGTTGGAAAAATTACTTGTGTCATGCACAAAGAAGATTTCCTAACCGACTTGCCAAAACTATAGCTTGTTGACAAGAAATTTGTGGAGTGGTTGAAAATTGAGTTTTAATGACACCAACCTAAGTGTATGTAAACTTCCGACTTCAACTGTATGTGAGAATGCTATTCATTGACTACAGCTCAGCATTCAACACCATAGTGCCCGCAAAGCTCATCACTAAGCTAAGGACCCTGGGACTAAACACCTCCCTCTGCAACTGGATCCTGGACTTCCTGACTGGCCACCCCCAGGTTTTAAGGGTAGGTAACAACTCTTCCGCCACGCTGATCCTTAACACGTGGGCCCCTCAGGGGTGCATGCTCAGTCCCCTCCTGTATTCCCTGTTCACTCATGACTGCATGGCCAGGCATGATTCCAAACACCATCATTAAGTTTGCTGATGTCACAACAGTGGTAAGCCTGATCACCGACCATGATGAGACAGCCTATAGGGAGGAGGTCAGAGACCTGGTCGTGTGGTGCCAGAACAACAACTTCTCCCTCAACGTGATCAAGACAAATTAGATAATTGTGGACTACAGGAAAAGGAGGACTGAGCACGCCCCCATTTTCATCGATGTGGCTGTAGTGGAGTAGGTTGAGAGCTTCAAGTTCATGGGTGTCCATATCACCAAAAAACTATCATGGTCCAAGCACACTAAAACAGTCATGAAGAGGGCACAACAAAGCCTATTCCCCCTCAGGAGATTGAAAAGATTTGGCATGGGTCCTCCGTTCCTCAAAAGGTTCTACAGCTGCACCATCGAGAGCATCCTGACTGGTTGCATCACTGTCTGGTATGGCAACTACTCGGCCTCCGACCGCAAGGCACTACAGAGGGTAATGCGTACGGCCCAGTACATCACTGGGGCCAAACTTCCTGCCTTCCAGGACCTCTACACCAGGCTGTGTCAGAGGAAGGCCCTAAAAATTGTTTGAAGACTCCAGCCACCCAAGTCATAGACTGTTCTCTCTGCTACCGCATGGCAAGAGGTACCGGGGTGCCAAGTCTTGGTCCAAATGACTTCTTAACAGCTTTTACCCCCAAGCCATAAGACTCCTTAACAGCTTATCAAAGGGCTCTACCCAGGCCCCTCTTTATGCTGCTGCAGAGGTTTATTATTATCACTTTCTCCACCTACATGTACATCTTACCTCAATTACCTCAACTAACCGGTGCACCCGCACATTGGACTCTGTACCGGTACCCCCGGTATAGAGCCTCACTATTGTTATTTTACTGCTGCTGTTTAATTATTTGTTGCTTTTATTTTCTGTTTCAACTAACACTTATTTTTCTTAAAGCATTGTTGGTTTTAAAGGCATTGTAAGTAAGCTTACCACTGTAAGGTCGACACCTATTCTATTCGGCGCACGTGACAAATAAAATTGTTTTGAAGACAGACGGTACGGGTGCATCAGAACTGGCCCCGAGAGACTGATAGAAGCTGTTTATCTCCAGGCCATCAGACTGTTAAACAGTCATCACTAGCCGGCCCAGTAGCCTGCCCTGAACCTTCGTCACTGTTACTAGCCGGCTACCACCCGTTACTCTATGCTTCATCTTCTGCTGCCCTATGTACATAGTCATTGAACACTGGTCAATGTAATAATGTTTACATAATATTTTACCCTCTTCATACAGTAATGATTCTAGTCATTGCTCATCCTACACATCTACTGCTGTACACACCTTTTCTATTCATATACTGTCCATACTGTCTATACATTGAGTGTACAAAACATGAAGAACTTTTTCCAGGCTGACCCAGGTGAAAGCAATGATCCCATATTGATGTCACTTGTTAAATCCACTTCATTCAGTGTAGATGAAAGGGTTTTTAAGCCTCGTGACAATCACAACATGAGTTGTGTGTGTGTGTGTGTGTATGTGTATGTGTGCCATTAAGAGGGTGAATGGGAAAGACCAAATATTGGAGTATCTGTGAACGGGGTACGGTAGTAGGTGCGAGGCGCTCCGGTTTGAGTGTCAACAACTGCAACGCCTCTCTTTCTTTTAACGCTCAGCGGTCTCCCGTGTGCATCAAGAATGTTCCACCACCCAAGGACATCCAGCCTATTTGACACAACTGTGGGAAGCATTGGAGTCAACACGGACCAGCATCCCTGTGGAACTCTTTCGACACCTTGTAGAGTCCATGCCCCGACTAATTGAGGCTGTTCTGAGGGCAAAAGGGTGGGGGGGAGCGCAGTGCAACTCGATATTAGGAAGTTGTTTCTAATGTTTGGTTTACTCCGTGTGTACGCCATGATATTAGGTACACCACTTCATTCACGAAAATGGTACGCTTCTACAGACTGAGAGTCACATAAGCAGGGGTTTTCTCTGTAACGCAGGCAGACCCGGCATCGAGGCATTCAGTTCCTGTTCCATTGACCTTGAGCGTGGTATGCTCGTCAGTGCCAGGCGCCCCGGTTCCAGTATCACAGAAACGACTGGCCTCCTGGGCTTTTCACACACGACAGTGTCTAGGGTGTACCGAGAATGGTGCGGCAAGAAAACAAAACCATCCAGTCAGTGGCAATCCTGTGGGCCAAAACTGCTCGTTGATGAGAGGTCGAAGGAGAATGTCAAGAATCGTGCAAGCTAACAGGCGAGCCTCAAACAAATAATAGGGCAGTACAACAGTGGTGTGCAGAACGGCATCGTGGAACGCACAACTCGTCGGTCCTTATCACGGATGGGCTGTTGCAGCAGGCTACCACATCGGGTTCCACTCCTATCATCTAAAAACAACAAGATGCAGCTTCAGTTGGCACACGATCACTGGACGATTGATGAGTGAGAAAAACATTGCCTGGTCTGACGAATCCGGTTCCTGTTGTGTCATGCTGTTGGCAGTCAGGATTTGGCGTATGCAGCATGAGTCCATGGCCCCATTCTGTCTGGTGTCAGTGGTACAGGCTGGTGGCGTAATGGTTTGGGGAATGATTTCCTGGCACACATTAGGTCCCTTGATATGAATTGACGACTGTTTCCATGCCCGAAGAATTTTGCTAGGTATTACTGCACTGTTGGAGCTAGAAACACACGTGTTTTGCTGCACCTGCTACATCTGCAAATCTGTATAATTGACCAATAAACTTAGATTTGATTTAAGCAGTTTTCTGTTATCAGTTATTTTTTTAGATTGGTAAATTAGTCTAGCCAGCTATCTAAACTTGTAGTAGGCTAATCATGGTCTAATTACCCACTGGACATGTGCCCAAGGGCCCTGACCCCAACAACATTTTTGCTTAGGGCCCCCAACAGGCTAGGGCTTGAATACTTTTTTAAAGAAAGTATTCAACCTCCCCCTAACCCATTTGATATTTGGAGTGTAGTTTTCATCCACATCCTGCCCTAAAAACAATTAATCGTCAAATGTATTTCAAGCATGTTTTCTGATTCACCTCATGCTGGCTCTTTTGGAGCGTTATGTGGAAATATACAGTTTTATTTTCTATTAGTCTCCTCTCTCCAAGTTTAGATTTAAACCACCAGTTAGGTCATTGAGTCTTTATATTTGAGTATCTTACCATTATATTCATATTATCAACACATTTATTCTGTCATCAAAATACAGTGTGTAATTACACTGCCGTCAAAGCCAAGCTAACTATCTCTCACCCTGTCAAAGCTGTTGGCTGAAGTTTTGTCCAACTACTGTAGGGCTGGGCCAAGTGAACTCTTGGTCCAATGTGTTCAAATTGTGGTCCTAATCATCGTTAAAGTATGTTGCCACCATCTGCAATGATCGAGTTGGGTGTGGTTGAGATGGCCTTGCCCGCAAGTGACGTGAGAAACTGTGGACTTTCCCATGGGAATGCAACAGTGGCAATTTCCGAGCAGTAACGATGATGCACCCTTGCCATGCCTGCCTGTTAATCTATAAGCCTCTTCTAGTGTTTACATTTCTCACAATGGTCTCTGCTCTTATCTGTAGACCCTTGTGAGGCCAATGTCAAAGTTTTATGACAATCAATGGGCCTTGTCTTATAGTGGGTACAGTGCAATGATGTATATAAACCCTGGATTGCTGATGTTATTTTTTTGGCCATGGAAATGCTTTGAAGGCACTGGTTGGCCATATTGGCACTCCTCAGAAAAGCAGTCCTCCATAGGAATGAATGGAATTCTACAGTATTTCATTTAAATGTAAAGACAAAATTACATGTATTTAAGTATTTATTTTGTTGTAGTTGTGACAGTAACATTAGTAGTTTCTTAAAATTATACTTTAAGGAAAATGTTTTTATATATTTTTAATTTTTATGTTTAGCTCACATACAGTGCCAGTCAAGTTTGCACACACCTGCTCATTCAATAGTTTTTCTTTTTTTAAACTATTTTCTACATTGTAGAATAATAGTGAAGACATCAAAACTATGAAATAACAGATATGTAGTAACCAAAAATGTGTTAACCTGTTGAAGCTATGGGGGCGCTATTTCATTATTGGATAAACGTTCCCGTTTTAAGCGCAATATTTTGTCACGAAAAGATGCTCGACTATACATATAATTGGCAGCTTTGGAAAGAAAACACTCTGACGTTTTCAAAACTGCAAAGATATTATCTGTGAGTGCCACGGAACTCATGCTACAGGCGAAACCAAGATGAAACCTCAAACAGGAAATGAGCAGAATTTTTGAAGCTCTGTTTTTCTATCGTCTCCTTAAATAGCTGTGAATGTGCCGTGAACGAGCTTATGCTCTCTGCCGTTCGTCCAAGATGTCTGCAGCATTGTGACGTATTTGTAGGCATATCATTGGAAGATTGGCCATAAGAGACTACATTTGCCAGGGGTCCGCCCGGTGTCCTTTGTCTAAGTTGGTGCGCAATTCTCAGGTGCAATCATTTTACCATGCCATTCAGAGGGAGAAGCACACTTCCAGGAACGATACATCATTGAAGAGATATGTAGAAAAACACCTTGAGGATTGATTCTAAACAACGTTTGCCATGTTTCAGTCGATATTATGGAGTTATTTTGGAAAAAGTTCGGCGTTTTTATAACTGAATTTTTTTTTTTTTTTGGTAGCCAAACATGACGCAGAAAACGGACCGATTTCTCCTGCACAAATAATCTTTCAGGAAAACTGAACATTCGCTATCTAACTGAGAGTCTCCTCATTGAAAACATCCGAAGTTCTTCAAAGGTAAATGATTTATTTGAATGTTTTTCTGGTTTTTGTGAAAATGTTGCCTGGTGATGCTAACGCTAAATGCTAATGCTAAATGCTAACGCTAAATGCTAAATGCTAGTTTTGCTATGTTTGAGAAGCATATTTTTGAAAATCTGAGATGACAGTGTTGTTAACAAAAGGCTAAGCATGAGAGCTAGCATATTGATTTCATTTCATTTGCGATTTTCATGAATAGTTAACGTTGCGTTATGGTAATGGGCTTGAGGCTGAAGTCATGATCCCGGATCCGGGTTGGCTCGACGCAAGAAGTTAAATAAATCAAAATATATTTTTGATTCTTCAAATAGTCACCCTTTGCCTTGATGACAGCTTTGCACACTCTTGGCAATCTCTCAACCAGCTTCACCTGGAATATTTATCCAACAGTCTTGAAGGAGTTCACACATATCCTGAGCACATGTTGGCTGCTTTTCCTTCACTCTGCAGTCCAACTAATCCTAAACCATCTCAAATGGGTTGAGGTCGGGTGAATGTGGAGGCCAGGTCATCTGATGCAGCACGCAATCACTCTCCTTCTTGGTCAAATAGTTCTTACACATCCTGGAGGTGTGTTTTGGGTCATTGTCCTGCTGAAAAACGAATTATATTCCCACTAAGAGCAAACCAGATGGGATGGTGTATCGCTACAGAATGCTTTGGTAGCCATGCTGGTTAAGTGTGCCTTGGATTCTAAATAAATCAGACAGTGTCACCAGCAAAGCACTGCCACACAATCACACCTACTCCTCTATGCTTCACATGCAGAGATCTTCCATTCACCTACTCTGCGTCTCACAAGGACATGGCAGTTGGACCAAAGGACAGATTTCCACCGGTCTAATGTCCATTGCTTGTGTTTCTTGGCCCAAGCAAGTCTCTTCTTATTATTGGTGTCCTTTAGTAGTGGTTTCTTTGCAGCATTTCGACAATGAAGACCTGATTCACGCCGTCTCCTCTGAACAGTTGATTTTGAGATGTGTCTGTTACTTACGGGATCATTGCTTTCACCTGGGTCAGCCTCTGAAGCATTTATTTGGGCTGCAATTTCTAAGTCTGGTAACTCTAATGAACTTATCCTCTGCAGCAGAGGTAACTCTGGGTTTTCCTTTCCTTTGGCGGTCCTCATGAGGGCCAGTTTCATCATAGCGCTTGATGGTTTTGCTGACCTTCATGTCTTAAAGTAATGGACTGTCATTTCTCTTTGTTTATTTGAGCTGTTCATGACATAATATGGACTTGGTATTTTACCAAATAGGGCTATCTTCTGTACACAACTGATTGGCTGAAACGCTTTAAGATTCGGACACTTTTTTTTCTATTTTTGCCTAAAAAGACATTCCCAAATCTAACTGCCTGTAGCTCAGGACCTGAACCAAGGATATGCATATTCTTGATACCATTTGAAAGGAAACACTTTGAAGTTTGTGAAATTAATGTAGGACAATATAACACATTAGATCTGGTAAAAGATCATCCGAAAAAAAAAAAAAAATCTTCCTATCTTTGAAATGCAAGAGAAATGTCACAATGTATTATTCCAGGTTATGCGCAATTTGATTTTGGCCACTAGATGGCAGCAGTGTATGTACAACGTTTTAGACTGATCCAAGGAACTTCTGTGCTACAGTGCAGTTAGATTAACAAGAATTTTTCTTGCTACTTACAACCTCATGCTAACCACATTAGCTCACGCTAGCTCAACTGTCCCGTCAGGGGGACACCGATCCCGTAGAGGTTTTAATTTGTGAAATTGATTTCCTTCTTAACAAGGTACAGCTGTTAATTTAAATGCATTCCAGGTGACTACCTCATGAAGCTGGTTGAGAGAATGCCAAGAGTGTGCAAAGCTGTCATCAAGGCAAAGGGTGGCTACTTTGAAGAATCTCAACATACAATATATTTTGATTTGTAACACTTTTTTGTGTTTTTTCATAGTTTTGATGTCTTCAATATTATTCTACAATATAGAAAATCATAAAAATAAAGAAAAACCCTGGAATGAGTAGGTGTGTCCAAACTTTCGACTGGTACTGTAATATCATTTAAAAGTATGCATGAAGGTGTCTGTAATAGAATAATTGTGTCAAAAACAAATATAGACATTAGTAAATGCATTTCTTTAGCGACTACATTTTTTTTTAAACAAAGATGTTGGAGTGCGAAGATGGCGGTGCGGTGGCTTCAAAGCAGTGCACCAGGGGTGTCAAACTCATTCCATGGAGGGCCAAGTGTTTGCAGGTTTTTGTTTTTTCCTTTCAATTAAGATTTAGACAACCTGGTGATGGGAGTTCTTTACTAATTAGTGATTTTAATTAATTGATCAAGTACAAGGGAGGAGTGAAAATATGCAGACACTCTGCCCTCCGTGGAATGAGTTTGATGTGTGTATGTATGTATGTGTATATATACACACACAGTGCTTTCGGAAATGATTCAGACCCCTTGACTTTTAACTCGTTTTGTTACGTTACTGAAATGGATGAAATAAATGTTTTTTACACACAATGATGAAACAAAAATAGAACTGTTTGACCATAATGACCATCGTTATGTTTGGAGGAAAAGGGGGGATGCTTGCAAGACAAAGAACACCATCCCAACTGTGAAGCATGGGGGTGGCAGCATCATGTTGTGGGTGTGCTTTGGTGCACTTCACAAAATGGATGGGAAGGAGGAAGGAAAATGATGTCGTTATATTGAAGCAACATCTCAAGACATCAGTCAGGAAGTGTCACGCCCTGACCTTAGAGAGCCTTTTTATTTCTCTATTTGGTTAGGTCAGGGTGTGATTTGGGAGGGCATTCTAGTTTGTCTATTTCTTTGTTGGCCAATCAGAGGCAGCTAGCTGTCTATCGTTGTCTCTGATTGGGGATCATACCTTTTTCCCATCTTCAGTTGTGGGATCTTGTTTGTGTGTAGTTGCTTTCTGCACTGCATATAGCTTTACGTTCGTTTTGCATTTTGTGGTTTTTTGGTGTCATTTAAAATAAAAGTATAATGTACTCCTACCACGCTGCACCTTGGTCTCCTTCTAACAACGGACGTAACAGGAAGTTGAAGCTTGGTCGCAAATGGATCTTCCAAATGAACAATGACCCCAAGCATACTTCCAAAGTTGTGGCAAAATGGCTTAAGGACAACAAAGTCAAGGTATTGGAGTGGCCATCACAATGCCCTGACCTTAATCCCGTAGAAAAGTTGTGGGTAAAACTGAAAGTGTGCGAGCAAGGAGGCCTACAAACCTGACTCAGTTACACCAGCTCTGTCAGGAGGAATGGGACAAAATTCACCCAACTTATTGTGGGAAGCTTGTGGAAGGCTACCCAAAACGTTTGACCCAAGTTAAACAATTTAAAGGCAATGCTACCAAATACTAAGCGGGTGTATGTAAACCTCTGACCCACTGGGAATGTGATGAAAGAAATAATAGCTGAAATAAATCATTCTCTCTAATTTTATTCTGACATTTCACATTCTTAAAATAAAGTGATGATCCTAACTGACCTAAGACAGGGATTTCTACTAGGATTAAATGTCAGGAATTGTGAAAAACTGAGTTCAACTGTGTGTGTGTGTGTGTATATACCCCCCCCCCAAAAAAAATATATATATACCCAAATAAAAAACAAACATCCCACTTGGAGTTTGCCAGAAGGCACCTAAAGAACTCTCAGACCATGAGAAACAAGATTCTCTGGTCTGATGAAACCAAAATGGAACTCTTTGGCCTGAATGCCAAGCGTCACATCTGGAGAAACCTGGCACCATCACTCAGGAGTGGGGATGTTTTTCAGTGGAAGGGTACTGGAAGACTAGGCAGGAGGCAAAGATGAACGTTGCAAAATACAGAGATGAAAACCTTTTCCAGAGGACTCAGGACCTCAGACTGGGGCAAAGGTTCCCCTTCCAACAGGCAAATGACCTTATGCACATAGCCAAAACAACATGGGAGTGGCTTTGGGACAGGTCTCTGAATGACCTTGAGTGGCCCAGCCAGAGCCCGGGCGGGGCTGTAATCCCTGCCAAAGGTGCTTCAACAAGGTACTGAATAAAGGTTCTGAATACTTATTTAAATGTGATATTTCAGATTGATTTTTTAATAGATTTTTTTTTTAATTGTGCAAACGCGTTATTGCTTTGTCATTATGGGGTATTGTGTGTAGATTGATGAGGATAAATACTTTAATCTATTTTAAAATAAGGCTGTAATGTAACTAAATGTGGAAAAAGTCAAGGGGTCTGAATACTTTCTGAATGTACTGTAAATCATTGGTACAGTGCCCCTTCGCTAGACAAGTATAGCCCTATAATTTGTAGGGGTTCACCACAGAGCCTTGAAAATGTGGATGGTCTGAAATCTTCATTGGTCATTAACAAGGAGGCCAATCTTATATCAGGTGATTACATCAATCGTTTATAGAAATGAGATGCATTCCATTTAGCCCCACATGAATAAAAAATGTATTAATAGAACTGAACTTGAATGGACCCAAACCATGTATTGATAGAAATGACATGTAATCGTCAAACATTGATCATGCATATGATAATTAGGGTCAGATCCACTGAATTGGGGTCAAACTAAATGAATTGGTGCAATTCGATTGACTAAATTGGCAAACTAATTTTTGTGCATGTGATGGAGAAACGTTTCATGTTACAAGGCTGGTGAAGCAGGAACCCGCATTGCCACATTTCTATTCCCGGCTGTTCCCTATCATAAATCATCCCATATAAAGTTGATATGTTTGTTTACTTTTTTGTAACTTGGAATGATCAGAACACTCAGATTTTATATGGAAATCCCCTCCTACGATAGCTGCACACTACTGAATATTATGTAGAAAATGTCAACATCGAGTGAAGGGCAATTCCACGGTAAACGAGTGCCGCTGAGACTTTACCTTTTCACTTTAAAATGTATGCCAAGCAGAAATCCTTGCCTGCAAAGTTCAACAAACCATACACCAATATGCAGGATGTCTACTTTTAACTATTGCCACTGACTATTTTACAAAGACACACTTACTTGAGGAACCGTGCATATGCAAAGTTTGGTAACAGAATGACGGTAAAATCTCCCTCAGTTTTTGATGAGACCACATTTTCTAAGAACTCTATTAAAGGTCCAATACAGCCATTTTTATCTCAATATCAAATAATTTCTGGGTAACGATTAAGCTACCTTATTGTGATTTGTTTTCAATTAAAATGGTCACAAATAAACAAAAATAGCTTCTTAGCAAAGAGCAGTTTCTCAAGCAATAGTTTGTCTTACACTAAAAGGGCATTGACATAATTTTCACAGTATTATTCCAACCTTCACAGTATTATTCCAACCTCATAGTATGGAAATATCACTGGACAGTTTATTTAGTACAACCTTCTAATAAACCATGTCTGACCCCACTTTGCCTCCAGAACAGCTCCCGAGTGGTGCAGTGGTCTAAGGCACTGCATCTCAGTGCAAGAGGCATCACTACAGTCCCTGGTTCGTATCCAGGCTGTATCACATCCGGCTGTGATTGGGAGTCCCATAGGGCGGTGCATAATTGGCCCAGCTTCGTCCAGGTTTGGCCGGGGTAGGCCGTCATTGTAAATAAGAATTTTTGAGAATTTGGCAGTAAATTCAACCGGCCTCACAACTGCAGACCACGTGTAACCACGCCAGCCCAGGACCTCCACATCCGGCTTCTTCACCTGCGGGATCGTCTGAGACCAGCCACCCAGACAGCTGATGAAACTGTTGGTTTGCACAACCGAAGAATTTCTGTACAAACTGTCAGAAACCGTCTCAGGGAAGCTCATCTGCGTGTTCCTCGTCCTCACCAGGGTCTTGATCTGACTGCAGTTTGGCGTCGTAACCGACTTCAGTGGGCAAATTCTCACCTTCGATGGCCACTGACACGCTGGAGAAGTGTCGCTCTGGATAAGAGCGTCTGCTAAATGACTTAAATGTAATGTAAATGTGTATTGCGTCGTGTGGGCGAGCAGTTTGCTGATGTCAATATGGTGAACAGAGTGCCCCATGGTTTCGGTGGGGTTATGGTATGGGCAGGTATAAGCTACGCTCAACGAACAAAATTGCATTTCATCAATGGTAAATTTGAATGGAGAGATATTGTGACGAGATCCTGATGCCCATTGTCGTGCCATTCATCCGCCGCCATCACCTCATCTTTCAGCATGATAATGCAGAGCCCCACGTTGCAAGGATCTGTACACAATTCCTGGAATCTGAAAATGTCCCAGTTCTTCTTCTGGCCTGCATACTCACCAGACATGTCTCCCATTGAGCTTGTTTGGGATGCTCTGGATCCACGTGTATGACAGTGTTCCAGTTCCAGCCAATATCCAGTAACTTCGCACAGCCATTGAAGAGGAGTGGGTTAACATTCCACAGGCCACAATCAACAGCCTGATCAACTCTATGCGAAGGAGATGTCCTGCTGCATTTGTCAAATTGTGGTCACACCAGATACTGACTGGTTTTCTGATCCATGCCACAACCTGCGTTTTGTATTCCCAGTCATGTGAAATCCAGAGATTAGGGCCTAATGAATTCATTTCAATCGACTGTTTTCCTTATATGAACTTTATCTCAGTCAAATCTTTGAAATTGTTGCATGTTCAACACAACCCCTTGTCCATTGATAATGTACGTTTAAATTTCTTTCGGCTCTATTCTTATTGCACCAGACAAAAACATGTAACGACACAGCCAGCACACATATCCCGACAATGGATATGCTATTTGTTATATGGTCTTTGGGCAAGTTCAGTTGCAATGCTGTTTGTAAAAATATTTGAGCAAGTGCAACATCAATTGTACAAAGCACTTTTCATTTCTGATCAAGAAGCCTAAATTACATTATCACTCCATAGGTGCTTGATCAGTTTGTGGACACCATTTGGAAAAGATAGCATAATATTATTGATCTCAGAATCTGTTAATGTATCATTTATCTTCTGGAATGTTACTTTTTTTTATGTCAAGATGTATGTTTGAGTCAATACTATCAGAGAAGAAAGAAGGAGTGGAGGGTAATAGTGTCCGGTTGTACATTTTAGTTTTAAATGTTGGTCAAACTTTGTCTAAAGCCTACAGGTATAGCCAGCTTTAAATGCTTATTAACTTGTTATGCATGAGCCTCTTATTAAGCTTATAGTTATGTTAGAAATGTTAAACTTACTCAAAATGTCTGGTCTTTAGCCATAATCATTATGATATATATTATTTTGATGATATTACATTAGAATGGGGTCAAACATAAATTACTTATATCTGGCCAGATAGCCTACTGCATGTAGCCTATTTTCGACTCTAGTCATATTGCGAAATAGATTGACTCACTTTGATTATATGTCCAAAATACGCCATTAACTCTTTCCCAATACTTTTCATGGCAAAACCCAGAGCCTTATAAATACATTTATATTTTTATTAAGTAACAGATCGGCTGTTTTTTTGCGGCGCGGAATTTATTCCTAGGATGACAATTACCCTAAACACGAAAGTAGGCGAGCGGATTGATTGTGAGCGGATTTAATATGTACTAAGAATGACGAGGTTATTAAGTGATCATAGTGCATTAACACACTCATAAAATAAAATAAGTGCCGCCCTCGCGATGAGTGGTCAAAGACACCTGGAGCCATTAGTATTCACACAAGGAGGAAGACTACCTGGCGACGCACCTAGAACACGTCGTATTTGATCGCCTGTCTCCGTTTTTTGACCTGAAGAAAGTTTTTCCTTTTATATTAATTTGTTTTCATGAGCAGAGCAAGATGTTCGTCGTTAGACTTATTCTCGTCTTATGCCTTGCAGTGGCCGTTTTCGGACAGATAACAAGTAAGTTTAACGGTCTCTCTCCCATTTTGGACAACAGGTTGTCATTATATAGTCTATTGAATGTCTTGTCGAACAACGCATTTCAATCCAGTTTAGTTAGTCTTAACGCTAGAATCCTTAATCGAAACAATAACAAAGCGATTCCCCGCCTCTGTTTTGCTAAAAAAAACAAAGGGATGGGCCTGGAGAACTCTCAAATGTATAGACTGAGCTATGGATGAAAGGACTGACCATCCATGGTATCAACATTTGAGTTTAACCATGTTTTGAGGCTATACAGTGTTTGTTTACGTTTACAAAGTTCACAAACATAAATGTATAAGTCGAAAAATGGATGTCGGAACTAAGGATTCTAGTTTTAAAGAAACGGAAAGGGGCTATGGGTTATGAGTTTGAGTTTAAACATAAAAATACAAATAAATCAGTCAAAGTTGGAATTAAATCACAAGACTAATGCACTGAGTTATCCTTCCGTTCTCATAAATCAGGAGTAAGACTGAAGTTAATGAAAGCAGGATATCTATCCTTGGTAAAAGGCTGTAATGCTTTCAAGTTGCCTCTGAAGAGTGAGCGCTCAATCTGCTGTTCAATGGTCACTTCTTAACTTCCAATACTAATTTACTCACACAAATTCAAAGAAATTAGTAGGCCTATCATTGTCATTGTTGAAACATCTGCATTTGCTTATTTGTCAACATTTGAGTATTTTTTTAATACCCTTCTGTGCATGTTTATATTGTTCAAAGTTAATATGTCATTCTGTATCTCTGCAATTGAAGACAAGCAGTAGGCTACAGCAAACATTAACTAGCTATTTTTCACAAGGAGCATCTCTATAGTCACCTCTCATCCATAATTGGCTTGTATTGATACATGTCTAAAAGCATCCCCCCCCCCCCACCCCCAAGCGTTGTCTTGTGGACCGGTATGGGAGATTAAGGAGTGCTACTTGAAGGATTTCCCCCAGGAATTTTCTCCTGTAATTTAATTTCCCTCAGATGGTACACTGCCATACAAATGGGTTGGGAGTCTGGTGAGCTAAGCTGAAATGTATTGGCGATTGCAACATTTGTATTATAAAGACATTCATAATTGTTTTGCTACTGCTGTAGGTTTAATCCTTGCCAAGGAAGGAAACAAATCGTTTTCATCAAATCTATGCATATGCAGTATTCATTTTGTAAAGGACCAGTCTGCCTTTGCTCCTGAAGAGTCATTTGGGTGGCCCTAAGCTTTTGAATAGATATTTTGGGTAATTCTCAGTGTTTGCAACTGTTGCAGATGCCACACAGATTCCATGTCAGTCAGGTTGTTTAGTTCCTATATTTGAGTCTGGTCCTTACAGAGTTTGGCTGATCTGGGATCTGCTAGCATGCCAGGCTTAAGAGATGGTGCTAGCTCAACCACGTCACCACATCAACAACGTTGTGTCACATTTGAACCTTTCAAATGGTTTGCCTTCACACTTTGATCCCGGTCTACAGTATTTACTACAGTATATGAAGTGGTTACCCATTTTCTATGGTGGCATGCCACCTGAAACAATGTTTTTAATGTCATTGCTTGAATTACTGTGGCTCTGGAAAGTTTTTGATTGTGAGGAAGGATAACATAAGGAATGCAAATTTAAGTTGGTTCTTCTTCGCATCTATAAGAAAAGCCGGTTTTGAACCCCCAGTTGATCATATCAAGAAATTGCATTGAGTTGGTCATTGAAATCTTCATCCAACCCGTAAATGGCAAACCGGGATGTTCTGTCCTGAGAGGTGATGATACAGCTGTGGCCCACTGATTGCCCATCTCTGTTTTTTTTGTAGTCTAGGACTGCAACCTGCACTGCTTGATGGGATAATGACTATTTCAGGAATGTGCTCCTAATCCCCCTGAGTAAGCGGGAGATGTTACCACAGTAACCCAGGAGAGCGATGGCTAGGCCCTCCGTCTTCTTGTTCGGATAAAACTCAAATGACACTGCACAGTGAAGACCCCTGAGTTTCTCGCTCATTGGGATTATCAAATGGCTTGGCTTGATTGAGACTCAAATGACTCAGCACAGAAAATACCCTCGTTTTTTTGCTTAGTGAGGACTCAAATGACTCGGCACAAGTGAAGAGTCCAGTGTTTCAGGGAATCCAATGTCCTTTGACTTAGCACAGTGAGGAATCATATTGCTTGATTCAGACTCTAATTATCTAATTCAGTCTGGAATGAGTCAATTTAAGACAACTATGGAGGACTATCCTCAATTAAGGCTCTTGTTGTGGTGAGACAAATATGACCTGAGACATTTAGGCCTACACAGGGAACCCCCACTTGTTCGCCATGATCACTGTAGTCAACAATGTATTGTACCTTGGCCTTTTTTGTGATGGTTTCTTTCCAGAGAAACGAAAAGGCAAAGTCCATGACCTCATAAATACCTAGGCTTCTCGAACATTATGTTCTTGTCATGTTGATAGGCGTATATTTTCCTCAACGTTTTGATGATCAGTTGACCTTAGATAGTGGAGTTGATTCATATGCATTGCTTTTATAACTACTCATTGACACTGATGTGTGTTGTTTAACAACTACTCATTGACACTGATGTGTGTTGTATAACAACTACTCAATGACACTGATGTGTGTTGTATAACAACTAGTCATTGACACTGATGTGTGTTGCATAACAACTACTCATTGACACTGATGTGTGTTGTATAACAACTACTCATTGACACTGGTGTGTGTTGTATAACAACTACTCATTGACACTGATGTGTGTTGTATAACAACTACTCAATGACACTGATGTGTGTTGTATAACAACTAGTCATTGACACTGATGTGTGTTGCATAACAACTACTCATTGACACTGATGTGTGTTGTATAACAACTACTCATTGACACTGGTGTGTGTTGTATAACAACTACTCACTGACACTGATGTGTGTTGTATAACAACTACTCATTGACACTGATGTGTGTTGTATAACAACTACTCATTGACACTGATATGTGTTGTTTAACAACTACTCAATGACACCGATGTGTGTTGTATAACACCTACTCATTGACACTGATGTATGTTGTATAACAACTACTCATTGACAGTGATGTGTGTTGTATAACAACTAGTCATTGACACTGATGTGTGTTGTTTAACAACTACTCAATGACACTGATGTGTGTTGTATAACAACTACTCAATGACACTGATGTGTGTTGTATAACAACTACTCATTGACACTGATGTGTGTTGTATAACAACTACTCATGGACACTGATGTCTGTTGCATAACAACTACTCAATGACACTGATGTGTGTTGCATGACAACAACTCATTGACACTAATGTGTGTTGTATAACAACTACTCATTGACACTGATGTGTGTTGTTTAACAACTACTCAATGACACCGATGTGTGTTGTATAACACCTACTCATTGACACTGATGTATGTTGTATAACAACTACTCATTGACAGTGATGTGTGTTGTATAACAACTAGTCATTGACACTGATGTGTGTTGTTTAACAACTACTCAATGACACTGATGTGTGTTGTATAACAACTACTCAATGACACTGATGTGTGTTGTATAACAACTACTCATTGACACTGATGTGTGTTGTATAACAACTACTCATTGACACTGATGTGTGTTGTATAACAACTACTCATTGACACTGATGTGTGTTGTATAACAACTACTCATTGACACTGATGTGTGTTGTTTAACAACTACTCAATGACACCGATGTGTGTTGTATAACACCTACTCATTGACACTGATGTATGTTGTATAACAACTACTCATTGACAGTGATGTGTGTTGTATAACAACTAGTCATTGACACTGATGTGTGTTGTTTAACAACTACTCAATGACACTGATGTGTGTTGTATAACAACTACTCAATGACACTGATGTGTGTTGTATAACAACTACTCATTGACACTGATGTGTGTTGTATAACAACTACTCATGGACACTGATGTCTGTTGCATAACAACTACTCAATGACACTGATGTGTGTTGCATGACAACAACTCATTGACACTAATGTGTGTTGTATAACAACTACTCATTGACACTGATGTGTGTTGTTTAACAACTACTCAATGACACTGATGTGTGTTGTATAACAACTACTCATTGACACTGATGTGTGTTGTATAACAACTACTCATTGACACTGATGTGTGTTGTTTAACAACTACTCAATGACACTGATGTGTGTTGTATAACAACTACTCATTGACACTGATGTGTGTTGTTTAACAACTACTCAATGACACTGATATGTGTTGTTTAACAACTACTCATTGACACTGATGTGTGTTGTTTAACAACTACTCATTGACACTGATGCGTGTTGTATAACAACTACTCATTGACACTGATGTGTGTTGTTTAACAACTACTCAATGACACCGATGTGTGTTGTATAACAACTACTCATTGACACTGATGTATGTTGTATAACAACTACTCATTGACAGTGATGTGTGTTGTATAACAACTAGTCATTGACACATGTGTGTTGTTTAACAACTACTCATTGACACTGATGTGTGTTGTTTAACAACTACTCAATGACACTGATGTGTGTTGTTTAACAACTACTCAATGACACTGATGTGTGTTGTATAACAACTACTCATTGACACTGATGTGTGTTGTTTAACAACTACTCATTGACACTGATGTGTGTTGTTTAACAACTACTCAATGACACTGATGTGTGTTGCTTAACAACTACTCAATGACACTAATGTGTGTTGTATAACAACTACTCATTGCCACTGATGTGTGTTGTTTAACAACTACTCAATGACACTGATGTGTGTTGCCATTAGTGCCCTGATAGAAAATTATTGACATGGACAAACATTTGGATTATGAGACAGGGACTCAAAAAGTTGAAATGGGCCCCAACTGTGTTGGTCTTCTTCATACACTTTCAGTGGGAATGTGCAAGTACGAAGGTGTGTGTGTGGGTAGGAGAGAAGAGTGTGGGGTGGGTTGCTTGGAGGTCAGATGTGAGGCTTCAATGGATGTATTTCACACACACACACACACACACACACACACACACACACACACACACACACACACACTGTCTTATCGTCCCTGTCAATTAATAACATTTTAAGTGCTCTCTGTTGCAAGTCATGACTTGATGAAAAGGCTGTTAAAGAAATGTCGCAACAAGATGGTCAATTTTACACCTGTAGTGATAGAATGTCTGGATAATGTAGGCCTCTGACCTAGATGTAATTTTGAGTACAATAAGTTCCTTTCATTGAATTCAATCACAAAACTAGAATAATTGATATAATATGAGAAAAAACAACACGTCACGTAGAGGGATTCAAACTTGGCAAAATATTCCCTTTTAGTTAATATTCTATCCATCTGAGAGGTGGTGATAAAGGTCAGTCGGTTACTTTCTCATGGGTCTTACAATCACTAACTTCAACTTTTTTATCGGGATTTTTGTGGTTCAGCTCAGAGTTCTCAACGTTTGTGTGTTTCCCCAACCATTGTGTTGGTGGGCGGTCCCTCCTATCTGGATCAGACTCTATGGAATAGTATTGTAGCATGTCCACCCACTCTACCCAGAGTGGGTGAAAACGTGCTTAGTTGATGAAATTCCTTACTTCCTTACCAATACATATGATCATTGATCTTCTGAATTGTTCAGTGGGGTCTTTCTAACGTACACTACATGGCCAAAAGTATGCACAGTAGCAAGAAAAAATATGTGAACCCTTTGGAATTACCTGGATTTCTGCATAAATTGGTCATCAAATTTGATCCGAACTTCATCTAAGTCACAACAATCAAATTTGATCCGATCTTCATCTAAGTCAAAACAATAGGCAAACAGTGTGCTTACACTAATAACACACAACTTATTGTATTTTTCTTGTCTATATGTAATACATCATTTAAACATCCACAGTGTAGGTTGGGAAAAGTATGTGAACCCCTAGGCTAATGACTTCTCCAAAAGTCAGGAGCCAGCTAACCTGGAGTCCAATCAATGACATAAGATTGGAGATGTTGGTTAGAACAGCTGTTTTGCCCTATAAAAAAACACTCACAAAATGTGAGTTTGCTATTCACAAGAAGCATTGCCTGATGTGAACCATACCTCGAACAAAATAGACCTCAAAGACCTAAGATTAAGAATTGTTGACTTGCATAAAGCTGGAATGGGTTACAAATGTAGCGCTAACAGCCTTGATGTTCATCAGTCCACAGTAAGACAAATTGTATATAAATGGAGAAAGTTAAGCACTGTTGCTACTCTCCCTAGGAGTGGCCGTCCTGCAAAGATGACTGCAAGAGCACAGCGCAGAATGCTCAATGAGGTTAAGAAGAATCCTAGAGTGTCAGCTAAAGACTTACAGAAATATCTGGAACATGCTAACATCTCTGTTAGTGAGTCTACGATAAGTAAAACACTAACTAAGAATGGTGTTCATAGGAGGACCCCACGGAAGAAGCCACTGCTGTCCAAAAAAACATTGCTTGCATGTCTGAAGTTTGCAAAAGTGCACCTGGAAGTTCCACAGCACTACTGGCAAAATATTCTGTGGACAGATGAAACGACAGTTGAGTTGTTAGGAAGTAACACAAAACACAACGAAAAAAAGGCACAGCATGGTGTATGGTGGAGGGAGCATCATGGTTTGGGGCTGCTTTGCCGCCTCAGGGCCTGGACAGCTTGCTATCATCGACGGAAAAATGAATTCCCAAGTTTATCAAGACATGTTTCAGGAGAATGTTAGGCTACCTGTCCGCCAATTGAAGCTCAACAGAAGTTGGGTGATGTGACAGGACAACGAACCAAAACACAGAAGTAAATCAACAACAGAATGGCTTCAACAGAAGAAAATACGCCTTCTGGAGTGGCCCATTCAGAGTCCTGACCTCAACCTGATTGAGATGCTGTGGCATGACCTCAATAGATCAGTTCACACCAGACATCCCAAGAATATTGCTTACCTGAAACAGTTTTGTAAAGAGGAATGGTCCAAAATTCCTCCTGACCTATGTGCAGGTATGATCCGCCACTACAGAAAACGTTTGGATGAGGTTATTGCTGCCAAAGGAGGGTCAACCAGTTATTAAATCCAAGGGTTCACATACTTTTTCCATCCTGCATTGTGAATGTTTACACAGTGTGTTCAACAAAGACATGAAAAGCAAACTGTGTTTGTCTATTGTTGTGACCTAGATGAAGATCAGATCAACTTTTATGACCAATTTATACAGAAATCCAGGTATTTCAAAAGGGTTCAAATACTTTTTCTTGTCACTGTAGATACCCCTTCAAACTATTTAAGCTACACCCGTTGCTGACAGGTGTATAAAATCGAGCACACAGCCATGCAATCTCCATAGACAAACATTGGCAGAAGAATGGCCCATATTTACGAGCTCTGTGCCTTTCAACTTGGCACTGTCATAGGATGCCACATTTCCAACAACTCAGTTCGTCAAATTTCTGCCATGCTGGAGCTGCCCGGTCAACTGTAAGTGCTGTTATTGTTAAGTGGAAACGTCTAGTGGCAACAACGGCTCAGCGGCCACACATTTTCCCAGTATGGGACCGCCGAGTGCTGAAGCGTGTATCGCGTAAAAATCGTCCATCCTCGGTTGCAGCACTCACTATCGAGTTCCGAACTGCCTCTGGAAGCAACGTCAGCACAATGGGAACGTCTTCTCTGAAGTGATGATTCACGCTCCACCATCTGGCAGTCCGACGGATAACAGATTAATCTGGGTTTGGCGGATGCCAGTAGAACGCTACCTGCCTGAATGCGTAGTGCCAACTGTAAAGTTTGATGGAGGAGGAATAATGATCTGGGGCTGTTTTTCATGTTTCTGTCTAGGCCCCTTAGTTCTAGTGAAGGGAAATCTTAACGCTACAGCATAAAATGACATTCCAGACAATTCTGTGCTTCCAACTTTGTGGCAGCAGTTTGGAGAAGGCCTTTTCCTGTTTCAGCATGACAATGCCCCCGTGCCCAAAGCGAGGTCCATATGTCGATCTGTGTGGCCTGCACAGAGCCCTGACCTCAACCCTATCGAACACCTTTGGGATGAATTAGAATGCTGACTGCGAGCCAGGCCTAAACCCCCATCATCAGTGCCCGACCTCACTAATGCTCTTGTGGCTGAAGGGAAGCAGGTACCCCGCAGCAATGTTCCAACATCTAGTTGAAAGCCTTCCCAGTAGAGTTATAGCAGCAAAGGGGGGACCAACTCCATATTAATGCCCATGATTTTAAAATGAGATGTTCGACGAGCAAGTGTCCACGTCCTTTTGGCCATGTAGTGTATCATTAACACTATTTCCCAAAAGTCCGATTTTATAACCTAATACATCTGAAAATAAGAACTGAGCTCTGACATAGCTGTGAAGGTTTCTCGTAACAACTTTGACGATTTTACATTTTGTGGTTTTGTTTAAAGTTGTTTCCGCGGGTTTCAAAATTAGCATGACACAAGCTGAATTAAATGTAAAAGGCTTTGAAAACAAAATCTTGGTATATGCTCAGTGCTCCGTTGATTTCAGAGACAGGCTTGTTTTTGTGAGAAATCGTAGAAAAATAAGAGGTATTTCGAATGAATATGAAAAGTGTATACTAAAATATGAAAATACTAGTAGACATGTTTCAAAATCAATATCCATTTTAGCTCAATTTTTTATGTCCTGCGGATTCGAGAAGAAAGATGACAAGTTCAACGGGAAAGTGAGCCTGTCAAGTAACCAGTAGCCAAAATTCTTGCACAGAATCCAGCCTAGCTGTTGTGATGCAGTTTTCCAGAGTTTTGACCAGTTTTTTTCTCTGGCCTCCATTGATTTTGTCACCATAATTCTGGACATCCTAAAAGAGTAATAACTCCAATAACCTTTGAACGGATTATGTTAGAGGAATGAGCATTGGTCAAAAGATGCATTTTTGATTGGACACGCTAAGTATTGTCTAACTTTGCACAATTTTCCCAAGATGGTTTCCCAGAAACAAGCTATGAACTGTCTCATATACAGGTAACTGACAAAATATAGAACACGCAAGTAGATTAGAGTTTTGGCGTCTCTTATGGTGTGGTGTGCATTTTCCTGGCAGTTTGGAATCACCAAGACCTTCCTACACTTTTTCCTAACCAAACTGAGAAATCGGGGGAGAAGGGCCTTGGTCAGAGAGGTGACCAAGAACCCAATAGTCACTCTGACAGAGCTCCAGAGTCCCTCTGTTGAGATGGGAGAACCTTCCAGAAGGACAACCATCTCTGCAGAACTCCACCAATCAGGCCTTTATGGTAGAGTGGCCAGACGGAAGCCACTCTTCAGTAAAAGACACTTAACAGCCCACTTGGAGTTTGCCAGAAGGCACCTAAAGGACTCTCAGACCATGAGAAACAAGATTCTCTGGTCTGATGAAACCAATATTGAGGTCTTTGGCCTGAATGGTGGCAGCATCATACTGTGGGGATCTTTTTCAGCGGCAGGGACTGGGAAACTAGTCAGGATCAAGGGAAAGTTGAACGGAGCAAAGTACAGATATCCTTGATGAAAACCTGCTCCAGAGTGCTCAGGACCTCAGACCGGGGCGGAGGTTCACCTTCCAACAGGACAACGACCCTAAGCACACAGCCAAGACAACGCAGGAGTGGCTTCGGGACAAGTCTCTGAATGTCCTTGAGTGGCCCAGCCAGAGCCCGGACTTGAACCCGATCGAACTTCTCTGGAGAGACCTGAAAATATCTGTGCAGCGACACTCCCCATCCAACCTAACAGAACTTGAGAGGATTTGCAGAGATGAATGGGAGAAACTCCCCAAATACATGTGCGCCAAGCTTGTAGCGTAGTACCCAAGAATTACCGAGGCTGTAATTGCTGCCAAAGGTGCTTCACAAAGTACTGAGTAAAGGGTTTGAATACTTTTTGTTTTATTCATAAAAAACTGTTTTTGCTTTGTCATTATGGGGTCTTCTGTGTAGATTGATGAGGGATATTTTTTATTTAATCAATTTTAGAATAAGGCTGTAACGTAACAAATTGTGGAAAAAGTAAAGGGGTCAAGGGGTAAATGTGATATTTCAGTTTTTTATATAAACTCAGCAAAAAAAGAAACGTCCCCTTTTTCAGGACCCTGTCTTTCAAAGATAATTAGTAAAAATCCAAATAACTTCACAGATCTTCATTGTAAAGAGTTTAACACTGTTTCCCATGCTTGTTCAATGATCCATAAACAATTAATGAACATGCACCTGTGGAACGGTCATTAAGACACTAACAGCTTACAGACGGTAGGCAATTAAGGTCATAGTTATGAAAACTTAGGACACTAAAGAGGCCTTTCTACTCTCTCTGAAAAACACCAAAAGAAAGATGCCCAGGGTCCCTGCTCATCTGCGTGAACGTGCCTTAGGCATGCGTGCCCAGGAACGCACAATCCCTCCATCAGTGCTCAGACTCTCCGCAATAGGCTAAGATAGACTGGACTGAGGGCTTGTAGGCCTGTTGTAAGGCAGGTCCTCACCAAACATCACCGGCAACAACATCGCTGATGGGCACAAATCCACCATCGCTGGACCAGACAGGACTAGCAAAAAGTGCTCTTCACTGACGAGTCATGGTTTTGTCTCACTAGGGGTGATGGTCGGATTCGAAGGAATGAGCATTATGCCAAGGCCTATACTCTGGAGCGGGATCGATTTGGAGGTGGAGGGTCCGTCATGGTCTAGGGCGGTGTGTCACAGCATCATCGGAACGAGCTTGTTGTCATTGCAGGCAATCTCCATGCTGTGTGTTACAGGGAAGACATCCTCCCCCCTCATGTGGTACCCTTCCTGCAGGCTCATCCTGACATGACCCTCCAGCATGACAATGCCACCAGCCATACTGCTCGTTCTGTGCGTGATTTCCTGCAAGACATGAATGTCAGTGTTCTGCCATGGCCAGCGAAGAGCCCGGATCTCAATCCTATCGAGCACGTCTGGGACCTGTGGGATCGGAGGGTGAGGGCTAGGGCCATTCCCCCCAGAAATGTCTGGGAACTTGCAGGTGCCTTGGTGGAAGAGTGGGGTAACATCTCACAGCAAGAACTGGCAAATCTGGTGTAGTCCATGAGGAGGAGATATACTGCAGTACTTAATGCAGCTGGTGGCCACACCAGATACTGACTGTTACTTTTGATGACACATTATTCCATGTCTGTCGAACTTGTTCAGTTATTGTCTCAGTTGTTGAATCTTGTTATGTTCATAGAAATATTTACACATGTTAAGTTTGCTGAAAATAAACACAGTTGACAGTGAGATGCGTTTATTTACATTTGCAGAAGAAAAAAAACGTTTCTTTGTCATTATGGGGTATTGTGTGTAGATTGAGGAAAAAAGGTCTGAATACTTTCCGAATGCATTGTAAACGTAGTATTACTTTCTTAGCTACAGTATACATATCTCCCTGGCATATTACATCATTTATGCAGCAGCATACAAGACATTGTTGGACTCACCCTGTTGTTGTGTTCTGCTCACTTGAACAGGAAGGTGGTGCGGCGGGCCTTCGTGGGCAAATCTTGTCATCAGGCTTTATCATCAAAGTCTGTCATTCTCAGGATTTATGGAGCTTTCAAGACAACTGGGAACTCCGGGGAAATAAACGGTTGAATCATGACGTTAGTGATCTTCAGGTCGGAGCTTTAGAAAGAGGCCCAGGTTCCCGACTTGGAATTCCGAGTTGGATGACAGTTCAAAATGTATTTCCCCAGTCTAAGCTTGTTTTTTTTCTAGAGTTCCCAGTTGTCTGAGATATCCCAGTTCCGATTTTCCAGTTGTTTTGAACGCGGCAGAAATCATGACAGCATGGCCAATGTTGAATGTTTATCCTTTTAAGCTTGGAAAAGAGACATTTAAACACAGACTTGGACCACACATCAACTCCAATGAATAGCAGGCTAGTGATTGCTTTGCAGTGTTTGCAGTTAGCCACTGATACCTTCCGAACCACTCATTGTTGAATTTGCGATTTCCAACTTGTTGTGTAGTGTTTATGTCCAATGGCCGATGAGAACCGATATGTTTTAACTATAATTTCTCCTTATTTACCTCTGGCTGACCCACCACCACAGAAAGCACTGAGCTAGGCTGGAACACCTGCATTACTCAAGAAAGCAACAAAAAAAAAGAGACTGTTTGTATGCGGCTTTATTAACTCAAATATGTTTCGTTTTTTTCCATTGTTTGCAAACTGATATGTGACACGTATTAATGCCAAAATAACATGCAAAACAGACAAACCTGCACTGAATGACGGGTCGCCACTGGTCATTAAAAGGAGTTGGTAAAAGTAGTATAGGAATTTAAGTGCAAGTGCCAGGAATATTTTGCAGTTTACTTCCCTAACCATTACAAAGTAGTTTCATTGTAGGTCAAATTCATGTCCCGAATTGTCTTGTGTGTTTTATGGGTGGACGTGAATCATTATATAATTTTACTGTGACACGAAAGAGGAAGATCGGTCCCTTTCCTGGCTTCTCACCCCCCCAGTGAACACTGGTAACCAAGCGATAAATCTATTTAGTCACACAACACAAAGTACAGAGCAGGTTACCTACCTACAGTACAAATAATGGCATTGTCTACGCCTAGTAGTTATGGCCTTGGACAGTGGACTCTTGTGTATTTTATTACATTACCTGCTTTTTCTCTGAGTGATACCCGTAAATATGTTTCCTCTGACAGAGTAGGCATATACAATGTAGAGTGAAACTTTAGCCAGGTGCCTCAAGTGTTGCTGGTTGGATAGCTTTGTTCTCTTTCAGGGGCCCCTGTAGTTCTCTTGGGACAGGTTTGAGCTGTATACAGTCAAGAGCTGAACCCACAAGACTCCAAATAAAGACCCTATTCTTTGCTGCTGCTGTTCTGCAAGAGCATCACGGTGGACAGTGAATGAAAGGATGTGGGTGTTTGTGTCCGCATTGTCTGTGTGTAGGGGTTGGTGTCTGCTTCAGTTATGAAATATGACCGTTTAATCAGTGTCTATCTATCCTGGTGAACTTGGATCTGTCTTATCCTGCTGACTACAATTATCCAAATGAATGGCATATTATAGATTTTATCGTAGCATTAAGTAGCAATGGCTTAAGTCGCAGAGGGACCTAGCCTATACTGTGTTAACTGTTACATGCCCAATGCTGCACTTTTATTTGTTCACAGCTTGCTGTTACGTGCCCTGGATTGCACCTGAAACTTAAACATAACGCAATGTTTATGATGGTCTTATGATCAAGGTGACGCAGTCTGCTGAAGTGGACACATCCTGTGTTTGGCAACCCTGTTATTGACGTGCTATATTATGGCTATCAGGTTTGGTGGAGGGAAATATGGTGGGGAGGGTGGAGAACTTTTCTGAATTCCGAATTGACCCATAGGCCCTACCCTTAGGCACTTCATGTAGATCTGAAAGGATTAGATAGGTATAAGCAATATTGTACTTTCACCTTTTTGACTGAGTTACTACACCTGTCCAAGCCTTTAGCTCTACAGAAAAACCTAAGGGACATTGGATAAGGGTTCTTCCCACACCCCTTCTACCTGAAGTGTACACTTGTTCAAGTGTCTACCATATTTCTTACACCAGTCCAATTCTTTGAAATCCTTGAGGGGGAGTGAATGAATAGATACCGTCACCTCAGGGAGAAGGGGGAGAAACCATATTGGGCTAGGGTGGAACATAGAGGATAGGAAGACTCAATGTTTTTTCAGGGCCCATGCCAGTACGTTGTGGGAGTCTTCCCAGCTGGGCTGATTAGAGAGGGGAGGAAGAGAGTCTGGCTGTGGCAGTACAGCCTTGTTTCCATTGTGTGAGAGTAAATCAAGAATGAACTGGTCTTCTCTACCCGTCACAGTACCTGACCATTGACAATATTTCCTGTTCAATTTCATTATATAGAATTTCTTAGAAATAAAACGTTTTTGTAACAGATTATTATACATTAGCTGCAGTAAAAACTAGTGTCAACTTTTTTAATGGACACAGACCTTTCCAGTCAGCCACTGAATGTTGCTTTTGCTACAGTAATTATCTTAAAGGGCAATTCCATCACTTTTCAACCTCATATTCATTTTCTCCGGTACAATACCAATACCAGTTTCTACATATGTGAAAACGCCGCATTTCTAAGTTTTGTAGTTAAAAATATGAAGTTAAAATGTTTTACTCAATGACATCAGAAGTAAAAACATTGATTTTCAAACAATATGAGATTTGCTGTGACACTGAAATGGCAAAAGAAATCATTGCAGGTTTTGAAAAGTGGTGCAATTACACTTTAATCTTTTTTTAATCTATACCCTTCAGACACATATTAATCTATACCCTTTCCAATTCTGAACCCCCAGTTACTGAGGCTTCCACGTCTACATCGGCTCCCACGTCTACTGCGACTCCCACGTCTACTGCGACTCCCACGTCTACTGCGGCTCCCACGTCTACTGAGGCTCCCACGTCTACTGCGGCTCCCACGTCTACTGAGGCTCCCACGTCTACTGCGGCTCCCACGTCTACTGCGGCTCCCACGTCTACTGCGGCTCCCACGTCTACTGCGGCTCCCACGTCTACTGCGGCTCCCCCGTCTACTGCGGCTCCCCCGTCTACTGCGGCTCCCCCGTCTACTGCGGCTCCTCCGTCTACTGCGGCTCCTCCGTCTACTGCGGCTCCCCCGTCTACTGCGGCTCCCCCGTCTACTGCGGCTCCTCCGTCTACTGCGGCTCCCCCATCTACTGCGGCACCAACACCAACACCGGAGGCCACTACAACACCATCAAAATCAGGTAGGCTCATTAGTCGTCCAGCTAACCTTCTTGTTTTTCCATGACCAAGGGTGTCAAACAGCAGGGCCAATTTCATATGGGCCGTCATGTTGGCTTGGTAAGATTTTTTTCTTTAAAAAAAATGAATTGAATGACTAAAGCCATATAGCTTGTAGAAATGATAATGGCTGTGTCACGACTTCTGCCAAAGTTGATGCCTCTCCTTGTTCGGGCGGTGTTCAGTGGTCGACGTCGCCAGTCTTCTAGCCAATGCCGATCCATTTTTCATTTTCCATTTGTTTTGTCTCGTTTTCCCACACACCTGTATCTCATTTCCCTCATTGGGTTTTGTGTATTTAACCCTCTATTTCCTCCATGTCTTTGTGTGGTATTGTTTATCTGTTTTCATGTACAGTATGCGCACGTTAGGCTGGTTGCGCTGGGTTATGTTCAACCCGTATTTGTATTTCGTGTTCGTTTGTGCCGTGTGCTTTTGGTTTGCCAAATAAAAGGCTCAGTTTTACTACCAAATATCTGCTCTCCTGCGCCTGACTTCCTACAGCCCTTCACGCATACCTTGACAGGCTGATGGAAAATGTTCAACTTAGCAATCACTGAAACGAAAGCTAGACAGTCAGGGAACATTTATTGAAAGAGGAGTAATTGTTTTGCAGAAAACAAAAGCTAGAGTCATTGAGCATCAGAAATTCCAAAGACTATGGATAGAGGAGTATATTTTTCAAACTGTGACGGCAAGGCAATTACAACCCATTTTCATTGCTGCCCTCTAGACATCAGTGACTTAGTTGTTTAGATGACAGAATGGCAGCTCCCTAAATTGACTGAAATAGGATATGGATTGGGTTAACACCATTATATTTGGGGCGGCAGGGTAGCCTAGTGGTTGCAAGTTCAAACCCCGGAGCTGACAAGGTACAAATTTGTCGTTCTGCCCCTGAACAGGCAGTTAACCCACTGTTCCTAGGCCGTCATTGAAAATAAGAATTTGTTCTTAACTGACTTGCCTGGTTAAATAAAGGTTAAAAAAATAATAATAAAAAAATAAAAAATATCAGACCTAGCAAAGTTATCTGGTGACATGATTCGATTTCAGGCAATTATTTCAATGCACATATACAGCGCCTTCAGAATGTATTCACGCCACTTGACTTTTTCCACATTTTGTTGTGTTACAGCCTGAATATAAAATGGATTAAATGTAGATGTTTTGTCACTTGCCCACACACAATAACCCATAAATCAACAGTGACATTTTAAAAATGAAAAGCTGAAATGTCTTGAGTCAAAAAGTATTCATCCCCTTTCTTATGGCAAGCCTAAATAAATTCATGAATAAAAATGTGGTTAACAAGTCATATAATAAGTTGCATGGACTCACTCTGTGTGCAATAATAGTGTTTAACATGATTTTTGAAGGACTACTTCATCTCTGTACCCCACACATACAATTTCCTGTAAGATCCCTCAGTTGAACAGTGAATTTCAAACACAGATTCAACCACAAAGCAAGGGAGGTTTTCCAATGCCTCGCAAAGATGGGTACATGTTGGTATTTTATTTTATTTAACCTTTATTTAACTAGGCAATTCAGGTAAGAACAAATTCTTATTTACAATGATGGCCTAGGAACAGTGGTTTAACTGCCTTGTTCAGGGGCAGAATGACAGATTTGTAACTTGTCAGCTCGGGGATTCAATCTAGCAACCTTTCGGTTACTGGTCCAACGCTCTAACCACTAGTCTACCTGCTAATAACAATAACTCAGTTGCCGGAGAGGAAGGAAACCGCCAATGGTGACTTTTTAAAACAGTTCAACCGCTGTGATAGAAGAAAACTGAGGATGGATCAATAACATTGTAGTTACTCCACAATACTAACCTAATAAAAGAAGGAAGAATACAGAATAAAAAATATTCCAAAACATGCATCTTGTTTGCGACAGGGCACTAAAGTAACACTGCAAAAAAATGTGTCTGTAACTTTTTGTTGAACTTTTTGTCCTGAATACAAAGTGTTATGTTCGGGGCAAATCCAATACAACACATTACTGAGTATCACTCTCCCATATTTTCAAGCATAGTGGTGGCTGCATCATGTTATTGGTATGTTTGTAATCGTTAATGACTGGGGAGTTTTTTAAGATAAAAAGAAACGGAATGGAGCTGAACACAGACAAAATCCTTGAGGAAAGCCTGGTTCAGTCTGTTTTCCACCAGACACTGGGAGATGAATTCACCTTTCAGCAGGACAATAACCTAAAACACTGTAGTTACTTCTACAGTGATTACCCATTATGGGCATAGCCAATTCAATATTAAAATCCAAAATGAGTGCCCCATTGCCAATCTTAAATGGTGATATGATATCCCACTTTGGATATTTTATTTATTTATGTACATCATTTTCAGAGTAAGAATTTAAAAAGGTAATTAAATTTTGTTCATAATTTTCAGGATTCACAGATGAATAATTGACACCCGGTGTGGTGGCAGGTAGCCTAAAGGTTAAGAGCATTGGGCCAGTAACCGAAAGGTTTCTGGTTCGAACCTCCAAGCCGACTAGATGAAAAATTGTTCTGTGCCCTTGATTAAGGCACTTAACACTAATTGCTCCTGTAAATCACTCTGGATAAGAGCATCTGCTAAATGACTAAAATATAAAAATGTTTTACTTTTTTACAGCATTAATACACTCTGTATAACAAGTATTCAACTACAGTATTCAACTACAAAATATATTATTTTGTTATTTGTAAACATTTATACATATTTATTAAGCATTTGTAAGTACTGCATTGCAAGGATGAATACATAATATTTATAAACCATTTTTAAGCATTTATAATGGCTTATTTATTAACGTTTTTATAAATTGTAATAAATTAATGCAAGTAAATAGTTACAAAACATATCATTACAACTCCTATTTTAGAGCAAATAGTAAGGTTTCAAGTAACAGAATCTGTGCTAAAAATTTGCTTGCAAAAAATGCCATATCACAGTACTTGCAGTGGAATTTAAAATGATAAACCCGTTTGGGTCCTGGATGCTGATTGGTTTAAACAGCATTTCAGCCATGAGTATATCAGACAATATTCCATTTGTTTACTGTTCTATTTATGTTGGTAACCAGTTTAGAATAGCAATAAGGCACCTCCGGGGTTTGTGGTAGATGGCCAATATACCTTGGCTAAGGGCTGTATCCCCTTCACGTTGAGCATTAAAACAGTCCTTAGCCATGGTATATTGGCCAATATACCACACCCCCCCCCCCTTGCCTTATTGCTTAAATATATAACCAGCACAATTGTGTGTCACGTGCAATATAGGCTAATTGAAAGCCGCAGTAATTCAAACTAATTTGAGTAAGTGCCACTTGTGTGTATATATCTTTTTAATATGAGTCATTTAGCAGACGCTCTTGTCCAGAGTGACTTACAGTTAGTGCATTCATCACAGTTGAAGTCGGAAGTTTACATACACCTTAGCCAAATACATTTAAACTCAGTTTTTCACAATTCCTGACATTTAATCCTAGTAACAATTCCCTATCTTAGGTCAGTTTGAATCACCACTTTATTTTAAGAATGTGAAATGTCAGAATAATAGTTGAGAGAATGATTTATTTCAGCTTTGATTTATTTCATCACTTTCCCAGTGGGTCAGAAGTTTACATACGCTCAACTAGTATTTGGTAGCAAGCTTCCTACAATAAGTTGGGTGAATTATGGCCCATTCCTCCTGTCAGAGCTGGTGTAACTGAGTCAGGTTTGTAGGCCTCCTTGCTTGCACATGCTTTTTCAGTTCTGCCCACAAATTTTCTATAGGATTGAGGTCAGGGCTTTGTGACGGCCACTCCAATACTTTGACTTTGTTGTACTTAAGCCATTTTGCCACAACATTGGAAGTATGCTTGGGGTCATTGTCTATTTGGAAGACCCATTTGCGACCAAGCATTAACTTCCTGACTACGTCTTCAGGTGTTCCTTCAATATACCGACATAATTTTCCTACCTCATGATGCCATCTATTTTGTGAAGTGCACCAGTCCCTCCTGCAGAAAAAGCACCCCCACAACATGATGCTGCCACTCCTGTGCTTCACGTTTTGGGATGGTGTTCTTCGGCTTGCAGGTCTCCCCCTTTTTCCACCAAACATACCGGTGGTCATTATGACCAAATTGTTCTATTTTTGTTTCATCAGACCAGAGGATATTTCTCCAAAAAGTACGATCTTTGTTTCCTTGTGCATTTGCAAACTTGGTTCTTCCTTGCTGAGTGGCCTTTCAAGTTATGTCAATATAGAACTTGTTTTATTGTGGATATAGATATTTTTGTACCTGTTTCCTCCAGCATCTTCACAAGGTCCTTTGCTGTTGTTCCGGGATTTATTTGCACTTTTCGCACCATGTTCATCTGTAGGAGACAGAACGCGTCTCCTTTCTGAGCGGTATGACGGCGGTGTGGTCCCACGGTGTTTATACTTGCGTACTATTGTTTGTACAGATGAATGTGGTACCTACAGGCGTTTGGAAATTGCTCCCAGGGATGAATCAGACTTGTGGAGGTCTACAATTGTTTTTCTGAGGACTTGGCTGATTTCTTTTGATTTTCCCATGATGTCAAGCAAAGAGGCACTGAGTTTGAAGGTAGGCCTTGAAATACATCCACAGGTACACCTCCAATTGACTCAAATGATGTCAATTAGCCTATCAGAAACGTCTAAAGCCATGACATCATTTTCTGGAATTTTCCAAGCTGTTTAAAGGCATACTCAACTTAGTGTATGTAAACTCACTGAAATTGTCAGAATGGCGTGCCCGGGTTGGGGATTAGGGTTTGAGAATAGCTTGAAGGTTGGGAGGGGCAGTTCCTCTTGCTGCACCATACTTAAGGATGGGAAAACTCCAGGGCTGGATGGCATACCAGTGGAAGTATACAAAACTCTTTTGGGTATATTCAAAGGACCATTATTGGCTTGTTTTAACCACTCCTATATAAATGGTAGATTATCAGACACGCAACAAGAATGTCTGATATCATTATTACTGAAACAGGACCCAAGTGGTATATATAAAGATACAGTCCATTTAAAAAATTGGAGACTTCTTACACTTCAGTGCTGTGATGCAAAAATCCTAGCAAAATGCTTGGCACATAGAATTAAAAAAGTATTGTCAGATAGTATTCATCCTAATCAGACAGGTTTTTTACATGGACGATACATTGGAGATAATATAAGACAAGTACTGGAAACAATAGAACACTATGAAATATCGGGGACACCAGGCCTGGTTTTCATAGCTGATTTTGAAAAGGCTTTTGCTACAGTACGACTGGAGTTTATATATAAATGCCTAGAATATTTCAATTTTGGGGAATCTCTTATAAAATGTGTTACGGTTATGTATAGTAACCCAAGGTGTAAAATAGTAAATAATGGCTACATCTCAGAAAGTTTTTAACTATCTAGAGGAGTAAAACAAGGTTGTCCACCATCGGGATATCTATTTATTATTGCCATCGAAATGTTAGCTGCAAAGATTAGATCAAACAATAATATTAAGGGATTAGAAATCCGTGGCTTAAAAACGAAGGTGTCAGTGTACGCTGATGATTCATGTTTTCTTTTAAAACCACAATTGGAGTCTCTCCACGGCCTCTTAGAGGATCGAGATACTTTTGCTATCCTCTCTGGATTAAAACCAAATTGTGATAAATGTACCATATTACGTATTGTATCACAAAAAAATGCACGTTTTACATTACCATGTAGTTGACCAATTAAATGGTCTGACGGAGATGTGGACATACTCGGTATACAAAGCCCAAAAGAAAGAAATGAACTCACTCCAATAAATGTTTATAGAAAGTTCGCAAAAATAGATAAGATCTTGCTACCACGGAAAGGAAAATACTTGTCTATTTGTGGAAAAATCACCCTGATTAACTCCTTAGTTGTAAGGGATTTCCTCCTCTTCTTCCGAAGAGGAGAGGCTAAAAGGATTGGAGGACCAATATGCGGCGTGGTAAGTGTCCATGGTTCTTTTAATACGAAATAGTACACATGAACAACTGAATACAAAAACAATAAACGTGGAATGAACGAAACCCAAAACAGTACCGTGTGGTGAAAAACACAGACACGGAAACAAACACACAGTGAAACCCAGGCTACCTAAGTATGATTCTCAATCAGAGACAACTAACGACACCTGCCTCTGATTGAGAACTATACTAGCCGCGTTGGCGGCGCGGGACGCGGACCCCACTTCACCATCGTCTTAGTCCACCTTATTGTCTGCCTCCATGGCTTTCTAACCATGGCAACCCTTCTCAATGACCCCACTGGACAGAGGGGCAGCTCGGGACAGAGGGGCGGAAGCTCTGGCGCCTCTGGGCTGAGGGGCTCTGGCGCCTCTGGGCTGAGGGGCTCTGGGCTGAGGGGCTCTGGCGCCTCAGACTCCGGCAGCGCCGGACAGGAGGGAGACTCCGGCAGCGCCGGACAGACAGGACCACCTGTAGGGAGGAGACAGAGAGACAGGCTGGTGCGTGGGGCTGCCACAGGAACCACCAGGCTGGGGAGACCTTCAGGAGGCTTGGTGTTAGGAGGAGGCACCGGGCTGTGGGGGAGCACTGGAGCTCTGGTGCGCAGCCTTGGCACCACTTCCCCAGGCTGGATAACTACTCTAGCCCGGACCCTCCAGAGTGCAGGCACAGGTTGAACAGGGCTGTGGGTAAGCACGGGAGATCTAGTGCCTACTACGCGCACCTCTCCCTTAGGCTCCACTCCCACAATTGCCCGGCACGAGCGGAGCGCAGGCATAGGACGCACTGCACCCTCCCAGCGCCCCGGAGACACAGCACGCAGAGCCGGCGCAGGATACCCTGGACCAAAACTGCGTACCGGTGACCAGACACGCTGAGCAGGCACCCTACGCCCTGGCTCGATGCCCACACTCGCATGTCACTTTCGGGTGGCTGCCCTATAGCGCACCGGGCTATGGGCACGTACTGGCGACACCGTGCGCTTAACCGCATAACACGGTGCCTGACCAGTAACGCGCTGCTTATAATAAGCACGAGGAGTGAGCTCAAGTCTGCTACCGGGCTTAGCCCCACACCTCGTCTGCCCCCCCAAAACATTTTTGGGGGGCTGCCTCTCGTACCTGTCGTGCTGCCTCCTCATATCGCCGCCGCTCAGCTTTCGCTGCCTCCAGCTCTGCTTTGGGGCGGCGATATTCCCCAGCCTGTGCCCAGGGTCCCTCTCTGTGGTGAAAAACACAGACACGGAAACAAACACACAGTGAAACCCAGGCTACCTAAGTATGATTCTCAATCAGAGACAACTAACGACACCTGCCTCTGATTGAGAACCATACTAGGCCGAAACATAGAAATACCCAAATCATAGAAAAACAAACATAGACTGCCCACCCCAACTCACGCCCTGACCATACTAAATAATGACAAAACAAAGGAAATAAAGGTCAGAACGTGACATTAGTTATATTACAGTTGACCTATTTGCTTATGGTTTTGCCTACACCTAGTGACCTGCTTTTTAAATTATATGAACAAAAAATATTCAATTTTATTTGGAACGGCAAAAAAATTAAAAGGTCCTATTTATATAACGAATATGAATTCGGTGGGCAGAAATTATTAAATATTAAAGCATTAGACCTCTCACTAAAGACATCAGTCATACAAAAGTTATACTTACATCCAAACTGGTTCTCTAGTCAATTGGTACGAATGTCTCATCCTATATTCAGGAAGGGCCTTTTCCCCTTTATTCAGATTACACCTGGTCACTTTCGGTTGTTTGAAAAGGAAATAATCTCCAAAATATCTTTATTTTTTAAACAAGCCTTGGAAAGTTGGTTGCAATTTCAGTTTAATCCAACTGAAAGGACGGAACAAATAGTACAACAAATATTGTGGTTAAATTCAAATATACGAATTGATAAAAAAATACGTTTTTTATTGAAAAAAAAAAAAGGTATAATATTTGTGAATGATATCATAAATAGGACTGGTGGAGTTATGTCACACATGCAGCTAACACAGACATATGGAAATGTCTGCTCTACCCAAAATTACAACCAATTAATTGCAGCATTACCACAAAAATGGAAGAGGCAAGTAGAAGGGGAAAAAAATAAGGAACTTGTATGTCGGCCTTGTAATAAAGAACATAAATGGTTAAAGAAAAGTGTGATAAATAAAAACATATACCAATTTCAATCAAGGACCAAAAAACTGACAGCTGTGCCATATAAATGGTAAAATAGTTGGGAAGAGATTTTCGATGTACCCATTCCATGGCACATGGTTTATGAATTGATACGCACAACAACGCCGGATTGGGTGGGCAGTCTATGTTCTTTTTTCTATGATTTGGTATTTCTGTGTTTGGTCTGGTATGGTTCTCAATCAGAGGCAGCTGTCAATCGTTGTCCCTGATTGAGAACCATTCTTAGGTAGCCTGTTTTCACCATTGAGTTATGGGTGATTGTTTTCTGTTGAGTGTTTGTATCTGCACCAGACAGAACTGTTTCGGTTTCGTTCGTTCGTTCGTTCACTTTGCTGTTTTTGTTCAGTGTTCAATTACTTTATTAAAAATATGTACACTTACCACGCTGCGCATTGGTCCTCACCTTCTTCCACCGCCAACGGCCGTTACAAGCAAGCGCCAGGACCGTCTCCTAAAGTTTATTCAGCTGCTGGATCGGGGCACCACCAGTACAGAGCTTGCTCTGGAATGGCAGCAGGCAGGTGTGAGTGCATCTGCATGCACAGTGAGGCAAAGACTTTTGGAGGATGGCCTGGTGTCAAGAAGGGCAGCAAAGAAGCCCCTTCTCTCCAGGAAAAACATCAGGGACAGACTGATATTCCGCAAAAGGAACAGGGATTGGACTGCTGAGGACTGGGTAAAGTAATTTTCTCTGATGAATCCCCTTTCCGATTGTTTGGGGCATCCGGAAAAAAGCTTGTCTGGAGAAGACAAGGTGAGCGCTACCATCAGTCCTGTGTCATGCCAACAGTAAAGCATCCTGAGACCATTCATGTGCGGGGTTGCTTCTCAGCCAAGGGAGTGGGCTCATTCACAATTTTGCCTAAGAACATAGCCACGAATAAAGAATGGTATGAATATATCCTCTGAGATCAATTACTCCCAACCATCCAGGAACCGTTTGGTGATGAACAAGGCCTTTTCCAGCATGATGGAGCACCTTGCCATAAGGCAAAAGTGCTAACTAAGTGGCTCGGGAAGAAAACATTGATATTTTGGGTCCATGGCCAGGAAACTCACCAGACCTTAATCCCATTGAGAATTTGTGGTCAATCCTCAAGAGGCGGGTGGACAAACAAAATCCACAAATTCTGACAAACTGCAAGTATTGATTATGCAAGAATGGGCTGCCATCAGTCAGGATGTGGCCCAGAAGTTAATTGACAGCATGCCAGGGCGGATTGTAGAGGTCTTGAGAAAGAAGGGTCAACACTGCAAATATTGACTCTCTGCATCAACTTGTATCAACTTTGCATCAACAATGTTGCATCAACAATGTAATTGTCAACAAAAGCCTTTAACACTTATGAAATGCTATTGTAAAGTGGCTGTTCCACTGGATGTCATAAGGTGAACGCACCAATTTGTAAGTCGCTCTGGATAAGAGCGTCTGCTGAATGACTTAAATGTAAATGTAATGTAAATGTATGTTAAATGCTTGTAATTATACTTCGGTATTCTATAGTAACATCTGACAAAAATATGTGAAGACACTGAGGCAGCAGACGTTGTGAAAATTAATATTTGTGTCATTATCAAAACTTTTGGCCACGACTGTATATAAACCACTTGTAAAATTAACTATATCAACTACACTTTTTGTTATCATATTTTAACTACAACTAAAATAGGAAAATGAAAAATGTATAGAACCGAACTCACCCTTGGTTTCCCTGCTAGAAATCTGTACCTCGTTGAAATGCATCAAGCCAAACCAGTTGTACCCCCCAGGTGTAGGGGAATTATGCTGTTTAGTGGACAGAAAGTCTCCCCAAGACTTGCTCTGTACCATCTATTCTACACATATTATTTTGTATTAATAAATACATCACAAAGTGCTATGTGTATTCAGAAGAACTGTGTTCCTCTTTGATTTTAAGATCCCTGTGCCCCAAACCCATGCGACGGTGGCAGCAGCTGTCAGCCAGGCTATGACTCCCACTTCACCTGTCTCTGTCTGGCTGGCCAAAAATACTCTGAGGCTAGAAAGCGATGTGAGGAAGGTGGGTATCTCATGTCTGCCACCACTAGTGGGTGCTACAATACCATGGAAGACAGCGCGATATAGGCCTAAATAGCTCTGATTGGTAGGGAGGAGAGCTTCATCATCTGCAATGAAAAGTTAGGAACTTTAGAAACTATTCTGTTTTAAGACCAGTTGAGAATGCTTTGTCCTGAGTATGGTTAAGTGTGGATAAACACTGGTTCTAGATTTGTATTTAGCTTCCACGTGAAACAATCGGATAGGCTTAGGTTTTGGCCAATAAATTGATATATTTATGAATGTATGAATACATAAATGAGAGCAACCTAGATGACAGTGGCTAGAGGAGTTAACTCAGTTAAAGATATAAGATATTAGCTATAGCATCTATACATGTATATTGGATCTCATGTACCATCTCCTCTGTGGGCTTTTTAACACAATGCTGCATCCACACTGTTTTCAATAAGTGCTTATAATTCGTATTTGTCATGTGTTGATTCTGATTTTCAGCCACGGTCTTCCCAGGATCTCTGACCCTGCCTAGTGTGACCTTCACCGATGACATGACCAACCCACAATCAGCAAGTTTCAATACCACAGCTGACGGGTTAATTACTATGGTAAATAGATGTGATACTTTTTACACTATGTATGTCTGGCTGTAGTTCAAAATCACAACTTGTCTGCAATGTTACATAGGTCATTACCAAGCTGTTTGTGACATTTTTGACAACGTGTGAGCTGGGTAACAGCTGCATTACACTTATTTCTATGTCCTTGGAAACTGTCCCAGTCAACCCAGGTTGTAGAAGCTGTAGAATTTTCCCAAGCAGGTATTTTCAGAACAGTTAGTGCAGTAATTCTGAGGAGAAAATATGGGTTAACTTGATCTTCCAAGGAGCATCCATGTTGACCCGTTCAACCAGTGAACATACATCTACTGTAGTAGTATGAACATTCTCATTTACTTCCTTAATCTCACACATGAGATGAAGTTGATAAAGAATTGCCTTCTATTTTAAACATTTTCTAATTAACATGATGGGATACAATTTAATGTGTGTGGGGGTATCCTTCAGTCAGTATCAGCTACTGTAATGGCCTCGAAATATGCTAATAAAGATGGACCCCCATGTAAAAATATGATAACGACGACTTTAGTACAGCACCTAGGGATTTTACCCTCTTGGTGTAATGGATCAGGTTTTGGAATGGCAGTCATAGGGACTAGGGTCCTGGTCGGGTTACCCACCTAATTAACTACATTGGTGTAGGAAGTGGTTAGTACCATTGGAAGCATGTCCCTAGCAAGTCTGGGCCACAGTATAGTTTTCTGAGGCATAGCTATTTTTGGTTGTTAGTGTGCATGCATTACAAGGTAATCAGAGCTATTCTCACTATATTGAAATGCCTTAGCTGCTATTCAGCTTGATTTCTACACGTAAAACTTCTCTCACAACGATAAAAACAAACCAACATTTTTTTAGACAGCTGAAGCAAGCACACACATTTCTTCAGGAAATGTACCATTTCAGTCGATCTTACGTTAGAAGTATTATGTCAGTAGTGACGTCATCCACCATAAACCCATGTTTACTTTGCAGGCTGACTAGCATCTATTGAGTGTTGGAATGTCCCATCAATGTAATGCTCAAATCAACTTATACAAGACATGTTTTACCGCTATATAATCCAAAAGAAAGCTTGATATTTACTGGAAGCCTGAGCATTTTTTTTGCTGTTAACTTTTCAGTGGGTTTTACATCTTAACTTTTTCCTTTTGCTGTTTGCAATTTCACAGATGATTATTTGAAGTCAAATGATTCGATTCCCCATGATGGAACCGTACCCCGTCTACGACAGTGTTTGTAGCAAACAACAGTCTCCTTTATTTAGCTGTACTAGGCAAAAAATGATGAACTGTCCAGTAAATTTATATTGTGAACTTATTAGCATTTGTCTGTCCAAAATACAGATGAGGGATCTTTTCCAGAGTCACCTTGGCTACATTGATTCCACAGTGCTGAATTTCAGGTCAGTGTTAATGTAGTTACTGTGGTCCCTGCTTTTACCAATAAACTATCATTTTGCATTACCACTCACGCTATAGGCTACTCTACAATTTGTTTGTTGTTGGTTTGATTCTAACAAACTACCTTCATCCTTGAAGTTAATGTCTTCTTGAATTTTTTTTAACCTAATTTATTGTGTCAGTCCAGATTATTATAGCCATCATGATAATGTATCATTTTGATTTGGAAGATATCACACGCCCAAGACAGCTATTGACAGAAGATTGATGCTGTTGCTATCACTACTTTCATGAGTATGTGATAGTTCCATGATGATCATAATTCTAAAAACACTGACACTAATTTGCCTCCTAGCAAAATGGCTAAGGGTCCGGCCCGTACCATCTGGTCACTCAAGTCAGTTGGTGTCAACGTGGCCATGGAGAACAATTTTGAACTCCACTACATCATCACAGAAGCCGTCATCATAGGAACGATACAGGGTGCTATTGTAGACTGTGACAAAGCGGGTGCCGCTTGTTTACATCCTCTACTTAAAGATGCAGCATATAAAGGTATGTCCCCTATAGTAATATTAACGCACTATTCCCTTGATGTATAATGACTGTGGTTTAACATAAGCTAGGAGGCAATCTTGTGAACATAGCTTCAATGAATGTCAAGGGGAAGACAGAAAATCAGTGGTGGGAAAAAGTACTCAATTGTCATACTTGAGTAAAAGTAAAGATAACTTAATAGAAAATGACTGATGTAAAAGTGAGTCACTGAGTAAACTTGATTAAAAGTCTAAAAGTATTTGGTTTTAAATAAACTTAAGTATCAACAGTAAATGGAATTGCTCAAATGTACTTAAGTATCAAAAGTTAAAGTATAAATAATTTAATCTTCTTTATATTAAGCAAACCAGACAGTATCATTTTCTTGTTTTTATTTAATTTACGGATAGCCAGGGGCACACTCCACCACTCAGACATAATTTACAAATGAAGCATTTGTGAGTCCACCAGATCAGAGGCTGTAGGGATGACGAGAGATGTTCTCTTGATAAGTGTGTGAATTTGACCATTTTCCTGTCAAAATGTAATGAGTACTTTTGGATGTCAGGGAAAATGTATGGAGTAGAAAGTACATTATTTTCTTTAGGAATGTAGTGAAGTAAAAGTTGCCAAAAATATAAATAGTAAAGTAAAGTACAGATGGCCCCAAAAACTACTTAAGTAGTACTTTAATAAAGGACTTTTACGTAAGTCCTTTACACCACTGCAGAGAACTAAGTATGCAATCAATCACAATCATGATGCTGTCATATGACATTGGTAGTATGATGTAACTTCACACTAGAGTACTGATCCTCTTAAATTCTGTTGCTGAAGAGATGTACCTGAATTCTGTTCTGTGATTCAACTTTTAATCTGATCTTCAACCCCTTCACTTGCTGTATCCTGTATTTCACTGCTGAGCTACAATACAAACTTGCAGCTCTCCAGGAGCAGGATTGAGGATTACTGTTCTAGGAAAATATGTAAAAGAGGAGTTGAACAGTAGAAAACGGTTTGTCACTGTAACTCCTATTGATAGACATCTGGAGCATTCAGGCAACTATATATAGGCTAGGCAACTATAATGTTAACTAGCCAATGAATTCTGAACACTATCCACATTACTATGTCACTAATGTTTGTAATGCTTAGTCATGTCTTTTGGATGCGATGCATTCAGGCCTCCGGGGGGGTAATGAAGACATGATGGGGGGGGGGGGTGGAAATTGCGTCATATCAGGAAATTGATTGAATTGATGGAATTGAACACTATTTGCCCCAACCACAATGCTGAATGGAGGTACTTTCTTACTGTATGTAATCCTCTCCCTGTGGCACTCTCTATACAGAAACCGATCTGTGTGATTCGTATCGGAAACCTTGTGACGACACGTCAACTACTTGTACTTCTGACAGTGGTAGACCTGAATGTACTTGTCAGGACAATTACGTGAAATCGGAATACTCTATCAGAACATGCAAAGGTGAGTGGCACCGATTGTTCCTCTTACAATAGACTCTGGGGTTTGTATGAGAGAGGGTAAAAAGAGATTGGGTCTTGGTGGTGTGTGTGTGTGTGATAGACTTACTTTACCGTCTCTGTCTGCAGCTTGTGAAAGTGGGAAGAAAGCAGAGGACGGTGTGTGTAATGAGTAAGTACTTAAAACATTTAATCAATTTAGTCATTTCCCATCAATTCATTTATTCAGTCATATCTATTTTCACGTAAACAATGTCTTTCAACTGGGAGTTTGGATACAGTGCAATGGTTAACTTGCATTATTGGTCTGTGCAAAGATTTTTTTTAATGTTTTTTTTCTTTCAGTTGTTCATTTGGTTATTCGGGTTTAAACTGCAATGAATGTAAGTATAACATACCATATTATGGTATGATTCTTCCTTCCAAGGATTTGACACTAGGCTGCCTCTGGCCTTCGCAATAGGTGTTGTTCTCTCCTTTCATGTGGTGTTTCCTGTAATAGTGGTATTGAGTATACTGGTGTTGGCAGTTTTTTTTAAAACATATCTCTCCCCCCCTCTCTCTTACTCTCTCGCTCTCTGTCTCTCTGCAGCATGGAAGTTGATTCTGGTGATTGTTGGGACTGTTCTTGGTGCGCTGCTACTCATCACACTAATCATGCTGCCAGTAGTTGCACGCAAGTGAGTCACACACACACAGAGGACAACATTTACACCATAATATTTGAATCACATCAAAAACAATTCAATATATACCTTCATCTTTAATCTTGTTACGATTCCACGATTGACCCTAATGGAGTATAAAAGGAAGTTGTTAAATCTTGTGTATTGTCGTCTTCTATAGGACGTCCAAGAAGAGCTCCTCCAAGAAGTCCTCGAAGAACGCTGAGGTTCCTACCTACACCAGCCCCTATACCGCCAAGGACTTCAGGGCATCGGCCTTAACCAATGGGGGGGTGACCAATGTCAGTTCAGGTTTTGCGGGCGTACCCAAGATCCCCCGGGCCATGCCCAACAACAACAGCTGGGACCGTGGCAGCAACCTGGAGATGACGGAGAGCGGTAGCAGACAGGCACTGGTGACCAGAGAAGACAAAGGAGGGGTAAGAACCTCGAGAAGGGAGAGAGGAAGAATGAGTGAGAAAGGAGGGTGGGGAATATACAAGAGTTCATCTGGACAGATAACTACCAAAATATGTTTTATTGGTTGTAATATGATGTCTTCTCAACCAGAACACTAGTTACAACCAGAAAATTACGTCATTAAAATGTCTGGTGCCAAATTTTTCCCGCTGGGTAAAGACCAAGACCCCCAGGACTGAGATTGTCAGATACAGATGTTGTTTTGTGTTTTAGATTGGCAGCTACCAGAACCCTGAAGACACAAGGAGCTTCAACAACAGGAACCCCTACCAGAGCGGAGGTCAGAGCAACAACGCCTACCAGAGCGGAGGTCAGGGCAGCAACCCCTACCAGAGCGGAGGTCAGGGCAGCAACCCCTACCAGAGCGGAGGTCAGGGCAACAACCCCTACCAGAGCGGAGGTCAGGGCAACAACCCCTACCAGAGCGGAGGTCAGGGCAACAACCCCTACCAGAGCGGAGGTCAGGGCAGCAACCCCTACCAGAGCGGAGGTCAGGGCAGCAACCCCTACCAGAGCGGAGGTCAGGGCAACAATCCCTACCAGAGCAGAGGCTAGGACAACTCTTACTTTACACACGACAATGGAAGAAGAAACTGAAGACCCACTGGAACAGTCAATTAAGGATACCATTTTCTTCAGAACGCAAATGCTTAGAAATCAGAAACCAATAACAATGGTTTTTAAATAGTCCTACTTGTGATTCTGCCCTATGTTCTACTCAACTTTTATGCACTGTGTATCAATCTTTTTTTTGTTGTACAATAAATGATAGTTGAGTTGCAGTGTCCATTCTGTCCAAGAGTGGGCGGTGTATCTAAGCTCCTGAAATGTATGTAGCCAAAAGGCTAATGTATTGTCGCTCAGTTTTTCTTATGTTTTTAAGTATTAGTTAATCCATTCTCATGTCCTGATTGTATTGTATAACTGTAATGAAGGTGTTTTTTCTAATATCAATCCAATACTGTATTCATGTGTGATACATGAGGGCTTAGTCTGTGACTCATGCAAATCTTACGTTAATGCCAATGCAAGATGTTATAACATGAAAGGCCCAAGTTTCGTGTGTTAAATCATCATTATATTATGAATGCATGGGTCTGTCATTTTAAATGTTTCTTGTTAATTTATTTGAATATGGACGAACCCAGTTAAATTGATGTTAGGGGAATTTATTGGTGTGGTTCGCCATTATCTATTTGATCTCTTGTACATCTACATCGGGCTTTAGAAATAGCAAATAATGCCTTTTATCCTTAATGTGCCATCTTAATACATATTGTATATGTAAAATAAATATAGTCAAATATAAATAAACAGAATGTGTGTAAAATTGTTCAATGATAAACACAGTTCAGTATGATGACTTTTACACAATACATTTTGTAAATGAGACTGGCCTCTCGTTGGAATAAAGAAAAGGAAAATAAATCCATTTTGAATTTACAACTGCATTTGGTTATTAATTCAGAGTTTGTGTGTTTCTGTACATAATGGAATTTTAATAGTGGGACTGTATCATATTGCAAATATGTAACGTGTGCTGTCAGGATGCAGTTCTGTATTTTAAGATTAAGATCACATCATTCAACAATTGTACACAAGGTCCACCCGAAACTGGGCTTTCGCTTTATCCCAACCCCTCCGAAAGGCATGGATTTTTAATAACACTTCTGAATGTCTGTAAAGTCTGTAATGTCTGTCAAGTGTAAAGGCACATGTGTTTAAAATTATGCTTAGGTGGAATTATTAGTATTTCTGTCAAAAATAGCCTGTGGATACATAACCCAGGCTAGGTTTGAGGTTAGCAGGGGAGTTTGTAAAGGTTTCCAGATTTCTCCCTCTACCTTTTGATGTCTCAGATTGTATATCTGTTCGTATCCCCAAATTCTTGTTTTTCCAATGTGTCTTTGTAACTATATTTATGGTAGGTCTTCGGGAAAAAGTAATGCTTCAACAAATTTCAGCATGATTTCAGATTGTGTTTAGATAAAAGTAACATTGCTCTCATAGAATGTAGTTCCTTGAGCACTACAGATATCAACCCAATGTTATTTGTGAGAATTGCTCCATTGTTAAACATTTTGTTGGTGACCCACTCTTTGATGGTATGTACAGTCGTGGCCAATTAATTGCAAAGTCCCTCTTTGCCATGCAAAAACATTTCCACTGCATTTCAGCCCTGCCACAAAAGGACCAGCTGACATGTCAGTGATTCTCTCGTTAACACAGGTGTGTGTGTGTTGACGAGGGCAAGGCTGGAGATCACTCTGTCATGCTGATTGAGTTTGAATAAAAGACTGGAAGCTTCAAAAGGAGGGTGGTGCTTGGAGTCATTGTTCTTCCTCTCAGCCATGGTTACCTGCAAGGAAACAAGTACCGTCATCTTTGCTTTGCACAAAAAGGGTTTCACAAGCAAGGATATTGCTGCCAGTAAGATTGCACCAAAATCAACCATTTATCGGATCATCAAAAACTTCAAGGAGAGCGGTTCAATTGTTGTGAAGAAGCCTTCAGGGTGCCCAAGAAAGTCCTTGGATAAAGTAATTTTCTCTGATGAATCGCCTTTCCGATTGTTTGGGGCATCCAGAAAAAATCTTGTCTGGAGAAGACAAGGTGAGCGCCACCATCAGTCCTGTGTCATGCCAACAGTAAAGCATTCTGAGACCATTCATGTGTGGGGTTGCTTCTCAGCCAAGGGAGTGGGCTCACTCACAATTTTGCCTAAGAACACGGCCATGAATGAAGAATGGTACCAACACATCCTCCCGAGAGCAGCTTCTCCCAACCACACAGGAACAGTTTGGTAACGAACAATGCCTTTTCCAGCATGATGGAGCACCTTGCCATAAGGCAAAAGTGCTAACTAAGTGGCTCGGGGAACAAAACATCGATACTTTGGGTCCATGGCCAGGAAACTCCCCAGACCTTAATCCCATTGAGAATGTGTGATCAATCCTCAAGAGGAAGGTGGACAAACAAAACCCCACAAATTCTGACAAACCGCAAGCATTGATTATGCAAGAATGGGCTGCCATCAGTCAGGATGTGGCCCAGAAGTTAATTGACAGCATGCCTGGGCGGATTGCAGAGGTCTTGAAAAAGAAGGGTCAACACTGCAAATATTGACTCTTCGCATCAACTTAATATAATTGTCAATAAAAGCCTTTGACACTTATGAAATGCTTGTAATTATACTTCGGTATTCCATAGTAACATCTGACAAAAATATCTAAAGACACTGAGGCAGCAGACTTTGTGAAAATGTATATTTGTGTCATTCTCAGAAACTTTGGCTATGACTGTACAGTTAAAAATGGGTCTTGATTGGTGGGATCTGATCTTACAAAACCAGGATGAAAATAACAATTCCTGTCTTCCTGTTGCACAACAATGACTGGGGATGTTTTCTTGCTGATGTGGACAACATCTCCACCAGTACAAGTTAATCTTAGATGAATTTAATGTAAAAGAGAGTCATAAAAAGCTGTGTACTTCAAATTGGACCCTATGTCAATTGGGTTTAGAAAACTTCATGCAAAAGACACTCTGGTTTACACTGGGCTTAGAGGGAAGAGAGGTGATAGTTAAGATTGAGTATGAATACATTTTATTCATCGTACTAATTTATACCCAATCAAAAGAAAGAGAGTATTGACCAGAGGGTGCTTGAAGATGGACCTCTTAGGTCTAAATGTTCTGTCTCTCTTACTGCTCTCTCAAGGAATTCAGCTTACTCAAGGTATGTATGATTTGAAAAAAGGATGTGTCTATTACTGTTTGTTTTAATTTACTTTAACAAATTGTTATAGTACACGTATTGCCTTTATGGCACAGAGATAATGCATTATTTTTGTTTTTTTTTAATCGATTGAATCATTGTCTTTCTACATGATTTGAAAAGTGTCCTCTTAGTTGACGAGTTAGGTGTTCAATATGCTTTCCAGAATGCTACGTGCAGCCAAATGCCCAAACCCCCAAACATAAAAAAAAGATGTGTTTTTACCATAGGCCTAAGCCAGATCAATAGGTGTGCTGACCTTATTCTATTATACCACAGGTTCCTTCAGTAAAGAATGTCATAAGATACAATGTGCAATCGTGTAGACATGTTAAGTTTCACATTTTAGGGGGGGATCCACATATGTTTTGGAACATTTCCAATTTTCATAGACAAACACTATGAATCGTTAGATTTACTAAAAACGGCACACATTTAGATTTATCTGAATGTAAAATATGTCTGCTTCAGAGCTGCACACATTTAGATTTATCTGAATGTAAAATATGTCTGCTTCAGAGCTGCACACATTTAGATGTATCTGAATGTAAAATATGTCTGCTTCAGAGCTGCACACATTTAGATGTATCTGAATGTAAAATATGTCTGCTTCAGAGCTGCACACATTTAGATGTATCTGAATGTAAAATATGTCTGCTTCAGAGCTGCACACATTTAGATGTATCTGAATGTAAAATATGTCTGCTTCAGAGCTGCACACATTTAGATGTATCTGAATGTAAAATATGTCTGCTCAGAGCTGCACACATTTAGATGTATCTGAATGTAAAATATGTCTGCTTCAGAGCTGCACACATTTAGATGTATCTGAATGTAAAATATGTCTGCTTCAGAGCTGCACACATTTAGATGTATCTGAATGTAAAATATGTCTGCTTCAGAGCTGCACACATTTAGATGTATCTGAATGTAAAATATGTCTGCTTCAGAGCTGCACACATTTAGATGTATCTGAATGTAAAATATGTCTGCTTCAGAGCTGCACACATTTAGATGTATCTGAATGTAAAATATGTCTGCTTCAGAGCTCGACAGGTTAAAGTCATCAAATGATTGTTTTTTTGAAACGGAGTAGCTGATTTATTATCAATATGTATGAATATGTATTTCCTTTGAAAAGTATTACATGGTGACACGATTTGGCCATCTAAAACCAGCTATATGATCAAGGACTCATCTTTCATGAGTTTCAAGGTTCACAGGATATGTATTTATGGGCAATAATTAACTCTATTTTTAAAGGTCCGCCACATGCGGTAGGGTTCAAATGCCGTACAAAGTAGACGAAACAGTAGCTGTAGTTGTCATAAACACTGTTACTTATTGTTCAGGGAAACAGTAAAACGTTTTATTTTTTTTTATAGTGAATTCTACCAGATGAAGAGATTCAAAGATGTGTTATTAATAGTTAGTCCATCTCAATGTCAGTTTTGTTCAAATGCACTGAAGACTGTAATTTTTTCCCCCTTCACACCATGTCATTTTGTCTATCGAAAAGTACAACATTTCATTCGTATTAAGACATGAAATGATAAAGGTTCTCTAGTTCTGTAGACGATCCGGGAGTGTACAATTTGATATTCTAATGGTTTAGATAAGTGATGGGGTGGGGTGGGGTCACAAAATATCTGAACTCATCATGAGGGTCCGCAGTGGCTCCCGGGTCTGCGTACCCACTTCCATAACCACATGTGCAGTCAGAGATGGCCCTAGCCTTTTGGGGGTCCTAAGCTATTTATTTTTTAACAAGTCAACCATACTGCGGTTACCACAATAAACTCTGCTACTGACCGCTGCACTCTCTTTTTTGAAGGCCAATGTGACAATGGTAAGTTTCAGTGTGCCAACGGTCAGTGCATTGACTTAGACTGGAGGTGCGATGGAACCAAGGACTGCACAGATGACTCTGACGAGCTCAACTGTCGTGAGTATCACCGGTACCATGATCTTGGAATTCCTTATACTGTACATGGCTTCAGGTTTGCACTTATACATGCTGAACATGACGCTAACTGTACCAGATAAAATTCAATTCAAATTTGATTGAGTGTTTTTGAAAACGCCATGCACTGGGTTATAGGTTTTGATTGAATAGTTCCCTATGCATAACTTGTCCTGTGCCTTATTCATGAAGCGTCACAGAGTAAGAGTCATGATCTAGGATCAGGTCTTCCCTGTCCATATAATCTTTGTATCAGGGCACAAGGCGAGACCCAGATGCAGACACAGGAGGCAGATGGTTATAGTCCAAGATGTTAATTAACAATCCATAAAGGGGTAGGCAAGAGAAAGGTCGTGGACAGGCAAAAGGTCAAAACCAGTTCAGAGTTCCAGAGGTACAGAATGGCAGGCAGGCTCGAGGGCAGGCAGGAATGGATCCAGAAAACAGGCAAAGGTCAAAACCGGGAGGACTAGTAGACGAGAATAGAGACGCAGGAGCACGGGAAAAACATGCTGGTTGACTTGAACATACAAGACGAACTGGCACAGAGAGACAGGAAACACAGGGATAAATACACCAAGGAAAATAAGCGACACCTGGAGGGGGTGGAGACAATCACAAGGACAGGTGAAACAGATCAGGGTGTGACATTTTGCCATTGTAATCTAAAAGGAAAAACTGATCCTACATCATATTCTGAGACGCTTTGTGAATATGGGCCCTTGTTTATTTCTGTGTGGCAGCACCTCCATCCTGTAGCTCCCAGCAGTTCAAGTGTGTGACGGGAGGCGAGTGTATCTCCCTCCAGTTTGTCTGCGATGGGGAGGAGGACTGCACTGACGGCTCAGACGAACAGAGAACCTGCAGTACGTACAAGTTCACAAGGCTTCACTTTGGGTTACATAGGGTGCCAGTTTCCTCTGGATATCACTCACTTAAGAGCAACATTTTACTCTGAGACGCTTTAAACATACAGGCCCTGACCTCACACAGTTTGGTCTTATCTCAACCTGGTCTCAGAGAATTTCGTATTATTCTGTACATAAATCTGAGACACTCCATTAAGTATGATATGTTACGTTTCGTATGGTATGCATTAATTTGTGGATGTCCATCAGCCATTTTGTATGATAAGTTACGAATGAGCAAAACATGTTATGAATTTGAAAACCGTACAATATGTTACGAATTTGCTAAATGTATGGGGTGTTACACTTGCATCACAATTTCATATCAAGTGTCAGGAGTAATGTATCTTACAATTTGACTTTACTTAAAAATAACAAGGCAGCAGAGTTTCTGCATCTCAACAGCTCAAATATTCTCAAATGTAGTAATGTCTTATTCCTGGGGATTAAGACAAAGCTGTTGCCTATCTCTCTCAATGTTTATAATCCAGAGGTAAAATGTGTTTGTATTGGATATTCGGTTTTCTGTTTTCTCTTATCAATAGCTATTGAACCAACCATACCATGACTTTGAAAATGGTAAATTCAGAATCAGGGATGGATGGAGAAAAATACACTGTAAAAAAATAAGAAAATGTTGCTTTCAACATTCAATAGCTCTTGAACAAAGCATGCCATGACTATGCAAAATATATATATATATATATATATATAAATATGTACAGTACCAGTCAAAAGTTTGGACACAGCTACTCATTCCAAGGTGTTTCTTTATTTTTTACTATTTTCTACATTGTAGAAGAGCCCTATTTGGTAAAAGACCAAGTCCATATTTTGGCAAGAACTGCTCAAATAAGCAAAGAGAAATGAAAGTCCATCATGACTTTAAGACATGAAGGTCAGTCAATATGGAACATTTCAAGAACTTTGAAAGTTTCTTCAAGTGCAGTAGCAAAAACCATCAAGCGCTATGATGAAACTGGCTCTTATGAGTACCACCACAGGAAAGGAAAATCAAGAGTTACCTCTGCTGCAGAGAATGAGTTCATTAGAGTTACCAGCCTCAGAAATTGCCGCCCAAATAAATGCTTCACAGAGTTCAAGTAATAAACACATCTCAACATCAACTGTTCAGAGGAGACAGTGTGAATCAGGCCTTCATGGTCAAATTGCTGCATTGGAAACCACTACTAAAAGACACCAATAAGATGAAGAGACTTTTGCTTGGGCCAAGAAACACGAGCAATGGACATGAGACCGGTGGAAATCTGTCCTTTGGTCTGATGAGTCCAAATTTGAGATTTTTGGTTTCAACCGCTGTCTTTGTGAGATGCAGAGTAGGTGAATGGATGATCTCCGCATGTGTGGTTCCCACCATGAAGCATAGAGGAGGAGGTCTGCTATGTGGCGGTGCTTTGCTGGTGACACTGTCTGTGATTTATTTAGAATTCAAGGCACACTTAATCAGCATGGCTAACACAGCAGCGATACGCCATCTCATCTGGTTTGCGCTTAGTGGGACTATAATTTGTTTTTCAACAGACCCAATGACCCAACACACCTTCAGGCTGTGTAAGAACTATTTGACCAAGAAGGAGAGTGATGGAGTGCTGCATCAGTGCTGCATGACCTTTCCTCCACAATCACCCAACCTCAACCCAATTGAGATGGTTTGGGATGAGTTGGACCACAGAGTGAAGGAAAAGCAGCCAACAAGTGCTCAGCATATGTGGCAACTCCTTCAAGACTGTTGGAAAAGCATTCCAGGTGAAGCTGGTTGAGAGAATGCCAAGAGTGTGCAAAGCTGTCATCAAGGCAAAGGGTGGCTACTTTGAAGTATCTAAATTATATAATATATTTTGATTTGTTTAACACTTTTTGGTTACTACATGATTCCATATGTGTTATTTCATAGTGTTGATAACTTAACTATTATTCTACAATATAGAAAATAGTCAACAAATTTGAATGAGTAGGTGTGTCCAAAATGTTGACTGGTACTGTATATGATATATAAACTGATATATGATATAAAAACTAAATTTGAATTGGAAAAAAAGCAGTGGATTTTTGCCCATCCTCCCATGATTCTGAATATATTATTTTCATAGTCATGACACAATTTGTATTATTGAGCTATTGAAGATTGAAAGCAAAAAAAGGAACAAAAAAAGATCATACGAAAAAGAAAAAGCAGTGGATTTTTGTACATTCTCCTCTGATTCTGAACATGTCATTTTCATAGTCATGTCATGCTTTGTTTAAGACGATTGAAGATTGAAATGGTATTATTTACAAAAATTCATGAAAAGAGTGTGGATTTTTCTCCATCCTCCCCTGATTCATATGTGAATGTGAATTCCCTCCTCATCCATTTGACATTACATTGACATACCTTATGATTATGCTGTGCTCGTGTTCTCCTGCGTTTTCAGGAGAGCAGACTTGTGGACCACACCAGTTCACGTGCCAGGAGGGCCAGTGTATTCCCAAAGTGTACCGATGTGACCGTGTGAAGGATTGCTTGGACAACTCAGACGAGAACAACTGCAGTAAGAATTTTAAATCCATGTTCTTCAATAAGATTGGTCTGTAGTTTACGGCTCTAAAAACCTGTCTGGTTCATTTGCACTAGATCATTTCTGCTGAAAGCAGAGGTTGTGGACATTTGTCTACTTTGACAATAACACATTTTTCTCATGATTGAGTGTTATAGATGCTTGTGATGTGCTGTATGATTGATGTAGGACTTATGAGTGTACTGTGTGTTCATTGTGAATGACACTGCAATTTGTGGGATTTGCAAATGTGCAAATTCAGACCGTTCTATTGTATATGGGACTACTTTTACAACCTTTCGTATTAAAAATAAAAGAAGCATTCCAGTTATTGTTCCTGCTAGATATGCTTTAGTCACCAAAGGTTTTTGATTTTTAATTAGGGCTTGTTACGTTGTTAACTCAGATTGCATCTCCTATTACAGGCCACTGTTCATCTTAATGTGGCAACACAGGAGTAGACTTTATTCTCTCTTCCTTTTTTAACAAGAAAGTTGTTCAAGTCCATCATAGTTCAACTATATAATCCTCAGTCACATTTAGGTCATTGCTTTTGTCACAATTTTGTCCCCACAGCCATTTTGAGGTCTTGTGAGAAAATGCTTCAACATGACAATCTACCTTTTAGCATGAGTGTGTGTGTGTGTGTGTGTGTCAAGGGTCGGGGTCATCTCAAGTTGAAGTGAGCTAATTCAAGGAGTGATTAAAATACAAAAATGTTCAAACTTTTGAAGTAAATTGTTTCTCCTTTTCAGTTTATTGAGAATTAATTTAACATAACTGGCCTTTTCTCATTTATGGAATTATAATTTCACTTTACTTCCTGAATTGACTGATTTCAGTTCGAAATTGACCCCAACCCTTGTGTGTGTGTGTGTGTTATTCTCCAGACTACCCCAGCTGCACTGAGAAAACCTGTGCCAATGGAGCTTGCTACAATAACTCGCAGCACTGCAACGGGCTGCAGAACTGTCGGGACGGCTCAGACGAATCCAACTGCAGTAAGTCGAATGGGTCAGGGGAATCGAACTCGACAGCGTCAATCGAGTTAGTCCATTGATCTTCAGTGGATCAAGAGAGTCTGGAAAAATTCAACTGAAGATAACCGTCTGTTTGAGGGAGTAGTCTTGACCCCAAACACCAAAGACACCTAGCAGGATGATAAAATATATGGCCCAATTAAGAAATGATGGTTTGACATAATCAAATAGTCATGCATTTATCCCATTTTTAATGACAATGACAAAGACACAAAATATATACTAAATATATGTCAGGCATATGGGTTGACATAAAGATTCATGAATTTATTTCATTTTCCTATATGTCTGCTCTTTCGCTGAGTAAATTACATTGTGTCTCTTAGCAACACAGCAATGTCCTCTGCACCAGTTCCAGTGCACCAATGGCCACTGTATCCCTATGTCCTTCATCTGTGACCACTGGGACGACTGCGGGGACAACACCGATGAGCAAGGCTGTGGTAAGAAGCACATAGACCACCGTACACAGGATATTCTTACCTCACAACGTAAACACGGTGAAGTCCTAAAACATTGGTGTAAATATGTGTTAATCTGAGATTGCTATTTCAAACCTTTGTACCTCTCGCTAAATCAACTCAACAATATCAACCATACAGAATCTAATGGAGGTTTCATCGTGCCTATTGTTATGAGCCCACATTTTTATTTTACCTCTATTTAACCAGGCAAGTCAGTTAAGAACAAATTCTTATTTTCAATGACGGCCTAGGGTTAACTGCCTGTTCAGGGGCAGAACGACAGATTTGTACCTTGTCAGCTCGGGGGTTTGAACTTGCAACCTTCCGGTTACTAGTCCAACACTCTAACCACTAGGCTACCCTATGGTATACTATGGTATAAATACTATAGTATTCACTGTTGTGTTATTTGTGAACATTACTGTAGTATTCACTATAGTGTTTTTGCGGACATTACTGTAGTATTTACTACAGCGTTATTTTTGCAGATAATACTGTAGTATTTACAAAATGCTATAGTAAACACTGCACATGATCGAGGGATACTACAGTGTGAAGTATAATATTCTTCAGTACTGTAGTATTCTATAGTAAACTGTAATATTTTTTCATGTTGGGGGCAGCAATTCAGATTTGATGGCTAGTCATGGCTTTGTTGAATGAAAGACACACACACACACACACACACACACACACACACACACACACACACACACACACACACACACACACACACACACACACACTGTATTGTATTGTATTGCATCATTTTCTTCACCTTAGAGTACCAGAGCTGTAGTGGAACTCAGTTCACCTGCAGCAGTGGCCGCTGCATCCCTCAGAACTGGGTGTGTGATGAGTTCAACGACTGTGGGGACTACAGCGACGAGAACGGATGTGGTGAGAAATTCACTAGGAAATCTTGGACAGTTTATTATGTCACTGACTATGAAGATTGAGACATTGTTGATTTGGAAATCTAAACGGTAATATGTAATAAGTGGAACATAAAAGAGGAACAAATAAATAAACAAATAAATAATAATAGGAACAAATAACATTGTAGCTATATGTGTAGTATAGTAAATATATAAGTAGTGGTCATACTAAATGAATTGAATGGAAACAACGTTTTTTTTAAGCATACTGTTTCATCAGCCCTAAAACATTGACAAATAAATGATGAATGCATGAATTACATTTTATTTTCATGTTGTCAGTTGGCAACCCATTCCTTACGGGATTAATTGACACATAAACAAACGTTACAATAATTCACCGTGATAATTCAGTGATAATTCACTGTGATAATTCAGTGATAATTCACTGTGATAATTCAGTGATAATTCAGTGCACGCTGCATAAAGAGTGACAAATAAATCAATACATAATAGTAAATTAGGTTATCCAGGAAATAATTATATTGACATTTTAGTCAAAGCTGAGTGAAATGTATAATTAAAGGATAAAAATAACTGTGTCATTGAGGCCTACCCAGCAAAAGGTGGCAAATGAAATGTGTTGTTGTCTTTTCTCTTTCAGATAGTAACTCCCGAGACTGTTACCCTGGTGAGTGGCCTTGTCCAGGCTCCTCCATGTGTGTGCCAGTGGGCAAGGTGTGTGACGGCAAACCAGACTGCCCCAGAGGAACAGATGAGACCAACACCACCGCACAGCAAACCTGCAGTGAGTCTCTTCTTCTATCTGACACATTTTACTACAGGGCGCACCTTTGTACTGGGTTTTAGGAGGTTAACAATTTCGTCAGCGGGACCTTTCTGTGTATTTGAAAATAATCAAATACACAGAAAAAGTATTTTCACCCCCCCAGATACATAAAATACACATGTATTTAAACCCAGGTCTGACACAAGCACACACACACACACACACACACACACACACACACACACACACACACACACACACACACACACACACACACACACACACACACACACACACACACACACACACACACACACACACACACACTTAAAAGGACAGTAGCGTACACAGTCAGCTCAATGCTGTGTGATGTTAAATTGGGCAGTAAAGCCAAGGTCCTGTGGTCATGCAACAAGACTGTACTCTTGAATGTTTTAATGTTCCTCCAAGCTCACCTGTTACGACCGCTGTCGTCACATTTATGGCTTTAACTCTCACCTTCCCTTATCCCTTCATCAGCATGTGCGTGCACACTCTTTGTTAAATATTTACATTTGCACTTTTACTTACGACTGTGCACAACTACGTAAAAATGTCCTCTTTAGTAATTGTACTGGTGTTATAGTGTAAGTCATAGGCAGCCAGTAGAAGTTGGATTGTGGACAATCAGAGACAGTTTCCCACAACAGAGATTAAGCTTAATCGTTTTTTAGAATCTCCATTCAACATTGTTTCTTAGTCCAGGACTAGGCTTGATCTGTGTCCAGGAAACGGCCCCTGCTACCCAAATGGTACCCTACTCCCTATTTACTGTGCTACTGGTCACAAAGTAGTGACTATGGGGAATAGGCTGCCATTAGGGACGCACAATCTAAAAAAGTGTTTAAAAAGTGTTTGAAAACTAAAAGTGCTAGTACAGCATTGGGGGTGTAGTAGATCATATTTCCTGTTGCGGTCCGGCCCATTTCCACCACTAGTTGTATCTCCCGTCTCTTTCCCCTCTCCCAGGCCTGGACCGGTGCTCAGCGCTGAGCTGTGAGTACCGGTGTCACCTCACCCCACAGGGCGGAGCCTGCTACTGCCCAGATGGCTTCACTGTGGCCAATGACAGCCGCTCCTGTTCGGGTGAGTCTGAGTGTGAACGGTTTGATTGGTGGAAGTAGTAAGGACAGAAACAGCTGAAGGAAGTGAGGAAGGAAACAGGGCCACTAGCAGTGATGTGACAAACGCTATGAATGAATCCACATACAGATTCCTAAATAGAAACAGATGTAGACCAGAGAAATTATCAAAAATTACCATTCTTTAACATAGACACACAGAGGTCTGTTCTATTCTATTCTACTCAATTCTATTATGTTAGTGTAGGTACAGGTAACTTACAAAATAAAATAAACACCGACATAAAGTGTCTTAATAGGGCATTGGGCAACCACAAGCCGCCAGAACAGCTTCAATGCATCTTGTCATAGATTCCACAAATGTCTTGAACCCTATTTTGTCATCATCATCATCATCATTAACGATCCCCATTAGCTGCTGCTCCTCTCACAAATACAAGGTGTGATGAAGTCATTCTCTCCTCCACTTTGAGCCAGGAGAGATTGACATGCATAATATTAAAATTAACTCTCTGTGTACATCCAAGGGCCAGCCGTGCGCCCCTGTTCTAAGCCAATTGCAATTTTCCCAAGTCCCTATTTGTGGCACCTGAACACGCGACAGAACAGTAGTCCAGGTGCGACAAAACTATGTTCTGTAGGACCTGCTTTGTTGATGGTGCAGTTTTAAGAAGGTAGAGCAACACTTTATGATGGACAGACTTCTCCCCATCTTAGCTAGGAGGGATGCGGCACCGTTTTTCCACCAGAAATTCCATAATTTTCCGTTTTAATTGATGGTGGTGGAAAACGCTGTCCCAGGCGCCGCTCCAGAATCTCCCATAAGTGTTCAGTTGGGTGGAGATCTGGTGGCACACACACACACACACACACACACACCCACCCTTCAGACTCCCTATGCTCCTTTGAAAACCTCCTTTCAAAGTCAATGAGATCTCTTCTTCTAGCCACGGTAGCCAAAATAATGGGCAACTAAGCATTTTTTATGCATGGCCCTACGTCGTGTGGAAGCACCTGCTTTCTATAAACTTCGTATCCCTCATTTGCTCAAGTGTTTATTTTATTTTGGCAGTTCCCTGCAGGTTTAGGCTTACATGACAACACTGTGGTTGTGTTACCCAGACTATGACGACTGTGACATCTGGGGGATCTGTGACCAGCTGTGTGAAGACCGCCCCGGGACCCACCGCTGCAGCTGTGCAGATGGATACTTCCTGGAACAGGGCAACCGCTGCAGGGCCAACATCTCAGGTACAGGATGTGACACCACTAGCGTCACTTGGAGCGCTACTGTATTTTTGTTCAGGTTCAAGTTAATTTAATCCGTTCACATGCAGAATATAATTGATATCTTAATTGTGTGATGAATCAAATAAACGTAAAACAAACAAACATTCACGAAACGTACATTTAGGGAACTGTTGTTTTTTGTGATAAGTTGTGGTGTGGTGTGGCTAATGTGCTAGCACGATTGAGCATTGTGTGAAAGTGATGTGCTTAATTGTGGGAGTTCCATTGAAGGTCATTATTACAAAAAGGTCATTGTGAAAAGACCTTCCTTGTGTGCATAACTGTGCTTAAAGTAAACTTACTGTAAGTGTACCAGTTATCATTCCAAAATATAAAACGACTGTCCTATATCGGGTTATCTCCGGTGTGATCAAGTTCAAGGACCTGGATGTAAGCCCTGTACTCTTTTCAATTATCTTCTCAGAAAACATGTTAACTTGAACTCAGGTCTCTGCCTAATCCATAGATAATAACCTAACATGGTGTCAGAAGTAGGATCAGAATGAACCCTTTACAGCAGCGGTTTTTCCCCAGCCCCAGCTAACACACCTGACCCCAATAATCACCTAATCATGATCTTCCGTTTAGAATGCAATTTGATTAAATCAGCTGTGTTTGCTAGGGATGGAGAGAAAGTGTGACACCAATCAGGCCCGTGAGGACTGGAGTTGCCCACCCATGCTTTACAGGATAACAACCTATGTTTTATATCTACCCTGTAGTTGGCTTGCCGCAGCTCATCTTCACCAATGGTGGTGACGTGATGATGGCAGACATTCATGGGCGCTTTATCAGAACCCTGGTCCCTTCACAGGGCAGAGGTAGTTCGGTGGGTGTGGGGTACCACTGGCACAGTCAGAGGGTCTTCTGGACAGACACTAACACTCAGAAGGTGGGTCGTATTTACTGCTTGTGGGTGACATTTTCCTCACTCTAAAACAACACTGCGCTGTGAACTAATGCAATGATCTAAATAAGGGGAGCTCCGATGCCTCAGAGCGATTGCATTGGTTTGGCGCATGTAGTGCACTGTTTACTACATTTCTGTTTAAACTCTGGACAAGAGTATGGGTGAAAGATCTCCTTTATAGTAAAAAGCATGGCATGAATCTATCATCATATTTGTAGGTATTTTATAAACATTTCATGCAATTCTACATCATTTTACATATTAGCAGAATACTTTTTTAAATACCAAACAAATTACCTCAATTAAAGGCTAAGAATGGACAGAGATATAGGCCTATTTGTTCATCTTGTCATATTTCTCCAATGCCAAATCAGTGTGTCTTGTTTGCAATGAAATTGTCCCTGTTTGCAAATAATCAAATCTGAGACATCATTAGGAATCTGAGCACGGTACTTTCAAAAGTTAGGCCTACCTTTCCACCCCAGACCGCAGGCCGAGTGACACATAAACATTTAAGCTTTAACTGCTGGCTACTCTTCTTCCGTGGCTTAACCCAACGAGAGAAGGTCACAAGTGTTTCCCTGAAAGCTGTCTGGGTTTAAACATATTCTATTGTACAGGAAGTGAATAGCTGAATCAATTTATGGTAACAGAATTTGATTACTTCCCTAGTAAATTTGAGGTCTCCTCGGCTATAGAAGGTTGTAGCTCAGCCTCTGAATGTCAAAGAAACGAAACAATGACATCCCCATATGCATCTTAGCCACGTTTTCCCTGGTATTTTACAGCATAAAGCAGCACGGACCAAAGTGCTGTAGATCACTTTAGATAATCGGATCTGTTTAATTTTCTTCAAAATCTTCATCTAAATCTAGGTAGGTCAGTGTCATACCCTCTCATACCACCTCAATTAGAGTCCTGGTTTTAACTTAACAGTCCTTCACTGACACAGAGGTAAGCTATTTAAAGAGTGCATGGTGGGTGGAGGAATTGGCAGACACATCTATGGATATTGCAGCATATAGCCTAATTTCGTCTATCAAACAGTTAGGCTCCAACACAATAGGCTTCAACACTAAGCCCTCTTGTTGGTCAAGTCTAATTAAAATGAAGATGGTTGAAACGAATTATGCCTACTTGAGTTTGGCTACTTTCAGCACCATGAGCTGTCCATTTCCGATTGATTGAGCAGCAGTTGCTGCTTCTAGTTTCAGCACCACAACGTAAGTTACTCGAATCTGGCAAATAACTCTCATAAATACATCATGGGCAAGAAACATCTTGTTTTTATTCAAATGAATTATGGTAGTAGCAAGCTATCAAAGTTGACCTCCGGTCCTCCTTCTCATCTTCGGGTCCTCATTCTCAAATTGAAAAGCAGGTAGGCTATAGGCTAGACCGCCTGTATGATACAGATCCCAACATTTTTTCAGAAGAATTCTTCAACTCTCCTCCTGAACTGCCACTGTAGGCTTACACAGCACAGCATTGGTTAGGCAGCACAAACAAAAGTTTTGATCAGCAATAGCAGAGCAGGCCATGGGCTCAGGTTTGGAATATCCATTGCAGTGTGTAATGCAGCCCAGTTTTATTTACACCATGCCAGCAGCGCAAAAGACTCAGGAAGGAAATGAATTTTCTTCGAAATATAACTTTGCTCTGTACTTCTCTGAGCATGCACTTCCTAGCCTATAGCCTAAAGGCTATGGATAATTTGAGACCACACTAAATAGCCTATAGGCACACTTGATATTGTGCGCTCAGCAGAGAATCAGAAATGAGGGGCGATATATAGCCTAATAAGCCACTAATTCTAAAACACTGCAGATTGAAAAAGCTCAACTAAACCCTCTCCTTGAATGAAATTGAAAAAGCATCCCCCATTTTCCTCCCTAAGTCTAAATGTTAAGAATAAGATTGACATATTTGCTATATGTAATAAACTCACAAACTTAAAACGCACGTCAAACCAGCTTTGTTTGTGTTTGCTGAATCAGACTTGTCTTTAAATTACCGTTGCAACACAATATTAATACAGCAAATACATTTTTTAACACATCTGTCATGCAATCATTTCCAGTATGGCGTGTCCCTTGAAACTGCACTCAGGTTAATGGTGCAATCTGGGATGTAATGCAGCTGTTGAACAATTGCAATGAATGATATACCGATTTATTCTTCAAGGATCCCAGATTGTATCTTCAATTAGTGTCACTCTCTCCCTATAGGTGTACTCTGCCAACTTTGATGGAGGTGACATCCAAGAAGTGCTGAACGAGGCCGTTCACAGTGCCCAGAACCTCGCTGTGGACTGGATCAACTTCAAGCTCTACGTCCTAGAGGCCAGGGTGGAGCGCATCGACATGTGTGACTTTGACGGAGGCAACCGGGTCACCCTTGTGGCCGAGAACCTTTTGTCTCCCCACGGGCTGGCTCTGGACCCCACCGTGGGGTAAGAACTTAGAACGTCTCACCACCAAAATAAATTAAACATGGAACCCATCCCCTTTACATTAATATAACCCATTGACAAACATACCCATTGGAAAAACAAGGACAAGGTGATTGAAAGAGAAATTTGATTGTCAACCTTTTCAACTCTCCTTTACATGTATGTAAAAACCAACACTGTTTTTGAGCACAGTCATGCTATCTTGGTACTAACCCAGCTTACATCATGAATTCAGTTAATCTCCCACACTGTACTGCCCATAGTATTATTAATAACCGCTAACTAGCGCTGGCTAACGCAAGCTAATCAACTCAATGCTAACCCTCAAAATCTAACTTGGCTCCTGCTTTTTGAAGGTACATGTTCTTCACGGACAGCGGCTACGTCAGTGAGGACATGAAGCTGGAGAGGGCTTACATGGATGGTAGTAACCGTGTGGAGCTGGTGAAGACCAGGCTGGGGATGCCGACTGGCGTCACCCTGGATATTGTCACCCAAAGGGTCTATTGGTCCGATAGCCATTTTAACATGGTGGAAACGGTCACCTACAGTGGTCTGGAGAGGTAAGCATGCAAGTCCTCAGGTCTCAGGCAAGGTCCTACTAGTTAGAGAGGTGGATCTGCAACTGGAGGGTTGCTGGTCCAAATCCCAAGTCAGACAGGAAAAATGATAGGTATCCTAGATGCCATATCCTGCCTGTATGTCCTTAACCCCAAAAACAGCTCACACATTTGAATGAGCTCAAATTGACAGTGAATAATAAAGTATTCTTATTTTTTACAGAACCACCACCTTTACACTAGCATTCTTTTATATATATAAAAATCATTGCCGTCTACAGTGTTAGCCATCTTTGCTAATTTTCCACAGGAAAACGGTGCTCAACGGTGGCACCCAGGTTCCATACCCGTTTGGCATCTCTGTTTTTGAAAACCATTTGTTCTTCACCGACTGGACCAAGATGGGGGTAATACGGACCAACCGCTTCAACGGTAGCGACCCGAACCTCATCTATCGCACCGCAGACAGACCCGGTCACATTGTGGTCGCGCACCCTGTCCTGCAACCCATTGGTGAGTAGAAGAACAGCAGACTGCCTATCAATAAAGCACATGGTTTTCTCCAGTGTTGCAGTACTTTATAAGCCTGGTTCCAGATTTGTTTGTGTTGTACAGCTAACCGCTATGGTAATTTTCATGTTCAGGAGTTGGAAAAAACAGCACAAACAGACCTAAAATGAGGCTAGTACTTTATACAGTATATCTTACCAATTAATGTACTTTTGCTAGTTTGAAATGTGCCTGATTCTGCCTGGCATGGACCTCTGCAGGAGGTTGAGAGCATGTTGCTCTGTCTGGTTGCAGTAATGTCCATAGGCATTGTGAGATTTGATCATCACACAATGATGTCACAACATATAAAACCTTGGGGATATTTAATAAGATGGTTTGACTTTGAACATGAACATCCTTATTTGCATTTATGAATCTAACTTTTTAAGAGATATTTGATGGTAGTCAAAACTCACTACTGAGTCCATCTTTAATACATTTTTTTGTGGGCTTTTAGCATTGTTGTAATTGACCGTGTGCGGTTCTACTCTGCTCTCTCTCTCTCCCACAGTGATGAGTCCCTGCGGTCGAAACAACGGGGGCTGTCAGCACATCTGCGTCCTGAGTCACCTCTCCGACAATGATGGCCTGGGCTTCCGCTGCAAGTGTCGTCTGGGTTACGACCTCCATGAAGACCGCCACAGCTGCTTCAGTGAGTGACTGGGATGGACGGGGTCTCATCAATGATTAAAAGCCCAATCCTGAATTAATTCGTAAAACAACAAGATGACAGTTTTGCCACTTGGTAAAGAGTTTAATAATAAAGAGTTTATGATTGTTCTGTACCCCCTCCAGAGGTGAGAGACTACCTGCTACTGGCCACCCAATACGCAGTGCGTGGGATCCCCCTGAACGTGTCCCTCCAGGAGGATGTGACCCTGCCGCTGACCGGTCTGGGGGTCACCTTCTCTTCATCGGCCGTGGAGTTCGACGGCAACGAGGAGGCCGTGTTCTACAATGACCGCAGCAGGCAGATCATCTACAAGTCCAACACCAACGGCTCCAGTGAGTTTGTAGTCTTTCAGGGCCCGTGTTCACAAACCGTTTCAAAATCGGTTGCCTGATCTAGGGTCAGGTCTTCAAAGTCTGTATAATCTTATTCATTATGATCTAAAAGGGAAAATGTATCCTAGATCAGCGCTCTTATTCGGAGCTACCCAGGTCTGGCTGAATGTGTTCTGTCATGTCCTGCCGTTAAAGATTGCAATGTGTTGTACTGCAATATCAGCTCTGTTCCAATATTCACATTAGCATACTGCTTAGAATGAAGTGATTTATTGGACATGCATTCTAAGTGAGATGTTAGTATAGACATAGAAAAATAGCTTCCTGTCTTTATGCACATAAGTGATATTGTAGTAGGGAAAAAGATTGCACTGAAGAGGTAGAAGGCTGAAGAGGACTTTACACATTAGACTTCACCTTTACACCTTCTACATTGCTAGTTTAAGTCTGCGTTGCTACCTTAAAGTGATTTATTTCTCCAACTCACTAATTCTACTCTTTCATTTACTACAACAAGCTTCATTGAAGTTACTGATACGTAACATTTCAACATATCTGTTTTGTTCTCTGGTATTAAAAAGGAAAAATACCACCCCATTGTCAGGCGCCGGACAAAGAAAACATAAGAGTTGTGGACATGACATTTTTCATGCCGGGAATTTAATTTTTTGTTCTCCAGACACAGAAATCCTGACAGGCTACAGGGTGGGCCATGCGGAGTCCATGGCGTACGACTGGACCTCCAAGGTCCTCTTCTGGACATCCAGCTCCTACAGGGTGGTGGTGGCCTTCAGAGTGACCGACAAGTCCAGGCGGGACATCGTGACAGGCCTGAAGAGCCCCAGGGGTCTCGCTGTGCACCCCAGTGCCGGGTGAGAACCAGAATTTTGACTTAAATGTAATCTTTATTTATTCAGGTTAGTTTCATTGAGATAAAAATCTATTTTTGAAGAGAGACCTGGTCCAACCAAGACAACAGCAGCGGGGAATAATCTTTCAAATAAATCTCAGACATAACAACACATCATAAACAATTTAGGATCAGTTTTGCCTCGTAGGCCACAGTGAATAAGAATACATGGATGGGAGGGGGGGGGGCCTTTCTCTCTAGACAGTCCTATAACAAAGATATTGGCCCACAGATATCTGTTCTGGACTGACTGGTACCGGCCAGCAGTGATCATGAGGTCCTGGACTGACGGCAGCAACGCTGTTCCCCTCATCAACACCACATTGGGCTGGCCCAACGGACTCACTGTTGACTACATGTAAGGAGGAGTACTATTACACATCTGTTTGTTTAGGTGTTTCTATGCGTCCAAATTTTCCACCCCTCTGCCCATTTTTCCTCGACTCGAAGTGATTGCCGATGAAGACGTCCCTTCGTGGATTTAAAAGGAAAGGACTGGTATACGAAGTAAAGTGGAATCTGCCCCTAGCCCATGCCTTTACCAATCCAATGCTTTTAAATGTAAGGGGAAGAGTACACGAATGCACACTTTTCAGAGAATTGCCGGTCGTCCCCTAAGATTTCACTCCAGCTCTTATAGTAATGGGTGGCTCCTTCACAATTTTAGTCCGTTGACATGTTTTTTTTTTTAAACAACTGGAATTGTATATGGAATTGATAAGATCTCTGCTAGCATGTCAGGGTAATACTTGTCTCATCCATGTAAAGACGCATAGCTGATTCCTGTGATGATTCGCCGCCTAAATTAACAACCTGATCTCTTCTGACTTGGTTCCGGTTGGCAGGAATGACAGGCTGTATTGGGCGGATGCCCTTCTAGACCAGATAGGCCACGTGGGCATTGACGGGTACGACAGACAGAAGTTCTCCAACATCGGGCAGATCACCCAACCCTTCTCCATCACTATCCATGCAGGTGGGCACAGTCGGATGAGCCAATGACTCTTATCTTTATTTGTGTAACTGTGAATTGAACTACACGTACATTTACATGTTAAAATGTTCACATGTGGGTTACAAGTGAGTCTTGCCATGAAGATCTGACATTTACAAGATTACACTGATTGGCCCAAGTGGGGTGCCATAGTAATCATTTGAAATCTTTGAACGAGCATATCTCCTGTCCTGTTTGAGCTACAGCCATGAAATGTTATACATATATGCAGAACCCTCATGAGTAGCATGTTCCCGTAAGGTCCTACAGTATAGGTTTTAAGGCTCCCGAGTAGCGCAGCGATCTAAGGCACCACATCTCAGTGCTAGAGGTGTCACTACAGACCCTGGTTCGATCCCGGGCTGTATCACACCGGCCGTGATCGGGAGTCCCATAGGGCGGCACACAATTGGCCAGCATCGTCCGGGTTTGGCCGGGGTAAGCCGTCATTGTAAAATAAGATTTTGTTCTTAACTGATTTGCCTAGTTACCTAACAATAAGCTCTGCCCATTAGATTTTCAGAATTTTTTTGAACAAACATGTCTCCTGCCCTGTCTGACCAACAGTCATGTAATGTTAATACATATGCATCTCCTCATGATAAACAAAAACGTTTCCCATGTTCCCACAAAAATGTTTCCCAGGACCTATAAACTCTGCCTATTAGATTTTTGCAAATTAGGCTTTTTGTCCAACGCGATTGTGTGGGGGAATAGATTTTTTAAATAAAATGCTCTTCCTCCCTATACAATTTGATGACACTACATAACCACCTGGTCTTTTGTGACTTTTGTCCCTCCGATTGACCACATGGTATCTTAAATGTGGCTATTGTGTGCTTGGCCCCTGGAATTGCTACTTGCAGCTATATTTCTGGATAATTGACATTCAGATTTAAAATGTTTAAAAAAACTACATAGCACGATTTCGCAACAGCTCTGACACATCTACCTGTGAAATGAATGTATTTTCCCACATGCCACTAAGTTTGTTGTCTTTCCTTTATCCCGTAATCTCTCTCTCCAGATGACCTGTTTGTGTCAGACTCGAGGACCAGGTCGGTGTTCCGGATGCGGAAGAGGGACGGGGGTGAAATTACCCCTATCCGAAAGGGAATCTCCGGAATCCTGAGTGTCAAGGCTTACACAGCTGACCTTCATGGCAGTGAGTGAAAAATAAGCAATTTTACAAAGTGTTTTGTGAATAAGAGTTTATGCACCTAGTACACAAAATTAGCAACAAATGACACGAGTGGTATGGAGTGTAATGTTAGCTAAAAAAAAAGACTGATACCCAGGCTAGTAGAGATGACATTTCGCGAGTAACCTAAATGCTGATGCTAATTTAATACTGCCGTTCGGTTAAATCACCTTGGTTTTTTTCTACCACTATATCCCTGGTTAGGGGGCTGGTGAAAGAAGGGCTTATCTTGATGCACTGCTAAACTACAGCTGTGCTGTGTCTTTTACCATTGTTCTTTTAAAAATCAACCGAGCCTCAAGTCACACAAGTTAAACACAGACATTGCTGTATTGATTTGTGCATATAAAAGCTTTTGACATGGTTCTGCAGCATTTCCTCTGGGTGTTATGAACCAGACACTATTTCTCTCTCTTTCTAATAATAAAAGAATACATGGGTTTTATTAAAAGACCCAAATATGTTTCTGCGTGTCTTTTTTTTGCACATCTTTTCTCCACATCTGTTTCTCGTCTTTCTGCGTCGTATTCATTTCATCCTCTCTGCCTCAAAGTGTTCAACAGCCGGTGCAACATGGTGCCAAATGGCCGCTGCAGCCACTTCTGCTTCCCCGCGCCCTCCTCTAGCCGCGTGTGTGGCTGCCCCTACGGCATGAAGCTCCAGGAGAACCAGAGGGACTGTGTGAAGGACGACTCAGAACCCCCTATAGACACCAGCTGCGGAGACTACTCCTTCCCCTGCGACGGGGGCCGCTGCATGCCCGACTCGTACCGCTGCGACGGGGTTAAAGACTGCATGGACCAGACGGATGAGGCCAACTGCACTGACACAGGTGGTGGCACTAGAATACACGTTTAGCATCCTGGCAATGTGACTCAAACGGAGGCCATCTCGGTCAGGGATTCTTTTGTTTTAGATCTCTATGAGTGGGGGACCATGGAGGCATTTTGTGTTTGAGTGGGAGTGTGCGAAGGTACATGTGCAAGATCGTTTGTGGTTTTCATTAGTGTATGTGTTTATGTGAAATAATGAAAACTGTACGAGCGGGTGTCAAAAGTGTTGTGTTAACATAGAAAACATGTTTGTGTGTGAGATAATCAGCATCATGTAACTGTATCCTATCGTGCTCCCAAAGCAAACAAACACAGACAGCCCAACAAGTTTGACCTAATGTCCTCCTCTTCATGCTTCTTTCCTCTTCTCCTTCCTTTACCTGTTTACCAGGCATGACCTGCTCCCCGTGGGCGTTCACCTGCGACAACAAGCACTGCATCCTGTCCGGCTGGCGCTGTGACGGCCACGAAGACTGTGGCGATGGCTCAGACGAGGTCGACTGCCCCACACGTCTGCCCTTCACCTGCAGTTCAGAACAGTTCGCCTGCACTGACGGCAGCAGATGCATCCCCAAAGCCTGGATGTGTGATGCTGACAAGGACTGCAGCGATGGCTCGGATGAGAGAAACTGCAGTGAGTAAAAGTGTGTGTGTGGGGGGGCAGTGCGTGCTAACCAAGGTTGCCAGGTGCACAGTGTTTCCTCCGACACATTGGTGCGGCTGGCTTCCGGGTTGGATGCGCGCTGTGTTAAGAAGCAGTATGGCTTGGTTGGGTTGTGTATCGGAGGACGCATGACCTTCAACCTTCATCTCTCCCGAGCCCGTACGGGAGTTGTAGCGATGAGACAAGATAGTAGCTACTAACAATTGGATACCACGAAATTGGGGAGGAAAAGGGGTAAAATTCAAAAAATAAATAAAAATAAATAAATCCTATAGGATTAGTGATTTTTCTAATCGAATCCTATAGGATTTTGTAACCTCTATTAGATTCCTATTGGAATCCTATTGCACTACTTTTTCCCTTTTGGAAATCAAAAGTAATCCTATTGGATCCTGTGGGATTAACACACTCCTATTGGATTTTGTGTCAACTATTGGAATCGTATTGGGCTACATTTTTCCTATTGGCAATCCAAAGTAATCATAGTGGATCCTATAGGTTTCGTAGGATTTTGTCACCCCAATCAGAAGTGTTTTCTTAATTTGACACATTAAGTTATAGTTTGTTCTCATGTGTTCCAGTACAATAAAATAATGTAATTGACAACATTTTTAGTTGATCGGAAAAAACAGTTCTATATTAATTTCTGTTTTATTCACCACAACACAATATGGGAGAGTATCAAGGGTGTTCATTTGAACAATGACCACCAGTACAGCACACCTTTTTCGACAAAACTCTCAGTTATTTGATTTGATTCTTATTTATGCAACTTCTCTGTGAATGAGACATTACAATGTGACATACAATACTATGTACAATGTTTCCCTATAGAATGCACAGCATCTTTACATTTCTTATATGTAGAAATAAAATACATTTACCTACAGTAACACAATACATGAATCCAATAGAAAAATCTGAATGAGATAAAATCATATAGGATAGGTTCCAAAATTTGATAGGATTTTGTATTGGATTCTAATAGGATTTTTTTCATTCAAATCCTATAGAATTATTTGACTAGGGATATGTTTACTTGCCTGACGACTCAAACGGAATTCTTCCGCTGCTATATGTTCACTACATACTTAAATCTGAGACTGCCATCATTGAAGTTGTTTGTGTTGATGTCAAAATGAGGGGTGTTGTACAAAACCAATGAATCAGCGATTGGATTGTCACGGGATTCTTCTGTTGAAGGAGAGGCGGACCAAAATGCAGCGTGGTTGAGGTTGATGTTTTTTAATACGAAAACTAAACATGAACATAATACAAAACAATACACGTGGAAAACCCAAAACAGCCCTAGCTGGTGCAACAAACACAAAGACAGGAAACAATCACCCACAAAACCCAACACAAAACAGGCTACCTAAATATGGTTCCCAATCAGAGACAATGACTAACACCTGCCTCTGATTGAGAATCATATCAGGCCAAACACAGAAACAGACAAACTAGACACACAACATAGAATGCCCACTCAGAACACACCCTGACCAAACAAAACATAGAACATACAAAGCAAACTATGGTCAGGGTGTGACATGGATCATCGCTAACCAATCAGGGTACCAAAGCCAATGATGAATTTTCTAAATTAAGCTTTACCTAGGTGTGTTCAACTTCTGACTCTGGCCGAACCCATCTGTTTCTGGGACCAATCAGAATGGTTAGAATGTGTTTGCGTTGTAGAAATGGTCAGGGAAGTACTCAGATCCAGACTCATTGCGAACAAGAAATTAACATCCGTTGGCGTAGCGTTTGGACGGAGCAAGGAATTTGGGTAGCCAGGAAAATATTTCACAGTATATGATTGCCTTGCGGAATTGTACTGAACTACATTGTTGATTTGTGTGTTATTTTATTTGAAGGTGCAGACTCATCAAGTCCTAACTTCTCATTTCTCAAGCCTTTATCCTCTCATACCTTTAGCAAACAGACATGATGTTAAAGGGATAGTTACATTTTTTTAAATAAACTAAAACGTGAACTATAAGGATTGACCTCTCTCTTAATAAATCTGTCAGGGATTGTTCTGCCATTGAAATCCGTAGACGGGCCTTTTTTCAGGTCGCCTTTAAGTCCAAACTGTTTAAACTTTTTGGGGGCTGAGATTTTTCCTGGGATGGAAAAACACTTTTAATGTAAACTTAAAGCTGCAATATGTAACTTTTGGAGGCGACCCACCAAATTAACATAGACATGTGAATTATAGATCTGTCATTCTCATTGAAAGCAAGTCTAAGAAGCGGTAGATCTGTTCTATGTGTGCTTTTACTTTCGATTTTGTACACCAGCTTCAAACAGCTGAAAATACCATATTTTTGGTTATGGAAAATATATTTCACAGGGGTTTAGATGGTACGATGATTCTCTACACTATACTTGCTTGTTTTGTCCCATAAACTGAAATTAGGCGAACTATTTGAATTTTCGCAACCAGGAAATGGCAGAGCGATTTCCGCATAATGCACCTTTAAACGACTATACCAGATATGAAGTATGTAGAAAATATAATGGACCTATATATTTTAACTAACAATCTTTACCGCCAAGATGGGAGGCCTCTGAAATGTATCTCAAATTCAGCCGTGTCGATGGGCCAACTGTGCCCCCTGCCACACCCGTGTCACATCAACCACCTAAGCCCAGTTTTGATTCAGAAAAAACCCTGCTCTGTCTCTTCTGACAGATGGGACCATCGCTACGTGTGAGCCTGGGTACTTCTTCTGTCCCGACCACCGCTGCATCTACAGCTCCTACGTGTGTGACGGAGACCAGGACTGTATGGATGGCTCCGATGAGAAGGACTGTGGTACGATGAGTAATCTAAGACTATCCTCCTTCGTGTGCTCTGCCACTGGGATGCATAAGAGAGAATTAGTTCTATTCAATAAGCTTCTATTTCTTTTTAATAAGCGTCTATTTCTTTAAGTACTCTTGTTAATCTAAGTTTTGTATTCTGCAATATTGTGCAATGTTTTTCCCCCACCCTTTCTATTTCTCAACTATGCTCTTTCTTCCCTCTCATTTTCATACTCTCCCTTCTCCTCCCCTCACAAATCCCCCTTTCCCTCTTCTCCTTTACCACACCTCCTCTTCTCTTCCTCTCCTCTCAGAGTTCTCCTGTTCATCCTATGAGTTTGCCTGTGCCAGTGGTGACCATTGTGTCAGTAGCATCTACCGCTGCGACGGGGTCTTTGACTGTAGGGACCAATCGGATGAGAGCGGCTGCCGTAAGTCAACTCTACCCGCTTCCTGTACCATCATCCTGAGTTGACTCAGATTTCGAGTCATATGACAAATTCAGTTTTGTTTTTCCCGTAGGAAAAATAATTGCTTTATACTTCCTAACTTTGAGTATGGCTGTGTTTGAATTTTATTGCAAGGACTTATCAAGCCAAATATTTGTGCTTATCTGAGATTGAATCGTATATTAATTGTATCACATTCAGCCCTCCAATGTCCTTTATGGACTCCTCAATCAATGTGTTAATTTCCTACATCTGCAGCCACGCGAGGACCTGGCCTCTGCCACAATGATGAGTTCCAGTGCCAGACGGACGGCCTGTGCGTGCCCGACGAGTGGGAGTGTGACGGGCATCACGACTGCGAGGACGGCTCGGACGAACACAACTCGTGCCCGCCTGTAACATGCCTCATCAACTATTTCCAGTGCGCCAACGGCAACTGCATCTCTCCGAGCTGGGTGAGTGAGTGGATGGGTGAATTAATGAATTCATTTGATTGGACAAATTTGAAACGCACGGGAGTGTATCGACTTGTTTCCATCGTGGTCATTGTTATTATCAGGTGTGCGACGGCGACAACGACTGCAGGGACATGAGCGATGAGCAGAACTGCCCCACGCCTCCTTTCATGTGCCCCTCGGGCCAGTGGCTGTGCCCCACCGACCAGGTGTGCATCGTCCTAGGGAAGGTGTGCGACGGACAGCGGGACTGTCCCAATGGAGCTGATGAGTCACCCCTCTGCAGTGAGTGACAAGGACGTTTCTAGTTTAGAAGTAGTGTATGACATGTAATAACTTTCAGGTACACAAGTGAAGTCATTAAGAAAGATGCCTGCACACCGCCGAGTGCTCCCGCAGTGTTATTGTGCAAGGTTTTGACCTGAAGGTAGTAATGAGAGATTAATGCTTTTTGAGTTCGGTTTCGGTTAGATTATTAAAATACAATATTTTTTTTACATTAAATGCACTATGCATTATGTGGGTTGAATGCTGTAACAACACAGAATATACGTACTAATTCAAGTCGCATGAGGGTAGCCCATTACTGCTTATCACTAAGTGATATGACTTTTATAAGTAATATAAGTAATATTAACCATAATTTATTCACATTACTTTTATAAAATATTTCAGTTGTGTGCATTAAATTAGTTTTATTTGTGCATTCTTCTGTATTTTCACTCCCTCTAAGTGTCTGCCCCACACAGACTGCACAAGTAGACTCGCAATGGAGCGTGGTCATTGTAGTTAATTCAATTGAAATCAAATCAAAATTACCACGTTTTCTGTGCTGAACTATGTAGAACAAATGCCTGTTGGAAACTACAACTCACTACTACACTGAACAATAATATTAACGTGTTGGTCCCATGTTTCGTGACCTGAAATAAAAGTTCCCAGAAATGTTCCATAACCTTAATTGAGCATTTCTCCTTTCCCAAAACGATCCATCCACCTAAAAGCTGTGTCATATCATAAGAATCTGATTAATCAGCATGATCATTACACAGGTGCACCTTGTGCCGGGCACAACAAAAGGCAACTCTAAAATGTGCATTTCGGTCACACAACACAATGCCACAAAGTTTTGAGGGAGCATGCAATTGGCATGCTGCAGGAATATCCACCAGAGCTGTTGCCAGAGAATTTAATGTTAATTTCTCTACCATAAGGCGTGTCCAACGTCGTTTTAGAGAATCACAACCGCAGACCACTTGTAACCATGCCAGCACAGGACCTCTACGTCCGGCTTCTTCGCCTGCAGGATCGTCTGAGATAAGCCACCCCGACAGTTGATGAAACTGTGGGTTTGGACAGCCAAATAATTTCTGCACAAAGTTGTCTCAGAGAAGCTCATCTGCGTGCTCGTCGTCCTCCCAGGATCTCGACCTGACTGCATTTCGGCGTAGTAACCAACGTCAGTGGGTAAATGCTCACCTTCGATGGCCAATGGCACGCTGGAGAAGTGTGCTCTTCACGGATGAATCCCGGTTTCAACTGTACCGGGCAGATGGCAGAAAGCGAGTATGGTGTTGTGTGAGCGAGCGAGCGGTTTTCTGATGTCAACGTTGTGAACAGAGTGCCCAATGGTGGCGGTGGGGTTATGGTAGGGCAGGCATAAGCTAACATTGCATTTTATCGATGGCAATTTGAATGCACATACATACCGTGATGAGATCAGGAGGCCAATTGTCATGCCATTCATCTGTCAACATCACCTCTTGTTTCAGTATGATAATGCATGGCCCCATGTCTGTACACAATTCTGGAAGCTTAAAATATCCCAGTTCTTCTATGGCCTGCATACTCACCAGACATGCCACCCATTGAGCATGTTTGGGGTTCTCTGGATCAACGTGTACGACAGCGTGTTCCAGTTCCAGCCAATATTCAGCAACTTCGCAAAGGCATTGAAGAGGAGTGGGACAACATTCCACAGGCCACAATTAACTGCCTGATCAACTCTATGCCAATGAGATGTGTCACGCTGCATGAGTCAAATGGTGGTCACACCAGATACTGACTGGTTTTCTGATCCACGCCCCTACTTTTTTTAAAAAAAGATATCTGCGACCAACAGATGCATATCTGTATTCCCAGTCATGTGAAATCCATAGATTAGGGATTAATGAATGTATTTCAATTGACTGATTTCCTTATATGAACTTAAACTCAGTAAAATTTGAAATTGTTGCATGTTGCGTTTATTATTTTGTTCAGTGTACATCGCACAGTTCGGGCTTGATCTGATTTCACACAAAAAAAGACAAATTGAACTGACATAGGTCAAGTAATTGTTTAAAAATGCTCAGCACTACCTGAAGGTCTTAGTCAGGCTGACAATGACGTTACATGCAGTTGTCTCTGACTTTGCCTGTCTGTTTCGGTGATTGAAGTTGTATTCATTTGAACAGGAAAAATACAAAATGAAAGAAATTGCTCAACAAGACAACTGATGGGGTGTGAATAGACATTACTGACCTGTCTCTTGAAAGGTCACCTTATGTGTTTGCTCCACTTTCCTAGGGTATATTGACTAGCTCCTCAAATGTTGATGTTAAGATTGACATGTGATATACATTTTTAAAATGGTCATGAATGTTGAGTGAAGACATGTTTTAGTCTGTCCATGTTAGGTGAGGGCTCCATGCAATAAGGAGTAGTGGTACTAGCGTGACTTTAACATGTGACAGCATACACTCTATATGCAGAAGTATGTGGACACCCCTTCAAATGAGTGGATTTGGCTATTTCAGCCACACCCATTGCTGACAGGTGTATAAAACCGAGAACACCGCCATGCAATCTCCATAGACAAACATTGGCAGTAGAATGGCCTTACTGAAGAGCTCAGTGACTTTTTCAGTGACGTTTCACCGTCATACAATGCCACCTTTCCAATAAGTCAGTTTGTCAAATTTCTGCCCTGCTAGAGCTGCCACGGTCAGCTGTAAGTGCTGTTATTGTGAAGCAGAAACTTCTAGGAGCATCAATGGCTCAGCAGCAAAGTGGTAGGCCACACAAGCTCACAGAACGGGACCGCCGATTGCTGAAGCGCGTAAAAATTGTCTGTCCTCGGTTGCAACACTCCCTACCGAGTTCCAAACTGCATCTGGAAGCAACGTCAGCACAATAACTGTTCATCGGGGGCTTCATGAAATGGGTTTCCATTGCTGAGCAGCTGCACACAAGCCTAAGATCACCATGCGCAAAGCCAAGCGTCGGCTGGAGTGGTGGAAACGCGTTCTCTGGAGTGATGAATCACTCTTCACCATCTGGCAGTCTGATGTAAGAATCTGCGTTTGGCAGATGCCAGGAGAATGATACCTGCCCGAATGCATAGTGCAAACTGTAAAGTTTGGTGGACGAGGAGTAATGGTCTGGGGCTGTTTTTCATGGTTCGGGCTTGGCCCCTTAGTTCCAGTGAAGGGGAATTAACACTACAGCATACAATGACATTCTAGACGATTCTGTGCTTCCAACTTTGTGTCAACAGTTTGGGAAAGACCCTTTCCTGTTTCAGCATGACAATGCCCCTGTGCACATAGTGAGGTCCATACAGAAATTATTTGTCGATCTGTGTGGAAGAACTTGACTGACCTGCGTAGAGCCCTAACCTCAACCTGATCGAACACATTTGGGATGAATTGGAACGCCGACAGCGAGCCAGGCCTAACGAGTCATTTATCTCTACTGTCCCTGAGCAGGTGAACCAATAAACATGCCTCCATGTTTGTTCCCTCCATAGACCAGGAGGACTGCGCATTGAACAATGGGGGCTGCAGTGACGGCTGTATCCAGGGACCTTTCGGAGCAGAGTGTACCTGTCAACCAGGCTACCAGCTCCTCAACGACTCCAAGACCTGCGACGACATCGACGAGTGTTCCATCCCAGGCTGGTGTAGCCAGCAGTGCTACAACGAGAGAGGCTCCTTCCGCTGCACCTGCTCAGACGGCTACCTGCTAGAGGCCGATAGTCGCTCCTGCAAAGCCACCGGTAAGGGTGCAACCTGACATTTGAGCTGTTCGTTCATTGCTATTTGCACTTCGACAGAATACATTTATCTTTAGAATTTTGAGGTGAAAGTGATGTGATTATTTTGGCATTACAGTAAAAAAACAAATCCCAATCGTTTTTATTGGCGAATACAAAGTAAGATATTGTTATGGAAAAACATTTGCCATGTAATGTTAGCAAATATTTGTTATTACAATACATTTGTATTAACCTAAACTCTAACTCCCTCTAATCTATTGTGAAATGCTTTTCTTGTACTTCCTATTTATTTGTTAACCCGCAGACCCCACAGCAGCCACGCTCCTAGTTGCCAAGCGCAGTCAGATCATCTCCAACAAAGTCAACCTCCAACCGCCCCTCATCCACCCTGTGGTCAGCGGTTCCGACATCGTGACCGTTGACTTTGACCGCTTGACCAGCAGAATCTACTGGGCCGACGCCTCGCTGAAGAAGATCTTTACCTCCTTTCAGAACGGCACGGACAGACGCGAGGTCTGAGAACATACGTTAGGAACACGCTGAATGATGGTTATTTTTCGGTTATTGCTCCAAGAAAAAAAGCCCTCGTCCAGTTTTTAATAACAAATATAGTTATTTAACATACATCAGAATGCTGTGCCTTATTAGCATTCTTAATATTTCATCCGTATTAACACAATATAACAGTATGACCTATATGACGCGCTGAAACTACAAAATACAGTGCGTTGTAACGGCAAGAATTCAAGTACATGAAATTGAACTCCCCTAGGGTCTACAGTGTTCTAATATGCCACACTTTGTTCTTCTGTGGTTCTAGGTGTTCTCCACTGGTCTAATGGTACCGGAGAGCATAGCTGTGGACTGGGTGGCGAGGAATCTTTACTGGACCGACTCGGTGATGGAGAACATCGAGGTGTCCACTCTGGAAGGCCGCTTCAGGAAGGTTCTCCTCACCAAGAACGTCACCAGCCCCCGTGGACTGGCTCTGGACCCCCGAAACCAGTAAGGCCTTTCACTGCTAACCATAGGAACACAGCAATGATTGAATGATCAGTAACACTGAAAGGTACCTACATAAGGATTTTATAGCACATTCATTAACCACACATAGCACATGTATTAACCATACATAGCACATTCATTAACCATACATAGCACATTCATGAGCAGTAGACAATAATTCATTAAATTCCTGTCAACAAATGCTCAAATTATGAATGACTTAAGTTACTTAATTACTGCTTATGAATGTGTTATGCTGTCCCTTTTTAGGAACCCTTCAAATAAAGAATTGCTAAATTATCCAGCACCACTGCATTTGACTTTACATGTTGTTCTTTGAATCATTATTGTGCATTATTTGTCTCTCTGTTGAGTTCTCGACATCTACCGTATTCACTGCACAATCACAGCACAGCAAAGGTTACATTTTTTTATCATAATTGATTTGGCATTTGACCTTTCCCAGCACCAACGTTATGTTCTGGTCAGACTGGGGTCAGAACCCAAGGATAGAGATGGCCTACATGGACGGCACCGGGAGACAGGCCATTGTCACCACCAAGCTCTACTGGCCCAACGGTCTGGCCCTGGACTACACCACGCGCCGGGTCTACTTTGCTGACGCCTACCTCAAGTACATCGACTACTGCGATTACAACGGCAACAACCGCTTCCAGGTCATGGCCAGTGATATGGTGAGCATGGGTAAAACCAGCAGGCTGAGGTTGTCCTAAAATGGACACTGTACACTAGTATCTTATTCTTATTGTAAGGGCCCATGAATAATTTCTTCTCATGGCACTACTTCCTACAGTATCGCATTCATTGTTAACACTTAATGCAGATGGCAATGCATTGTAATGCTGTTATAATGCATCGTAAGACTTGAGCATAAGCATTTATGACCCTTTATAATGTCTTAGTATCATCTCATGTTTGTGGCTAAATAACTGCTATATAAATACATGATAAGTTGTATAGTAAGACATTATAAAGGCTCAAACTATAACATGTAATTAGTTGTGATAAGTTGTATAATAGGACATTATAAAGGCTCAAACTATAACATGTAATAAGTTGTCATGAGTTGTATAATAAGACATTATAAAAGGCTCAAACTATAACATGAAATAAAGGTTTGAACACGTTGGCTTTCAGTAAAGTGTCACCCTTTTATCCTTTATAAATCCCGGTTTCTCCACCACTCTGTCCTTCCCCCTACCTCTCTGTAGGTTCTTCAACACCCCCACGGTATGACCATCTTCGAGGACCACATCTACTGGTCGGAGCGCTATACTTACCAGGTCCTGAGGACCAACAAGTTCCACGGGGGAAACACGACCACCGTGATCACCAACGTCTACCAGCCCATGGGCATTGTCATGGACCACCCCATCAAACAACCTGCAGGTAACATTCAAACAAACAGTAGGTACTGTTCCAACAAATTCTGGATGACATTCTAACAACCAGCAGGTAACTTTCAAAGTACGTCCATAAAACATTCAAACTTACCATTTGTTTATAGTGGATAGTGCTGAACAATTCAAATAAATTCTGGTTATTGTTAAATTATTTGAATTCCATTTCGTTTTTTTGTTTGTTGGTGAGGGCAATGCACAGTTTCTCTAGAGAAATCAGATCAAGCCTGAACTGTGCGTTGTAGTAGGGAGTTCTACGTATGTCACGTTCGTCATAACGAGGAGACCAAGGCACAGCGTGATAAGAATACATTCTTCTTTAATTAAGAAAGAACACTTAACAAACTATAACAAAACGACCGTGAAGCTACAATTACAAGTGCTGACAGGCAACTACACATAGACAATAACCCACAAAACCAAAATGGCAACCTAAATAGGATCCCCAATCAGAGACAACGATAAACAGCTGTCTCTGATTGGGAACCAATTCAGGCCACCAATTTCCATTTTGGTTTTGTGGGTTATTGTCTATGTGTTGTTGCCTGTCAGCACTTGTTATTGTAGCTTCACGTTCGTTTTGTTATTTTGTTAGTTTGTTAAGTGTTCTTTCTTAATTAAAGAAGAATGTAATTCTTATCACGCTTCGCCTTGGTCTCCTCGTTATGACGAACATGGATCAACACGGCGAGGATCCACAGTCCAGAGCCTCCGGTGATGGGCCATGGTTCAGCTCAACAAAGGCGGAGGGACCAGTGTAAAGATGGGGGTGGCGTCCAGAACCAGAGCCGCCACCGAGGGTAAATGCCCACCCGGACCCTCCCCTATTTGTTCAGGTTTGCGGTCGGGTGTAACGGTTCTCTTGTGGTGAAGGAGAGTCCGACCAAAATGCAGCATGTAGATTGCGATCCATGTTTATTCAACTAACGTAACACGAATCTAAATACAAACACTACAAAGCAATAAACGTAACGAAAACCGAAACAGCCTAATACTGGTGCACATACACACAGAACAAGGACATCAAGACACTAAGGACAATCACCCACGAAACACTCAAAGAATATGGCTGCCTAAATATGGTTCCCAATCAGAGACAACGATAAACACCTGCCTCTGATTGAGAACCACTTCAGACAACCATAAACCTAACTAGAACACCCCACTAAGCTACAATCCCAATACATACACACCACATACAAAAACCCATGCCACACCCTGGCCTGACCAAATAAATGAAGATAAACACAAAATACTTCGACCAGGGCATGACAGAACCCCCAAGGTGCGGACTCCCGAACGCACCTCAAAACACTAGGGAGGGTCCGGGTGGGCTTCTGTCCATGGTGGCGGCTCTGGCGCGGGACGTGGACCCCACTCACTCAATGTCTTAGTCCCCTCTCCTCGCGTCCTTGGATAGTCCACCCTCGCCGCCAACCATGGCCTAGTAGTCCTCACCCAGAACCCCACTGGACTGAGGAGCAGATCGGGACTGAAGGGCAGCTCGGGACTGAGGCAGCTCGGGAGTGAGAGGAAGCTCGGGAGTGAGAGGAAGCTCGGGAGTGAGAGGAAGCTCGGGAGTGAGAGGAAGCTCGGGAGTGAGAGGAAGCTCAGGAGTGAGAGGAAGCTCAGGCAGGTTGATGGATCTACCAGATCCTGGCTGGCTGGTGGTTTCGGCAGATCCTGGCTGACTGGCAGATCCCGGCTGACTGGCAGATCCCGGCTGACTGGCAGATCCTGGCTGACTGGCGGATCTGGCAGATCCTGGCTGACTGGCGGATCCTGGCTGACTGGCGGATCCTGGCCGACTGGCAGATCCTGGCCGACTGGCAGTTCTGGCCGACTGGCAGTTCTGGCAGATCCCGGCTGACTGGCGGATCTGGAAGAGTCTGGTTGACTGGCGGATCTGGAAGAGTCTGGTTGACTGGCGGATCTGGAAGAGTCTGGTTGACTGGCGGATCTGGAAGAGTCTGGTTGACTGGCGGATCTGGAAGAGTCTGGCTGACTGGCGGATCTGGAAGAGTCTGGCAGACTGGCAGATCTAGAAGAGTCTGGCTGACTGGCGGATCTGGAAGAGTCTGGTTGACTGGCAGATCTGGAAGAGTCTGGCTGACTGGCGGATCCTGGCAGACTGGCAGATCTGGAAGAGTCTGGCTGACTGGCGGATCCTGGCAGACTGAAAGATCTGGCTGCTCCATGCTGACTGGCGGCTCTGGCTGCTCCACGCTGACTGGCGGCTCTGGCTGCTCCATGTAGGTTGACAGCTCTGGCGGCTTCTTACAGACTGGTAGCTCTGGCGGCTCCGTGCAGACTGGCAGCTCCTTGCAGACTGACAGCTCCTTAGACTGACAGCTCCTTGCAGACTGGCAGCTCCTTGCAGACTGACAGCTCCGTGCAGACTGGCAGCTCCGTGCAGACTGGAAGCTCCTTGCAGACTGGCAGCTCCTTGCAGACTGACAGCTCCTTGCAGACTGACAGCTCTGGATGCTCCATGTAGACTGACAGCTCCTTGCAGACTGACAGCTCCTTGCAGACTGACATCTCTGGCTGCTTCATGCAGACTGACATCTCTGGCTGCTTCATGCAGACTGGCAGCTCTGGCCGCTTCATGCAGACTGACAGCTCTGGCTGCTCCATGCAGACTGGCAGCTCTGGCTGCTCCATGTAGACTGACAGCTCTGGCTGCTCCATGCAGACTGACATCTCTGGCTGCTCCATGCAGACTGGCAGCTCTGGCTGCTCCATGCAGGCTGGCAGCTCTGGCTGCGCTGAACAGGCGAGAGACTCCGGCAGCGCAGGAGAGGAGAAAGGCTCCGACAGCGCTGGAGAGGCGAGGCGCACTGTAGGCCTGATGCGTGGTGCTGGTACTGGTGGTACTGGACCGAGGACACGCACAGGAAGCCTGGTGCGGGGAGCTGCCACCGGAGGGCTGGGGTGTGGAGGTGGTACTGAATAGACCGGACCGTGCAGGCGCACTGGAGCTCTTGAGCACCGAGCCTGCCCAACCTTACCTGGCTCGATGCCCACTCTAGCCCGGCTGATACGAGGAGCTGGAATATACCGCACCGGGCTATGCACCCGCACTGGGGACACCGTGCGCACCACTGCATAACACGGTGCCTGCCCGGTCTCTCTAGCCCCCCGGTAAGCACAGGGAGTTTGCGCAGGTCTCCTACCTGGCGTAGCCCTACTCCCTGTAAGCCCCCCCCCCAAGAAATCTTTGGGGCTGACTCTCGGGCTTCCGTCCGCGCCGCCGTGCTTGCTTCGCCAACCTCATTCTCCTGTAACCTTCCGCGCACTGCTCCATCGAATCCCAGGCGGGCTCCGGCACTCTCCCTGGGTCGACCGCCCACCTGTCTATCTCCTCCCAAGAAGTATAGTCCATACTGTACTCCTCTTTGGGCTGCTCCTGTTGCCTCTTCTCCTGCTGCACCTTTGGGCGGCTACACTCCACTGGTTTAGCCCAGGGTCCTCTCCCGTCGAGGATTTCCTCCCATGTCCAGAAATCCTTCTTACGCATCTCCTCTTTGGGCTGCTCCTGCCTGTTGACACGCTGCTTGGTCCATTTGTGGTGGGTGATTCTGTAAC